>NC_066513.1:25098614-25254577 GCF_024679095.1 Eriocheir sinensis | reverse complement strand
GAGTCCTCCGTGAATCCAGAACGTTACTTAAGTTTTAAAGAGACTCAATTTTATCAATTCTTCACAAGCGCACAGGCGGTTTTAAATTTTCCTCACGTCCCTTCGTTCCTCGGCGGGGGTGCACGGGGCTCCTATGCTCTGCTGGGGTCTATACGGCACGAACAGCACACATGAGCCGCTGTCCTCAATGTCCTTGGCGCCGCTGAGCTCATTCCCCGCTACTCTGGGCCTCAGGAGCGCCGCGCGACTGCCGGGCTGCGTCGGGATCGAGGTGGGCAAGCGGCGAGCGTTCGAAGTCCCTCCTGAAACGTTCTGAACCAAACTGACTGCAGTAAGGCCGCGCCACTGCCTCTCTCTCTCGCTCTCTCTCTCTCTCTCTCTCTCTTGGTCGTCCTCGTCCCAGCGGCCTCCTCCTCCTTCTCCTCCTCCTCCTCCTCTCCCCTTTCTTCCCTTTCTTTCGTTGTATTTCCTGCACCACTTGGAAGGATAATAACGCTAACTTGACCCTTAATTACAGGTACGTCGCCTCCCGCTTTTACCTTTCTCCTCCTCCTCCTCCTCCTCCTCCTCCTCCGGTTCCTCCTTCTCCCTCTCCCCTCTCTCTTCCTCCGGCTCCTCCTCCTCCTCATTCTCATCCGCTTCCTTTATTTACCCTCCTCCTCCTCTTTATCCCCCTTTCCTTGCTTTTGCTTCTGTGCGTTCTCTCCTCCTCCTCCCCCTTCTCACCCTCCTCCTCCTCCTCCTCTTCTTTTTTCCACCTTCTCCTCCTCCTCCTAATCCTCAGAATTTTCTTTCGGAAACCTCCTCTTCCTTTGTGGGGGGGGAGAGAGAGAGAGAGAGAGAGAGAGAGAGAGAGAGAGAGAGAGAGATGAAAAAAAACATGTGAGAACGAGAGGAGGGATGAGTAAGAATGCAGTGAGGGAGGGAAGGAGGAAGAGAGGAGAGAGTGGAGAGAAAAAGAAGGAGAACGCGAGAAGGGGAGAACTAGGAAGCAAACACGAGAGAGAGAAAGAAAAAAAGAGAACAAAGAAAGATAATAAGGGAAAAAATTATGTATTGAATATTAACCAAAAATGGGAAAGGAGAAAGAGAGAGAGAAAGAATAAGAGCAATGAATGGAAAGAGAAAGAGAGAGCGAGAGAAAGAGGAAGAGCAGGAAAATAGAAATGAAACGAGGGGAAAAGAGAGAAGAGAAGAGGAAGGAAGAGGAGGCCAAAAGGGGGGTGAGGGAGGTAGAAGGGAAGAAAACAGGAAATGAGAGAGACCAAGGGGGAGAAAATGGAAAGGAAGCGAATGAAAGGGAATGGAGGAGAGGGGGATAAGGAGGGAGAGGGGAGAGGGGGAGAGATAAAAGGAAAGATAAATGGAAAGGGAGATAAAATAGACCAAAACAAGAGAGAGAGAGAGAGAGAGAGAGAGAGAGAGAGAGAGAGAGAGAGATCAAAGCACAGGCAGAATTATTGTGAGAAAATCCGTGGTAAAGCGAACAGCAGAAAACAAGGAGGTAAGGAATAAATAAAATAATAAAGAAAAACAAAAAAAATGCAGGCTAAGTGTGTGTGTGTGTGTGTGTGTGTACGGGTCTCACCACTTTATTTTTTTTTTTTTTACGTAAATTCAAAAGAAATTCATAGCAAATAAATGCGGTTCTTCTATTTGCTAAGTGGGGCGTTACAAGCATTTAAACACACACACACACACACACACACACACACACACACACATACACACACGCACACACACACACACACACACACACACACACACACGACCAATGGAACGAGATTTAATCCTATTTCAGGGGGTGCTTCGGCGTGTGTGTGTGTGCGTGTGTGCGTGTGTGTGTGTGTGTGTGTGTGTGTGTGTGTGTGTGTGTCCATGTAAATGCTTGAGAAAAATAATTATGAAGGAAAAAACATTAACTCACTTCACACGAATCATTATTAATATACAAAGCCTTACCATTTTTATTCATTTATTTTTATCAACCTAGACGCACAAACTAAACTTTAAAAAAAAAACAGAAGTCGTATAATTTTCCTTCTTTTCTTTCTCCCATATTCATACAGTATCCCTTTTCATTTCTCATTTTTCTCCTTCTTCTTTTTCTCTGTCTTGTTCGAAATTAAATACATAAAAAAGAAAGCAAAGATGACAGTTTTCCTTATATATATTCATAACGTATCCCTTTTCATTTCTCATTTCTCTCCCTCTTCTTTTCTGTCTTGCTCGAAACTAAACACAACACAATAAAAAGCAGAGATGACAGTTTTCCTTCTTTTTCCTTTCGCAAAACAAAAAAGAAAACGCAGAACAGGAGGGAGAAATATATATCCCATGCCTCCATCTCATTTCTCTCCCTCTTCTTCTTCTCTGTCTTGTTCGAAACTAAACACATAAAAAAAGAAAGCAGAGATGACAGTTTTCCTTCTTTCTCCTTTCGCAAAACAAAAAAGAAAACGCAGAACAGGAGGGAGAAATATATATCCCATGCCTTCATTTCATTTCTCTCCCTTTTCTTCTTCTCTGTCTTGCTCGAAACTAAACACAACACAAAAAAAAGCAAAGATGACACTTTTCCTTCTTCCTCCCTTCGCAAAACAAAAGACGAAGCACAGAACAGGAGGGAGAAATATATACCCTATGCCGCCATCTCATTTATCTCTCCCCCTCTGCTTTCCGTTCCTCTTCCAAACTCAACACAAACAAAATATAAAAAAACGAAGATGACATAGGTTTCCTTATTCCTCCCCACTCATAAAAAGTAAAATACAAATCAGAAGGGAAACATCCGTACCCTATCTCTTCCTTTTTCATCTCATTTATCTTTCTCTCTCTTCCTCTACCCTCCTTCCTTCTTCCAAACAAAACAAAAAACACAAGATGACATACTCGTAGCTTTCCTTCTTTCACCCCATTCATAGAAAGAAGAAATACAGAACAAAAGGGAAAAATCTATACCCTATCCATTTTCATCTCATTTCTCTCCCTCTCTCCGCTCTGTCTCTCCGTGTCCTTGTTTCAAATTTCGCTAGGCCCCTCCCCCTCCTCCTCCTCCCTCGTCCGCCCCCTCCCCCCGAGTCGGCCGTCACCTTCCAAATGTAATGATTCAGATATCGGAGGTCCGTGAGGCATGAAACGGGTCAGGTGATGTGGGCCCCCTCCCTCTCCCCGTCCCCCTCCCCCCTCTCTCGTGCCGAATTGATTAGAGAGAGAGAGAGAGAGAGAGAGAGAGAGAGAGAGAGAGAGAGAGAGAGAGAGAGAAAGACATTGACATTCAGTAAGATAGGCAGAGACATGGCGATACAGACAGGCCAGCAGATACAGATGCACAAACAGACAGACAGACAGAGAGACAGACAGACAAGCAAATAGGAGGAGAATCAAAGAGTGTGTATACATATTCTCTTTTCACTACAAAATTCGGATTTGTTAAGAAGATGAAGAGTGTTCCCGGTACTGTAAACATATATCTGTATTATCATCATAGCTGTGAGTTTTAGGTTTATTTTATTACGTTTGTGATAAGAGAGAGGCATGTGGGTGAGTGTGAGAGGGAGGAAAAGAAAGAAAGAAAGAAATAAACGGGGAGAAAAAGAGAAAGAATGAAAGAATTAAAAGAAAAAAAAGAAAGAATGAAGGAATTATAAGAAAAAGAAAGAAAGAAAGAATGAAGAAATTAAAAGAAAAAGGAAGAAGTAATGAAGGAATTAAAAGAAATGAAAGAAAGAAAAATGGTGAAAAAGGAAGGAGGGAAAAAAGAAAAGTGAAAAAATGAAAATAAGGAAAGGAAGGAGCGAGAGAGAGAGAGAGAGAGAGAGAGAGAGAGAGAGAGAGAGAGAGAGAGAGAGAGAGAGAGAGAGAGAGAGAGAGAGAGAGAGAGAGAGAGAGGGGCTGTTGAAGTACTACCTCTCAAAAAAAGAATTAATAAGAAAGACATTTTTACGCCCCTTGCTCCTGCCCGACGTCAACATCAAATATTTTTCTTTTTCGGCTTAGGGTGGCTTAGAATGGCGCGCGAGCTTCCACGTTCAAGAGAATTCATGCATTTACACAGAACACATTAATTTTTGCCCTAATCCCACCTTTGGCGCGTGCAAATCCCGTGCGAGAAAGAATTATACATTTCATTCCACATTCAATTATTCGATAGTATTTTTAACGTGTCTTTATTACAGTTGGTTTTGCATTTATATTCGGATCGTATCTTTTAATGTATGTCTCTTTCTGTGTTTGTAATTAGCCCCCGAAACATGAAAACGCAATAACTGTGTGCTGCCAATTTTCAGCCAGTCAGCGTTCAGCCTCCACTCTGGCGTCATGGTTTTCTTGATGACGTATTGCTACCCTATTGGCTGAAATCTGTATCCCTCCTGCTCTCGTTGGCTGGCGTTCTAGTATTGTTAAGTAGAGGCATTCGAGTCCTAAATATCGCATCTGCAGGGACCTTTAGGATAAGATGCACAAAACGAAGGAAAAACAAAGTGAAATCGATGCCACAGTTAGTTAGTAAGGTAGTTAGTTAAACGCCACATATAATTATATTCTTAATTGATAAAGAAAATGCGTATAGTAACTCATGTTGGGTACTGCCACTACTAGAACAACAACTACTACTACTACTACTGCTGCTGCTGCTGCTGCTACTACTCGGCGCTCTTACAGGTTACAGGATATACCGTTGTTTCACTTTCCTGCAGGAGTAATTGATGCAGAATACTGAATCGATGACGTTTGAAAGGATTGCATTAAGAGGGAGGGGAGGGGGGAGGGGGGGAGGGGAGGGGGAAGGGGGCATGGGAGAGTGGATATGTAAGTGCCAGTCATGTTTTCTGGTTTCTTTATTTACTTATCTATCTATCTATCTATTTGTCTCTATCTATCTATCTATCTATCTATCTATTTGTCTCTATCTATCTACCTGTTAGCTTTCATGTATTATTCATTGTTCTCTTTATTTATTCACGCGTTAATGTATTCAGTTCACTCGTTATTGATAGAGTTAATAATTCAGTTTGTACGTATGTTTTCCGATCACTTTGTTCCACCGTCTCGTGTGTGTGTGTGTGTGTGTGTGTGTGTGTGTGTGTGTGTGTACGTTTTTTTTTCTGGTATGTGCAGAAGAATGTTTGTGTGTTTGTTTGTTTTACTTGTGTCACTTGTTGTTGTTGTTGTTATTGTTGGTATTGTTGTTGTTGTCTCCATTTTATTAGTTATTATTATTATCATCATCATCAAAATCATTGTTATCATCGTTTGTATGTATGTATGTATAGAGACGTGTTCTTAAGTTATATACATTAATCCTATAGGTGTAATCATTGTTTTGTTTTGTCTTCGTAAATGCGTGTTTCTTTTCTTCTAAATACTGTTAACCATTTTCTTTTTTTCATCTTTCTACTAAATACCCAAGCGCTTAGTAAGAACACCTACAGATTAGTAAAGACAGGTAGAGGGGAGAACACCTGTTATAATCCAACACAAAAACTATGAGAGTAAAAGAGCTTATCGGAAAATACAAAAAATAAAATAAAGGAGAGATCGAAAGGGAAAAGTACATTAGCATATTATTATTTTTTTCTTCTTCCCTTTCTCTCACTTTCTCATCGAAGCTTTACTTGACTTTTACCATTCTGAGTCCCTTGCAAGAACCAGGAAGGGGAAATACACACACACACACACACACACAGTCACCACCACCATTGTTACCGTCATTCTGAGCGCACAGCAGAAGTTTCAATAGCTCTCAGACCGCCATTCATGCACAAGGAGATTATTTGCGATGAAGTAGACAAAGAGACTCTCCTCCTCCTCCTCCTCCTCCTCCTCCTCCTCCTTCTCCTCCTCTTCCTTCTCCTCCTTTCCCTTCTCCTTCGGCAAAAGTTGAAGCTCACCCACTCTTGCGAAATCAAACGAATGTATTTATATGTGTTTGAAGGTAATATGGAATAGTATGAGATTTTCTTCACTTTTTTATTTATATTTTCTTCCCCTTATGTTATCATTAGTGCAGACAAGCGTTGACTTTATTATTGTCTTTACCCGATTGATTCAAGTCGATGGTTCAGCGGAAAATGTCGGAACTGTGAGGCAAGGAAGTTAAGATTAAAGTTTGCGAGTCTTGATGTAGTTGTTTTTCTTTCCTTTTTCAGGGGGAGGTCGGGGGGCAAATTCACAACAAACTTAAGTAATTTAGTTTTGCTCTCTCTCTCGTAAAAACACTGCCTTCACATTTGGAAATCCACCATCAATAGTTTTTGCTCATTGTTTTTTTATATATCGTTCATAAGTGTGTTGGTGATAGTAAAGTGCAAGTCCAAAAAACAATACCGCCCAACGTGGGGCTCGAACCCACGACCCCGAGATTAAGAGTCTCGTGCTCTACCGACTGAGCTAGCCGGGCTGATGAAGGATGGGAGATCAGAGGGGTATCTACATATATTTTTCTTATTTCTTCTCCACTACTACTACTACTACCACCACCACCTCTACTACCACCACCACCACTACTACTACTACTACTACTACTACTACTACTACTATTATTATTATTATTTCGTGCTATCAAATTCCGTGGTTAAAAGGCGTCATTCACATGTCGATAACCACACAAACATGCATGAAAATGGTGGTTTCAGTGTCATGAAAATTCACTCTCTGAATGGCTATATTTTACGCTCTTAACGTGAGCTGATTATGTGGGGGCGAAAAAATTTGTGAAACGTTATTTGGAGTGGAAAATTTATACTGTGTGTGTGTGTGTGTGTGTGTGTGTGTGTGTGTGTGTGTGTGTGTGTGTGTGTGTGTTAAAATGAGTTTAGAATATAAAAATAAGAAACTTCAGTCGCTCTTTTCAATATACTTCTTTTAACGCGTTCTCTCTCTCTCTCTCTCTCTCTCTCTCTCTCTCTCTCTCTCTCTCTCTCTCTGTGTGGGAATATATTTAAGCTTCTGGGAAATGTGGTGTTGAGGAAGGATTTGAGGAAGGAGCAAGTGGATGCGGGTCTTTGTGGAGAGAGAGAGAGAGAGAGAGAGAGAGAGAGAGAGAACAGGGAACAAACGAAAGGTAAAGTTGGGGACAGACGCCATGGCTGCGCGTGGCCTCGGTGTTCCTCCCCGTCTCATTGACCCTGGCGGCAATGGCGGGACATCGTCAGTGATATCCGGGTTACCACCATTTACCTTTCCCAGGTTTTCCCGGGTACACATTTTTCCGACAGGCCCTAAAAGAAGGGTAAAAACACAAAAAAACATGTCATTCATCTTTCCAGGATTCATTGGCCCCTCGATCGCGCTCTGCTGACTTAGAAAAGGGCCGTACCCAGAACTGTAAAAGGGGCAGGTGGGTCTTTTTTCAGTAAATGAGAAGAAGGGCGAGTGGCCAGCGAAGCGAGTCCAATCTGTTGGTGTGTTCGGGATTTTGAAAAACTGACATTTCTGGGTGCATTTTGCTGCTGCCAAAACGAAAAACTGGGACTTTTCGTCGCAGTTTTTCGTTTTAACTTTCTCAGAAACTGTACCTTTCAGCAGATGAGGGGGTCGTCCGACCCCCTCCCCCCTGAGTATGGCCCTGGCGTAGCCTATGTCTGACACAGTGAATGGCCGGGAAAAAGAAAAAAAAGGACTGAAAGCGTCTGCGTGTGTTTGAAGGGCCCGGGCAAAGCTGGACTCGAAATGGTGATCCTGAGTTGTCATTTCACCTGAGGTCACCTTTACCACTAACCGAGCTACTGTGTAAATATATGAACATTCGAGTGCCATAATTCATTCTATTGAAGAGACGCGATTTAGAACAAAGTTAACGCTGTACATAGGAAGTTCCCATCCTGAAAGTCGAGCGTCCGGCGGTTGTTGTGGCGGCCAAGTCGAGGGTCCGTCAGGCAGCGGCGGTCACATACAGTCATGGAGGAGATCGGCATCACCGCGGCCTCGGAGAAAGTAAGACATTTTTTAACTCGTACATACAACAGAACAAGCACGTCAAAGCCTCGTACACCTCTCCTCTTCCTTGTGCCGAAGTCTGAACAGCCATAGTACTTAGAATCATGTTTTCCCGAGGCACGTAAAAGATTGCACCTCGGACATTATTATTATTATTATTTCCTCATCAGTATAATTTATCAAACACATACGAGCTTTATTTAACTGTTTCCTTCCTTTTGGCCACACTAATGGCCATAGTACTTACAATCATGATTTTTTCCGAGCCACGTAAAAGATTGCACCCCAGACCGTACTATTATTATTATTATTGTTATTTCCTCATCTGTGTAAGTTATCAAGCACATACAAGCTTTATTTAACTGTTTTCTTCCTTTTGGCCACATTAATAACCACTACTTACAATTACGCTTAACCCGACATTATTATTATTATTATTATTACCTATTATTATTATTATTTCTTCATATGTGTAAGTTATCAAACACATACGAGCTTTATTTAACTGTTTTCTTCCTTTTGGCCGCATATTGATATCCACAGGGTCATATAATTGCATTTCCTGAGGCTCGTAAAAGATTGCACTCCTTACATTATTATTATTATTATTTCCTCCTTTCCTACAGTTAATTACGAGTTTCCAAGCACACACAATCCTTATTTTACTGTGCTCTCCCGTATTGCAAAGTCTTAAGTCATGTGGTTTAGTAATTATGTTTTTGAGGGAATTTAAGCTGACTTAGGCCCTGCTTACAGAATTACACCCAACTCATGTCTTGACTCAAAAACTCATCTATGCTTCCTTACTGATGAGATTTAATATATGACACAGTGAAGGCTTTCTTTGTTAACTTAGGCTATAGGTTTCTGGATATCATGTGTTTGAAAATTCCCTAAACTTAACCAAACCTAACAAAACCCCAAACAGTTACTATAGGTCTTGACTCAGAAGATTCATATATGTTTCCTTACTAATGAGACTTTCTATACAACAAAGTGAGGTCATTCTTTGTTGATTTATACCATAAGGTACTGGATATCATGTGTTTGAAAATACCCTAAACTTAACCTAACATAACCCCAAACAGTTACTATTGGTCTTGACTCAGAAAATTCATCTGTGCTTCCTTACTGATGAGACTTTGTATATAACACAGTGAAGGCTTTCTGTGTTAATTTATGCTATAGGTTTCTGTATATCATGTCTTTGAAAATTCCCTAAACTTAACCTAACCTAACAAAACCCCAAACCATAACCATACATCTTGACTCAGAAAAATCATTATTCTTCCTTACTAAATGAGGCTTTCTATATAACACAATGACGGCTTTCTTTGTTAATTTATGCTGTAGTTGCCTGGATATCATGTTTGAAAGTTTCTTAAACTATTAGAAATACAATGTTTGTTGCTTGAAAATTTTTATTTAAGGATTATATTATGCAAAATTGGTTTGTTTACTAATACAAACATGTGAGAAAAATTTGGAAATTCCCCAAATTCCCAGAATCTTTCTATTTTTCAGGAAACTTTCCCACCCTTTGCAACCCTAATCCTTCCTCTGCTCGTCAGTCCTATTCTCATCTTATACTTGCCACTCCTATAGCCATTCTTCACCCTGTCCAGGTGGAGGAGATAGCCGAGGTGAAGGGCCCAGTGGTTGGGGGCCTGACGGTGGTGAATGATGAGTCAACCCGTGATGACTACAACATGTACAAGCGGCTCCTGCAGAACCTGGAGTACCTGAGGGTGCAGGAGGACTACATCAAGGACGAGCTGCACAACCTGAAGAAGGAGTACAGGCATGCGCAGGAAGAGGTAAGGGCCTGTTATCATATTCCTTCAAATTCCTTTCATTAAGAGTTAGCAGCAGGGAAGTGTATGGGCACTATATTCTTGTCTACTTCAAGCTTGTGATTGGAGCTTAGACTGCTTTGATAAACTTGTTGCTGATTGGACAGAAGCTTGAGACACCCAACCTCTCCCTTACCTAGAAACTGGCTTCTTCACCTTACAAGATTTACTTCAGTTCTGTGTAGCTTGCTGATGTCCAATATTAGTAATTTTTTCATCACTGGACCGTAAAATTTTAGTGGATTACAATCAAAGTAAAAATGGTCAGTGGCTAAAAATAAACAAAATAATACAAATTGAAGTAAACAGTGGGGTTGTAGATTCCTATATTTATTTTATCTTCTATGCAGTTTTTCATGGAATTATCAAGCTACTGTAAAAACAAAGAGTTAACTTTTTTTCAGTAGTCAGAAAGAAATACTGTTCAGAAAATTCTAACTTCTCAATATCTGCACTTTCAGGTACTACCTTTTGCCGTATATGAGAGTTGCATTCCTAACGATCATACTTAAAGTGAATTTTACGTTACATAAATATATTTTTGTATATTGTTTACAGGTGAAGAGAATCCAGAGTGTGCCGCTGGTGATTGGTCAGTTCCTGGAGGCCGTGGACCAAAACACAGGCATCGTCGGGTCCACCACAGGCTCAAACTACTATGTGCGCATCCTCTCCACCATTGACCGAGAGCTGCTCAAGCCCTCGGCCTCTGTGGCACTGCACAAACACAGCAATGCCCTGGTCGATGTGCTGCCCCCGGAGGCTGACTCCTCCATCTCCATGCTGCAGGTGTGTAGGGCTAATTGTAATGCTGGTGTAATGTTGTTCATCTTTTTACGTTTCATCATGTGAGAAATTTTGATTGAGATGATTCTAGTCTTAGGTCACCCTTTTAATTTTCTCTCACTTATTTGAGTTAGGTGATTGTTTTGATATATTCGACTGCAGCCTTTTATATTGTTCAGTTTGAAAATAATGCCTGTAATACCTGGAGTGGCTTTGTATCGTCAAGAGAATACTACACGTTTTATTGCTTATACGTGGTGGAAAAGCCTGTCATCTATACTTCCTTTGATTTGTTTCGTAATTATTATTATTGCTATTTTCTCATTTCCTCCACTAAATTAGGACTTTCCAAGCTCACACAAGACACATTTAACCCTGCTCTCCCTTATGGCCAAGTTTTAACAGCCATAGGGATTAAAATTTTGTTTTTCGAGGCACTTACAGACTGACATTATTATTACTATTACTCATAATTACTTGCAGGTGGAGGTGGTTCATCTCATGTTAGCCCTGTTTTAATTACTGTTTTAACCTTTTCCCTGGTGCAGGCTGATGAGAAGCCTGACGTAGCCTACTCAGACATCGGTGGGCTGGACATGCAGAAGCAGGAAATCAAGGAGGCCGTGGAGCTGCCCCTGACCCACTTTGACCTGTACAAGCAGATCGGCATTGACCCCCCAAGAGGCGTGTTGATGTTCGGGCCCCCAGGCTGCGGCAAGACCATGCTGGCCAAGGCCGTCGCCCACCACACCACCGCCTCCTTCATCAGGGTGGTGGGGTCTGAGTTTGTGCAGAAGTATCTTGGTGAGGGGCCACGCATGGTGAGGGATGTGTTTAGGCTGGCCAGGGAGAATGCACCGGCCATCATATTCATTGACGAGATCGATGCCATTGCCACCAAGCGCTTCGACGCACAGACTGGCGCTGACAGGGAGGTGCAGCGTATCTTGCTGGAGCTGCTGAACCAGATGGACGGCTTTGATCAGACCACTAATGTCAAGGTGAGGTGCCTCTACACTTGGAGGTTTGGGGTGCAGAATCAAGGCTTGCTGTAGAGTTCAGTCAAATCCTTATCCAAGATTTTTCTTCTTTGTTAACATTTGAGAGCAGTATCTCATGCACTTTTCTGATCATATAATATCAAGAATGCAATATTTTCTCCTACATAATCATTGCAGTGATCAATTATTTCCCTTTGCCCCTTTTTTTTTTTTTTTTTTTTTTTTTTTTTTTTTTCAGTAAAGGAGCAGCTCAAGGACAAAATCAAATGAAAATATAAGCGCCCACCAGACACTGTTCCTATAAATGTATGATCTCAAAATCCCTTTCCTCCCCTTCCTAAAATCTGTTCATGCATCTTATGTCAGTTACTGGACCTTCTAACACCAAAGCTTCTTCCCCCACAGGTGATCATGGCCACCAACAGGGCTGACACACTTGATCCAGCTCTCCTGCGACCAGGGCGACTCGACCGCAAGATTGAATTTCCCTTACCAGACCGAAGACAGAAGCGTCTCATCTTCTCGACCATCACCGGCCGCATGAACCTCAGTGAAGATGTTGACTTGGAAGACTATGTGGCTCGCCCTGACAGGATATCTGGTGCTGATATCAATGCAATCTGTCAGGAGGCGGGGATGCATGCCGTGCGGGAGAACAGGTACATCGTTCTGGCTAAGGACTTTGAGAAGGCCTACAAGAATAATGTGAAGAAGGACGAGTCTGATCACGAGTTCTACAAGTAATGAGACCCGTCCATCGTTGGTGTAGCTTCTCCGAGTGGGCTGAAGGGAGAATCTTTACAATGCTGAGTAATTTAAGGGAGTAGGATTTGTCAAGACTTATTATTTGTTTTCTTTCATTTTAATAAGAAGTCTAAATTAATGAAGCTTGTTTCTACTTGATAACACCCTTATACAACTCGTTACTAACATGTTTTCAAATACTGTTTTCTGGAGTAGGTAAAACAGTAGAGAGTATTGCACAAAAGGACTGAAAAGACATTGGTACACCACATTAATCTTTATTCAGAGTTATCATATCTGAATAAGGCTTCATGGTTACAGTTTAGGTTAATTCATGGTTAGGTTTGAATTATGTACACATGCAACATCTTGGAATATACTACACTACCATATTTGTAAAGAATGTAAAGTTACTTGCAATACTGCGTCATTTGTGGATTAGGGAAAGACATGCACAATACTGGATCACCAACATCACATAGCTGCAAATTATTATACTCATACTGGGACACTTATAAGATCCCTCAATACTGTGCAATCATAACCTAACGAATTCTACTACTTGTGGCATTGGACTGTGACACAGAGCAGAGGTTCCAGGGCACCTTAGAACCAGCCCAGGAGGCGTGTGGCGAAGCGGCCAGTGCAGTACAGCATTGCGAAGAGACCCAGGTAACCGAAGCTACCCCTTATGCGCTTGCGAGGATCTAAAAAGAAGAATGGCAAATATTAAGGTACTATCTAAATTCTCATTGGGTACTGTTGGTAGTTACAGTAGCCATGGGAATCTAATAGAGGGATGGCAAAAACTAAGGTACCAGCTAAATTCTGTTCAGGTGGTGTTGGTAGTTGTAGTTACTTAGCCATGGGAATCTAAAAGAGGAATGGCAAAAACTAAAGTACTAGCCACATTCTCTTCATGTAGTGTTGGTAGTTACTGTAGCCATGGGATTTGAATGGAGTTCTAAACGAGGGATGGTGAAAACTAAAGTACTAGCCACAGTCTCTTCAGGTAATGGCTTATGTAGTTACAGTAGCCATGGAAATTGAATGGGGAACTAAACAAATTTGACTCACCAACCTGATTTTGGGAATGGGATACCAAAGTGATTCTTCTTCCAGTACTTATCCCATGTTCATATAGGACTGCTGTTACCAATAAATCTTCTCCACCTTGAGCTATCATCAACTTCATGTGACAATTACCTAGTCTGAGAGCCTCTTCGTAATCCTTCCACCTCATCTCAGGCCTTCCTCTCCTCTACCTCCCTGGTCCCTCCACATCCATAAACTTTCCAATAAAACCATTTCCCATCTCTTTTAACATGTACATTCATACCACTGCAGCCTCCCATCTTGCATTTTCTCCAAGGTCCATCCAACTTTTGAAATACCTCCTATCATTTCTTATCACAAGAGAAGATGGTGCCACTATAAACACTTGCCTGCGCCATGACAGGCTGGGGCCGACTACCACCCAGGCCCCCCAAGCAAGCCTACCGGCGCTATCAGCGTAGACATAAAAAAAAAAAACATCCGTCTTAATGACTCAAAATATCCATATTCCCTTTTGCTTTGGGCCATTTTCAGACATTTTTCTCCAGTTATTCCAACTTCTCTTATTCTGTCATTAATTTCCTTCTCCAGTTCCCTGTTTAAGCTGAAGACTGAGCTGAGATACTTAAAACACACACACACAGTAAATGCCATACCCCCGGTGTAGTAGCCCAGAGCATAGGCGATGCGTCCAAGACACCAGACAGTGCCGCCAATGGCACTCACGATGGGGTGCTCCAGGCCCCCAAGCAGCAGCAGGCTCAGGAAGGTCGGGTAGTTCTCAAGGCTGAAAGGTCATGGTGTTTCCTTTAGTGTGTGGATAAGCTTAAGTCCTGTGGTGGCATTAGTCAATCTTTTTTTATTTTTTTATGTACAAGTTCCAGAGATATTTTTTCCTGAAGAGTTGTTCATGCCTGGAATTTTCTGCATTAGGAAATATGAAATGCAGTAAATAATAAAAAGAATTATTTCTTTTTACTGCAGTGATAGCATAATCATATACAGACATCCCTTGCTATACAATTGGGTTATGTTTCTCAAAAGTCAAACACAAGAAAAGTGTTTGGATGCATTCAACCTTAGAAAGAGACAGCGTAACACGGGCAGGAATACTCTCCCCTGTGGGGCCCGGGTGACCTCGAGACTGCACCACCACTGAGGTAATCACGTAATAGTGTTGTGACCCACTTTGTGGCGTAGTGATCACAAGATTGCACCGCCAATCACAGACATATTGTGTAACTGATCATGGGGGGGCATGTATACCTTCTTGGGAGGGAAAGTTCACGATCGTATGGCCGTGACAGTTGGAGCAGTATTTTTATTTTATTTTTCTTTCTTTGGAAACCATTCAAGCTAGATTGATGAAACTTGGTATTTATATGTATATTGACCTAACTTAAGATTCCTAAATAAAATTAAAGTCACAAGTCTTAAGGTTACAGTCAGGCAAAAAACGTTATTTTTTTGCCCAGTTTTCTCAACTGATATTATGAAGCTACTCCATGATGTTTAAACAGAGCACACTATCATAAGATTTATTTTACATATAAACAATCATGAAAAATATTGTTATATGATAATGATAGTTTGCTATTGCTTCAACTCCATCAATTTTGTTCAGGTTGAATTTTTTATCGAATTCAGAATAAACACACCTCTAGTTCTGATGTTATGAATGCCTACCAATGTGATATTATCTAAGCAAGTGCTGAAATTTGCTAAGAACATGAGATCTGTGCCGAAGCAGCTTGGTGGCAAGAAGGGTGAGCACGGACAGTTTGCACTTCAGTGTTACTCAGTTATTAGTAGTAGTAGTTATTATTTGGTGATAGTTTCGGTGAACTTGATTTCTTTCTGAGCAGTAGTCTGACTCTTCCTAAACTAACCTCAAATGTGAAAGTAAGTTTAAAATTCTTCACACTTCCCCTTTGATTCCAAGTGGACTCTCAATGTAGCCCAGTCAGGTAAAAAAAAGCCCAATCAAGGCTCCCACCCAGCACTCCACCCTCATGAAAGCCCCAAATGCCAAGGCCACTACTCACGTGTTCTGGTGGGCCCGCTGGTAGCAGTTGAAGAGGTCGTTGTCCTGACTGTACATGGTGGGGTAGTGGATCTTCAGTTCTTTGCGTTTTTTGCCCACCTATAAGCAAACATTGAGCTTTCACAGACTGGTATATAATGGATTGCTTCCTCTTGTTTGTTTGAATTATTGGTTTTCCACTGCTCATTGAAGGATTAGCCTCATCAATGCTTTTTTTCCACATTTCCATGTTGCCCTCCTTAACTCGTTTGCATCAATTCTTTTAGGGGAACTATGACCACCACTCATGCATTGGTAAATTTAAGTTTTTTAGACATTAATAAATGAGATGCTGGATGCATTAGGGGCTTGAAAATACTGGTCATTGAACATTTTCTCTGTTCTGAATGCTAGAGTTGAAGGAAACAGGCCAACAGCCACATTTGAAGGATGTGAGCATTACTCGTAACCATAACTTCTTTCTCGGGCAGAATTCCCATTTTCCAACAAATTGAGCAGGGAATCACATGCTGTGGCTATTTCAGAGTAAAGTTGGGCTCTGGGATAAGCCCTGTCATTCAGCTCCTAAAAAGCACCTTGCCTTGCTTTGAGATTGCATGATGCACTCACAAACTGAGTACTCACCTGAATGCCCTTCCACACCAACATGATGGAGGAGCCGATGGCCACCAACACACAATAGCCATACTCAGGCTGCAGCTCAATCGTCACCATCTTGGCACCTACGGCACAACAGAGTGTGTAAATGTAGGCTGGAGGGTTTGTGTGTATGTGTTGTCATGGATTTATGAAGGGAAATGTGTGCTAAAAGGAATGACTGTGTTCTCACAGGGAGAGGATGGTAGTTAGGCTGCAAGTGACGGTGGTGGCTATAGGGTGGTGGTGGTGTGTCATACCAAAACTACGGTGAATACATTTGTACTACAAGTGAAGCATGATGAAGGGGACATGTCCTTACCATAACTAAAGGTGATGAAAAGCTGTACTGCAACTCCTCACCTTTGAATAGTGTAAAGTATATTATTTTTCCATAAACTTGAATGCTCAGGCGACTTTAATGAAGTATAAGGTTGATAAATCGCCTGTGTTTTGGGGGTGCATTTATTTATTCCAAAGGAACAGAGAATACTTTTTTATAAGACCTTGGATATAAATTGCTATTAATTATTATTAACAGAAGTTGATAGTTAGCTGCTACTTCAGTTATGTATATTTTTTTATATTTTTTAAAGTACTCATTTTCACAAGGATTAACAAATTCATGACTGCATATTTTAATACATTGCAACCGAAGATCAACCTGCTACTGTTTATGTGCAGAGCATTTTGTAAAGAAACTTGTGTAAGCACATTCAGCTGGTGAGTGAAACTACATCACAAACTCTTAACATACTAGAGATCATTCTGCAATAATATCTTAATCCAAAAGTTACCTTGCAGAAACATCATTTTGTTTCAGTAACCCAGCAACCCAGGGAATGACAGTTTGGACCTTACAGGCATAAGCAATGTGAAAGCTTTCTCTATATACCTCACACAACACTTCACAGACCCACCCACACACACACAAACAAACATACAAACACAATTGCACCATGGATAGATTCCCTCATAAATTCAATAGTATACATAAATAAGTGTGGATCATTTCACCATTCTGGATTTTGTTAGGTTTGTTTGTCAGGGAGGTAATCGTCATCAAGTAATCATATAAATAAAATCTCTTACTTAAATCTGGACACAACACACATGTGCACATGCATACACACACACACAAACACATCTATAATCAAATAATTAGAATACGACACAATGAGCTTGACTCAATCATGTAAAACCACTATTAAGTGAGAATATACACACACACACACACGCATGGTGGTGAACAGTGACTAATTCAACGTCACTGCTGTCAGAAAACCACTGAACACCGGTGTAGAGGGCACCAACCTATTGTGATAGTGAACGTGTAGTCAGGTATGAAAGTGGGGTCCTGTCCTTTACTGGTGATAATAAATGAAAGCCTATCAAAGTGCATCAAATACTGTGTTGTGGTAGTTGAACTAAGAGATGACCTGTTGCTATGCCTGACTGACTGAACAAATTTTGAAGAATTTACCACTAACAAACTATGCAAGTTTATCAGAAGCAACAGATGTGGAGAGAAATTACCAGGATAGACAAGGTACTTTATGGGCTATTGCTAAGAGTTACAAACTCGCTCAACGGAGCAGGCCCGAGACTTAACTAACTTGACAGTCCAACAAAAGGTTATAACCTTCATCTGTACCAAGAAGGAAAAGGAGGCACCAAACCTAAAAAGGGATAACAAAAAAGCCAAAAATTAAATAAAGTAAATCAAGAGGAAAAATAAACTGACAGATGGAAGACAAAATG
The DNA here is from genome assembly GCF_024679095.1 of Eriocheir sinensis. Taxonomy (NCBI): domain Eukaryota; kingdom Metazoa; phylum Arthropoda; class Malacostraca; order Decapoda; family Varunidae; genus Eriocheir; species Eriocheir sinensis. The sequence continues at coordinate 25,236,755 of NC_066513.1, read as the reverse complement.
AAGAGTCAACTTGAATAGTATATAGATACGCAAGGAAACGTGTGGAAGCCCCAACATATCAAATCAACAATGACAATTTGTCATTGTAGTTTCTGGACAGATGCTTTTCAGCACAAAAGTAAAACAGGAAAAGAACTTGGGAATGTTGGTCCAGGGTCATGTGTCACCCAAAAAGAACATAAATAAAACTTGGGAGACCTACAAACTGCTGGCATTTCACAACAGGGAAAAGATGAAAAAATTAATAGACTTTGATTTGCCCCATGTTGGAATATGCATCAGTAGTATGGTCCCCACATAAGAAAAATCATATTAGATTACAAAGAGCTGCAACCAAGATGATCCCTATTCTAACAGATCTATAGTGCAAAGAAAGATTGGAAAAGTTTGGGCTTCCACCACTGGAAGAAAGGGAGAGGTGACATGATTACCCAGTCAAAACCATATATAAATTTAAAGAAAAGTTTGACTGTTTAAGACACAGATGAGACTCCACAAGTGTAGCTCATTTCATATATACCACAACCAAGTAAACACACACACACACACACACACACAGTCCTCCCCAAAGATCAGTCACAGAGCTTTGAGCTCCTTCCGTAGGGGAACGGCTGGCTGTCTCAAGAGAGACCCGCGGCACACCAAGAGGTGAATTACACACACACACACACACTCATTCACACACTTAAAGCACATTTGTATTTCAGTAAAATAACAATTATGGTCCTTCATTAAGCAAGCCATACTATTACCTTATGTGATCTATACACATACCACAGCAAAGACATGGTCACACTAGTCAAAGATATTGCTGGACCCATTGCAAGTGAAGGATTCTTAATTAACACTTGTCCACAAGAATAGCTGGTTTGGGGTGGTTGGGAACTGTTCATTCAAATTAATATTCATTATGATTATTCTATATTTGCTCATCAATGAACAAAGACATTTTAGTACTTTAGTACTTCTGTTTGTTTTAACATTTGCTGTCCTCATTGGGAGGATGAGCACATACAAGGGTTTAGGTAGACTACCATTAAGGTTGTGTATTCCAGCACAGGACTCTACTTTGCTTTTGCTCCAGCCTTTGAAATCTACAGGCTGGGCTCATTCCTCCAAGCATCCTCACCCAACTCATCTTGTCAATCCAGCCCAATAATGCCAGACAGAGATCACAATTTCTTAGCTAATGCCCGACCCTTCCTCTCTGATATCCATGACTACTGTGACTAACTTAGCTTCACACACCATGGAATTTACAACTGGAAAATGTCCCTTCTTCTATAATAATAGGATTTGTAAGTTCAAGGCTACAATTTGAACGTGTTCATTCAGAAAAAGTTAAGAGTGTACAAATGTGAAGGCTTGCAAAAGGAAACTGCTGCTGGAATCATAAAAAAAGCAAAAGGGTTCATGAGGTCAGGTCAGGAGGGCACGTCTGGCAGTCATCACCGAGGTGCAGCACCTCGTCCTTCACACACACATCCACCTGCAGGAAGGATGAGGAGTCTCCCGAGTCACTGCTCTTGCTGCCACCCGCTCGTACACTCTGTCTAGTGTTTGCCCTGCTGCCACCACTGGAAGGGTTGCTGGCATTTGCCATCAGGTTGACATCTGGCAAGGTCATGGGTGGCTGCACAGGCAACTGTACTCTGCTGTAATTTCTGGGCATGGGCGGCCCTGGTGGAACTCCGTGGTGCTTCATGTGGTCTTTGTAAATGTGCCGCTGACTGAAGTTTTGGTGGCACACCTCGCATACGTAGGGACGTTCTCCCGTGTGAACTCGGTTGTGACGGCGAAGGTCTGAAGTCTGTGCAAACCGCTTCCCACACTGGCTGCAGGCAACGGGCTTCTCACCGGTGTGAACCATAAAGTGTTTTTTCAGCTTGCCGCTCTCGGTGAAACAGGCGCTGCAGAGTATGCATGCGAAGGGCCGGTCACCAGTGTGCAGTCTGGTATGGCGCTTGAGGTCACTGTTCTTAAGAAACGCCTTTCCACACTCATTGCAGATGAAGTTCTTTTCACCAAAGTGGGTCTTTTGGTGATTCTTCAGGTCACTTTTCTTTATAAAGGTTTTGTGGCACTCTGAGCACTCAAAGGGCCGCTCGCCCGTGTGGTGGCGTGTGTGGAAGGTCAGTTTTACTCTTTCTATGAAGCCAAGTCCACAAACCTCACACACGTACGGCCTCTCCCCAGTGTGGATCATCACATGTCTTTTTAGGTCACTGTTTTTAGAGAACACTTTGCCACAGTCTGTGCAGTCGTATGCTTTGTCACTCGACTGTGACTGTTCTTGGCATTCTTGTGACGCCCATCCACATGGTTTATCACTTGAGTGAGACTGTTCTGGCCGTTCTGGGGATGCCATGGTGAATTTGAGTGTTATTCCTAATGTCACTTGTCGCAGTTCCTGGAATCATAAACTTGGAATAATATTTCGGATACAATTTTAACCATTAAGTCTAAGCCACTAAAGGAGGCAAGTTTATGTGTATTCACTTGTATTTGAAGGATTACATTTATTTGAGGGTTTTAATAGTGCCATGTATTACTATTTTAACCCCTTCGATACTGGAGGTGTTTCGTGACGCGTGTGTCACTGCCTGATGCGCCCATGAAGCACCAGGTGCATCCCCCGTGACATACCCGCATCACAGTTAGATATGTTGGTATTGAGGGGTCACAAGGACTCAGTTTTGGGGTTGTCTGCCAGTATGAGGTGGCACCCGGTGCCTCAAGGGTGCATCACGCTGTGATGCATGTCACAAAACACACACCTGGTACGGAAGGGGTTAATTGTGTGAATTTAATTAGTGTCATTACTTTTGACCAATTAATCTGCCTTTGAATAAGGAAGCAGTAGGGTTATTCCAGCTGGCATCCAAATCATGAGGACTGTCTTGGTGTTACTAGTTGTACCATTTAGCTTAATTTAGTAACCAACGCCAGAAAGTTTAAGTTCATTTGACAAGAGCAGTAATCAATACTTCTTAGCAGCGATTCCCTAATGATTAGCTCCAGACATTTATACAATATTTTCTGGTGTTTAGAACTGATGAAAAAAGGATGGAACACAAAATATTCATAGTCTCCTCTTTAAACTTCAAAGTATCACACCATCATGTCCTTAATGCATAATACTATAACTAACAGCTGACCATACCATACCCAAACCAGGATTCCCATGACCCCTCCCCCCCCCAGTACCCGACCACACAGGGACAGCACCAGCCACACACACTCACGATGACTCGCCACTATGTACAAGCCCTGTAACGAACACCTGCCGCCCCTACACCTGCAATAATGGAGTGAATGCGGCGCCTCGTGACACAGACAGCCTTAGAGAACAAGGGAAATGGAGGTTAATATGGAGTCCAGCTAATATTCCTTCCCCTCCCCCCGATCCTTGCCCCGCCGGCCGTGACGCAGCAAAGCAAGCACCAAAACCAGCAGTAAATCACTAGGCAGCGGTGCATCACGCCCCCTTGCCCCACTCAGCGGTCCCCCGGGCTGGGGCACACGGCGGCCACCACGGGGGACGGAAACAAGGGCCTGAAGGACTCACTGTGTCGTCAAGGTCAGCGGGGCGGGCAGGTAAACACACACACCTTCCAGCGGCCCGATGCTCCTAGACTCAGGCAGTGGCCGTGTAAAGCACCCGCGGCTATGAAGCGTTATCTAATCTATTTATTAAGCTTTTTTACCTAGTTCAAACCGTCCAGTATTAACTAGTTCAATTACATACCTCTCTCTCTATTAGTGAAAGAGAAAAAATAAACTATCAATCAAGAAAGAAAGAGAAATATGCGAAGTATTGTATTACCCTGAAATATTGATTTTAACAATGTTCTAAAGGAGGAAATTAACGAAGGGGTTCTTCACCGGGGAGTTCCATACCAGGACTGATGATGATGATTTTGACAGTCAAGCGAAGGGGGTGTGACCAAGCAATCCAGTGCAGGGGTCGATCATCAAAAGGTTAAGAATTATAACCCCTGATCGATTAATGGATGATTTTGCTGCTGAGACTCATTAAGGGGAGTCCAGTCAAGTGGAAATTAAGACCATAGCTGCTGCAAAAAGAAAAGTTTAAGGTGAATATATGCACTTGGCAGATCGAAGAAAAGACTACACGCTTGAATAATCATCATCGTCAGCCTGTTTCATTCTACTCCAAAGTCCATTCCTCTCAAAAGTAAACGCTCCGTAAACTTCTTGAAAACAAATCCTCACACCTGCTGAATGTCTTAATTGCCTTTGAGTCTTATGCTCCCGGACTATCCCATGCACTTTCTCGACCAGCTGTTCCTTATCCATTAGGCCTATATAGTGATACCGATCTCTCTTTATATGCTTTAATTTTAATTCCTTACCCGGTTTTATGTATATTTTTCTCCACTTTTAATTAGTGAGGGATTTATTTGTTTGTACCAGTTCACCTATATATAGTAAGTTGACATATTCATTTACTGATTTGAGAGCATTGTCTTACGGTACATTTGCGAGGTGACAAGATATATATCTGCAAGTAATTAATATACTCTTTTTGTTTTACTGTTTCAGATAAATTAAAACACTCAGGGGCCAAAAAGGGAAAAGTGAAAGTTGAGTGAAAAGTGTAATAGTGGAAAATAGCAAAAACACATAGAAAAGTAAATCAGGGAAAGAAAAAGACAGAAAAAAAAACACATAAGTTCAGGATGAATTAAGTATTTAAGAAAGTGATGTAATACTTAAAAGGAAAGTGTGAATAAGTGAATATGAAGGAAGGAGGAACGAGAGGAGGACCTATAAGAAGCGATACAAGAAGAAGAAGACAAAATAGAAGGTAATGCGCAAGGCGACGCTCACCTGTTCCTTGTTGTTGTCTTCCCCCGTCCGCCGCTCCGCCTTTCCTTCCCGACCACTCCGCCATGGGTGAGCACCTTCCTCGTTTATCCTTCTGTATTCCCTCCATCCGCCGCCCTTGGGGTCTGATTGGGCCACCGGGGGGAAGCGCAGGCCACGGGGGTTGACGCTGACGAGGTATAGCGGCCCGGGGAGGAGAAATAATGGCTACGGGGGAGGAAATAGTGGCGGCCTGGGGTGCTGAGCGGTGTGTTGTGATGGCCTGACCTCTCGTGGCTCCCTTGTGTTGCGGGACGAGTGGTATTTTGTGTTGTAAGAGGCGTCGTTAGTGTTGTAGTTGTGTTCTCATAAAAGGAATGTGTTGCTGGGAAATGGACGTAACATCAATACCTCACAGGCCTCCCTTGTGTTGCGGGATTAGTGTTAATTTTGTGTTGTGTTGCGAGGCTTTAATACCTTGGCGGTGGTCCAGGTGTGTTGTAGTTAGAACCGTCCACTCAATGTGAGGCATCAAGGACCAGTTGGTTCTCTAAAGTATATACTAGGGTTATTTGGTATTACTACAGAATTACACCCATTATATACTGCAAGGTCCAGTCTGGCCCCAGTCTAGCACTCAGTGGTTCTGGTGTGTGTGTGTGTGTGTTTCAGCATTAATTGCACACATGGTCCAGCTCAACCCAGTGCTACAGATAATTAAATTTTGGTCTGGTATTGCTGGCAGTTTTGCGTTTCTAAGGCTCTACTGGCAATATAAATGTGGCTACATGCGTCTCAGGTGACAAGATTTCTGAAGTTGAGAAATTAATATAAAGCTAGCTGGGTCATTTTGTCCTGCCAGCTGACTAGCTACTGATGGTTTGTCATCAGCATGTCTCATTACCTTAATGTGTGCAAAATGTCTTTTGCTAGTTACTCCTTCAGTTATAATTGTTAAGCTTTACAATTTCCATCATGAGATCAATCAATTTCTATTTTACAAGCATGTGAGTGCCTCCATGACGCCAAAACCTCATGTATCATCCAAGGATACACTGAAGTGCCCTATTTGCCTGCTTAATTAGGACAGATTTGCTTTCTAAGTTTTCAGTATTTCATTGAACTTCCACTGAGGGGATCATCTGGAAATATTACATATACCAGTGTATTTTCATGCTTTTGCATCATGTATACCTACATTGAAATGATGCATCATTAATAGATAGGTTCATGTGTTGCCTCAGGTTCATATTTAGTCAGGTTATTCCATGAGTTCACCACGTTGGGATGAGAAATGTTTCCTAAGTACTTTACTGTACTGCTTGACTTTTTCAACAACCATAAAAGTTAGAAGAAGAAAAAAAATAGGAAACTCCATGTTATCCAAATTTGACCAAAATGTTTAAGGTAATAAGCCAGTTAGTGTTTTGAGTTTATTTTCTCTCCACTCAAGAATAAAACATGGCTATGTGTTGGTCACATCTGAATGAAATATATAAAAGATGTTTTCTTGAAATTATAGTTTCCTTCAAACAATTATCTCCCTTTCTCCAGGTATCTCGCGTGACCACTGGCATAAGCGGCGCGCCACTGGTGGCAAGCGCACCCAGCCTCGCAAGAAGAGGAAGTTTGAGCTTGGTCGCCCTGCTGCAAACACAAAGGTAAGCAAGGGTAATGTGATCGGGTGGTTTGGATTATTATTTAATATTGTGTTTTGTATGGGTAGATATGTATAGCTTAATGCCACCAAGTTCCTCACAGAGATTCTTCTGTAGTAGTTAGTCACAGCAGAGGGATGCCTGGTTAATCAAAATTTCTTGGTGGGTTAGAGAGCAAGCTGAAAGATAAATCAAAACATTCCAATTTTTTTATTTTCATACCGCTAGTAGAAAGATGTTAGGCAACCACAAAATGATGATACAACTTTCCTCATAGTTTGTCGGTGAAGACAACATAACACGGTACACATTTACTGAGGCCTTGCCAGTTGCAGCTACTTCAAGATACCATTGCACACACGCTGACACCCTTCCACCCTGTTTCAGCTTGCACCCCAGAGGATCCACACTGTCCGCACGCGAGGTGGCAACAAGAAGTACCGTGCCCTTCGTCTGGACACTGGTAACTTTGCCTGGGGCTCTGAGGGTAAGTAGAGTGCAGTTGAGTATGAATTTAAGTTTTCTTATTCATGTAAGTAAAGTAACATCACTTATTCCTCCAGCAAGGAGGCCAACTGTTTTTTTCATTTAAACTCATAACTACCCGTAGCCAACAACATGGCTAAACTTCTGTACTGTACCTGTATAGTTACATGAAAGTCAGATGACTTATACTGTATATTAATATTCACTTAGTAACTTCAGTTTCATCATCACCATTTCATTTAACACCCGTTTTCACTTCCTGAGCGGTTGGATGCTTTGTGGCTCTCCTCCATTCTACTCTGTCTTCTGCCTGATGCTCATCCAATCCCATTAATGCCAAGTCTTCCTGTATACACCTTCACATTTTCCTAGGTCTACCAACTGGTCTCCTTCCTTCTACCTCCAATCTCCAAAACTCCCAGCACTGTATCCTCCCCTGCTCTCTTTACATGTCCAAACCATTGGAATCTTTTCCTTGAGCACTATTTCCAGGTCCTCTACTCCACATTTGTTAGCTACATCTGCACTGGAACTGGACACCCTGTCTTGCCACCCAATGCCAACCATATACCTCAGCATTCTGCGATCACTGGCTCTCAATACCTCCGTCAATTTTCTAGTTAAAGCCCATGCTTCTGCTCCATACAACATCACTGATCTAATATATATTTGGTGCACCCCTGCTCTGCTCTGTAGAGGGATGCTACAATTCGCAAGTAAACTAGCCACCTCCCTCCACTTTAACCACACTGCCTCCACTCTCGCTCTCACTGTCCTTTCCACTCCAGCCTCACACTCCAGAACATCTCCCAAAGAACAAAAATGTTCTACCTCATCCAGCTTTCCTCCATTCACCTCTAGTTCATCCCTCTCAGTTTCTTGTCCTTGCTGTCTCCTTACACAAGCTGGGCATGTAAAATTCTGCACTCTTACATTTCTGAGGCCTGAGCATCTATGGTGGCACCACTGCCTGCATCATATGCACAAGACTGAATTTACACCTACTCCCTTTCCTCGGCATCCACATGGATATTTTCCTGATTTAATCTTTTCTCTTGCTTCTTTTCTAGTCACCATGTATGGTACTTTGTTTTTTCCATATTAGTTTTCAAACCTCTCTCCATTCCTTCCTTCCATTGAGGCTATTACTCTTTTCTTTCACTTCTGCTGTCTCTGCATTTACTACCAAGTCATCTGCATACAGCAGCTCCCATGGTGCCTCTCCTCTTGCTTCCTTTGTTGCCTCCTCCATTACTGTTATAAACAAGAGCAGGCTAAGGGCAGATCCCTGGTGAACCCCACTCCAATTTCGAACTCATCTGATGATCCCACATCTTTTCATTCTCGATTTTGTACCTTCATATAGTCCCTTTACCAATTCAACCAATCTTTCTGGTACTCTTTGCCTTCTCAATGCCCATCTTCAGTGTGCATATTGATATAAAATTAAAGCAACTTTAGCTAAAACCCAATCCCCTTGTGGCAGAAGAACCGTGCGTATAGTATTTTGTGATAGCAGTCTTGGTTTAACATTGTACTTTTTTATTTAAACTGAAGTTATTCTTCCATCTGCTAAAAGACATACTATTATTATCCTCATGGTAAAAACTACTAACTACTATGAAGTCTAAATATGCTTAGTTTATTTAAACTTCCAAAACTAGTTGAATACGCATAGCACAATTAGAAAAGTTCTTGATTATTCCCATTTATTCCTGTAAATTCCCAAGATTTTTAAGGAACTCTTACAGGCTCTTAAGTTTGAAGGAATTTTACAACCCCAGTCCAAAGCAACAGTTCAGTCAAGTTCATTGCCCTTCCCCAACCTGCAGCCCACAGATTGGGAGCCCTTCCATTTGAGAGCCTCAGTTCTTTTGCTGATTTTGTTAACATTTTGGGTTGCTTTTAAGTAGAGAATTCCTGCTCATAAAAATTCTTTAGGTAAAGTGTTTAAAGGAGAACTGGACCATTTTTCATTGTGTTGTGCCTTGTAGTTTGTGTGTAGCTTATTGCCTCCCATTTTCCAGGCCAGACAAGGAAGACCCGTGTGGTGGATGTGGTGTACAATGCCAGTAACAACGAGCTGGTGCGTACCAAGACGTTGGTGAAGAATGCCATCATTGTGATCGACGCTGCTCCCTTCAGGCAGTGGTATGAGAGTCACTATGCTCTCCCCCTTGGCCGCAAGAAGACCACAAAGCTAGTAAGGGGGACTATTTTATTGCCTTCTTGTTTAATATTTGTATAATCATAAAGTTGTCTTGCCCTCTATTCCATTTATTGAAGATATCTAATGGATAAAATATGGAATGGCTTATAGGTATACAATCATCTATTTTTAACTTCCTACATGTAACTTACTGCCATAGTGGAATTGATCTTAAAAACCCATCTAAGCAACCAACTAGTGAAGTAAGATTGTGTCCAAACCATAGTGAAGGGCATTTGTCTAGCAGGAATTTTAATTAAACTGCTCTATTATTTGTAATGTTAAAAGGCATGCTTCTCGTATTGTAATGACCGGATTGTTAAACACTTCCTCGCCCAAGCACACATATTTGACAAGGCTTTCACAGGAGTTATGGGCCTTTCCAGGGGTAGTTTAATGACCATGGTGGTAGTTTGACCCTTCTTCTGTACCTTGAACCTACAGAAACACTCATTAGAACCCGACTGATCTCCGTTTTGGCCTTTGGAAATTGTTGATGTGAGAGGCAGGGTCGTCTAAGAATACCAAGCTTAGACTTTTTTAGCCTCCGTCATCAGCTTGGCATTCTTGACTAGCAGTGTAATGTCAAGTTTTCTTTGGAACAATTTTGATGCTTAGATTTACCTTTTCACCAGATTTCTCTTGTAGCTATTTACAAAGTTATCATTAATTTGCTTCACACTTACCCTCCCACCCTTCTTAACAAGCCGTCACATTAGTGTATTTTGACCCTAAATAATTCTGAGTCAATCTACTCAACTGTATTGTATTTTTTTATTTATTCTTTCCAAATTACAGTAGGGTATTATTGATGGATCACAGGATGATAAAAACTATCTGACAGGTTATTTGTGGCAGTTTTTGCTACAGCTGGCTGAAAATTACCCATGTCATAGTTACTCTGACCTATAGAAAACATTACTGGAGTGGTTGTACTTGTAGCAGACACTCGGGACTCAGGGATTCTTGTGTTCTCCCCCAGACTGATGCTGAGGAGGCTGTCCTTAATAAGAAGAGGTCCAAGAAGACCGAAAAGAAGTACAAGGAGCGTCAGCGAACAGCTAAGGTGGAGACTGCCCTGGAGGACCAGTTCATGACTGGCCGCGTGTTGGGTAAGGATTGTGTTAAGAATGGACACACACTGTTCTTAACTTTTTTACTCTGGTTATGATAGTGTTGGATAATACAAGTGTAGCTTTATCGATATAAGTCAAAGCAATTGTGAATGAACTTTAAAACAGTTGCATCATTGATAGGCTCATTAAATATAATCTATTATGCTTAATCCATGCAGTAAGCTGTTACTACCGAGTACTGGGTGTCGAATCTGAACCTTCTGAGTAGAAGTCAAAGGCAGCAAACCAAATGAGCGACTCGCCAATTAGCTAAAAGGTCACCACGCCAGAGGCAACCTCTGTGGCACTATACCTGACGCCCCAGCCCGGCACTGTGAACCACATCCGTGGTAGCTGGAGACTTTAAAAATCAGTATATGTTTCATTACGAATTAATTAAAAGCATTTCCAGCTACCATGAGCGTGAGTGAGTTCACCTTCATGTTCACAGGCCTCTGGCCCGTAGACCTTTTAGCTCATCAGTGGCTCACCTTGTTTGCTGCCCTGACTTACTCAGAAGGCCTGAGTTCAACAGCTAGCACTCAGTGGTGTTACAATATGGGATGTTCTCAAGGAGTTGGTTGGATAACTCCAGCTCTCATGGATGTAGTTTGCCAGTCACATGCAAGAGAGTTTTTGATGCTATTAGACTCAGTAGTGACTGTATTACCTATTTATGATGTGGTATAACTTTTAATACATAGAAATTGTGATGTACAGCTCCGAAATATTTATACCACATTCGATACCATTGCTATTTGCAAGATTTATTGTATTAAAATAGTGCATCTTTTAAAGAAAGTCCTCTGAACTTCAGGGCATAAGCTGATTATAATGATATACACAAAAAAGTGAATAATATCCAAGATCATGCCTCACTTCTGGCTCGAGTGCTACATCATGCTTTCACGGTTTTCCACAATACACTTTACCTCAGATCCCATTCTTTGTTCATCAGAGGTTTCTTTCATATCCATTCATTGTTACTAATCAGGAAGTTTAGGAAATTATGTATGTAAGGCAAAGTCAGATATATAGCAGTTGAGGAATGAGTGGCAGCAACAGAAACAAGATTATTATTATGGGATAAGAAGAATGAGTAACAGGAAGAGCAATGAGCTCACTACCCATTGTATACCATAATAATGAGCTTTTCCCCCTTCAGCCGCTCATTCCTCTGCACTCTCCTGCCATATATCTGACTTTACTTTATTACATAATATTTGCAAGTTCTTCATTAGTAACATTGAGTGGAAATTAGAGAAGCTAATTGATGAATGAAGACAGTTGAGGTAAATAAGTGTGGTATGGGAAGTCATGAATGCACGAGTGTTTGGTGCAGCACAAGCAACACCGGCAGACAGTGCACCCACGTCCAGGCGCCTGCCACTCTGAAGGAGGATACATGATCATAGAAATTATTCAGTTTTGTGTATATCACATCTATACTGGTTATAGTCATATTCAGGAGACATTTAAAGGAAAATGGTCTATTGCAGCACTGATTCAACAAATATTGCAAATGGCAATGGTCTGTAAAAGTGGTGTCAACATTTTGGAGCTTTCACGAATGTCTGTAACAAATACAATTACTGCCGAGTCTCATGGCATTAACCATAATGGTTTATCTTGTATGCAAGTGATCTAAGATAAGTATAATCAAGTAGCACAAGAGTGTGTATGATTGGCGACTACTACCATGAGAGCTGGAGGTATCCAGCCAATGAGTCAAGGTTAGAAGGCTAACAATAGAAAACTGATACATCCAGATTGAATGATGACACTGCTGTGCACTAGACCCACTTTGCTGTGCCGTTCTGGTCAGCTGGGTCCATGCTGTTCTCAGTCATAGTTACTCTGACACACACCTCCACTAGCCCACTTCATCTTCCTGCTGTACCTCATTACTGAAACTGCTCCTCTTTCCTCCATAGCCTGTATCTCCTCCCGCCCTGGGCAGAGTGGCCGTGCTGATGGCTACATCCTGGAGGGCAAGGAGCTGGAGTTCTACCTTAGGAAGATCAAGAGCAAGAAGAGTAAATAGAATAAATGACATGCTGACAATGACTGAGGTGTCTTATTATCTTATCCCTTCGTTCTGTTGCTGTGGCAGCTCTTGGGGATGAACAGATCTGATTCATGCCACCATAATTTAGTTGTCCCTCAAACTGCAAAGGAGTTCATTGGGGAGTTAGCTTCACCTCTGGGGAGACAGATGCTGGATAACATTGAGAAATAAAGCTGCCAGGCTTGCTGGGATTTAGACCACCGATGTCCCACTCTCCTGAGGAGAAAAATGTTAGGAGTCTCGCTAAAGAGGTTGTGGGCCATTTCAGTGCAAATAACCAACCCTGCCTACCGAGCCCAAGCTCTGTCCGGAGAACAGATGGATGTCTTGTGTCAGACATGGTTGGACAGAGGGTTTGTAGGGATATATATATATAATATATATACATATTATAAAATGTAGGTCGACGTTGCGAGTCGCACGTTGAAATCGCAAACTTTGAACCATTATTCCTAATATTGAAACCCATTGACATCTTGTGCTTGGCCATCTAGGTGGCCTAGCGCTGGGCCCGAGCTGATAGTGGTGCTTTGCATCGGCTGCCGCCTGAATGGTGTTTTTGTCAGGGCCCGTGTGTGTGGCTGTGTTTGTTATGGGTTTTGGCTTCTCAATTTGCCAATTCTTGTTTTCCACATGTTGCACAGAACCCCTTTCTTTTCTTCCATCTCTTTTTGAAAAAGAAAATGGAAGAAAGGAAAGGGGTCCCGCACAACATGTGGAAAGTGAGAATTGGCAAATCGAGGAGCCTGGGCCCACAATGGGGACAGCCACACACGCGGGCCCCAGTGAAAATGCCGTTTGGGTGGCGCCAATGTGGGGGCCACGCCACCGACACTCATCATCAGCCGCCCGTCAGCTGCTCGGGCCCAGCGCGCGGTCAGGGCTGCTCGCACACATGCGCCTGGCTGCCTGGATCCCACTCACCATGCTTCCTGCAGCCAATGGAAAGGCCCAGGGGGTGGGTAAGAGCGAGAATGGGAGTCAAGGACCACAACAAGGTGTTGTGGTTTTAGCAGCCTTTTCCTTTCGGGTCTTATCGCAATTTTAGTTTTCAATAAAAATAAAATTTTGGGGGTCCCTATCGCAAATTCGGTGAATTGCAAACTTGAAACTCTGGAGTTAGGTACAAACTATACGTACGCAGCAGGGTAGTAGAGGTGCAACAAGGCTGCCCTGTCACCATGACAACCAATACACAGCTCAGTCATTGCCAAAGCTAAATAGAGAGTTTTATGTTAAAATAAGAACTGGGTTTACTCAGAAACATTATAAGGACATCTAGTTGTGTCTCCTACGTATCACGTACAACCTTTGTGTAATATACGAGGAAACTAATGCCTGACATGATGCTGACGGATGCCTGGAAGCTCCGCACCTCCTTCCCTGCCACCAGCTGAATGGACGTGCAAAACATACCTGAAGGGGGGAGTATGTTTTGCGTGTTCTGTGGCTATGGTGGGTGATTTTATGTGCTTCAGGTATTATAACTTCGCAATTTCAATAAATTTCCAGAAAAAAAATAACAAGAATTGGCGAGTCTCGGCGTTACTGCATTATGCATTATTGGAGAGGCAGCTGGGGGCTGATATCCCACTGCCGCAAGATTCTGTTTAACCTCGTCGAGGTGTGGGGGCATGTTTCCAACACAATACACATGCTCGGGTTTCATATCAGGGGACCTGTAACCCTCAGGGAGCAGTGTTGGGTAGGTATGAATTAACAGGATCGAACAACCACAACAGGCCTAGCAAGCTGGTGGGAATGAACACACTGCTCAAGAAACGCACGACATCATTTCTGGATGGACTTTCACATCGCCCTCTGGGCAAAGGGCATGTGGGATAGAGACACAGAACTCCAATGGACATGATCAAAGGAAACGGCAAACAATCATAGTGGCAACCTTAGAGAGAAGGAAGAGGAATTAATAGAGTTGATAAAAATGCAGAAACTAGAAATAATAGGAATATGTGAGACAAGACTTCAAGGAGATGGCAAGGGAATGCTGCATGACAACTACAAGCTTATTTACAGCGGTAAAGAAGACGGAAGGCATGGTGTGGCATTTATGCTGGCACCCACTATTGCTGAAAGAGTGGACAACATAAAACGGAGGAGAGGAAGACTGATTTAATATATCATTGAAACTTGGGAAGCGTAACATTAGCCTTGTGCAAGTTTATGCACTTCAGGTGGGGAGACCAGCGGAAGATAAGAAAAGATTTTATGAAAAACTGCAAGAGATGGTAGATGAGGCAAAGCAAAGAAAAAACATGATAATGATGGGTGATTGGAAGGAATAGAGATGGCTATGAGGGAGTTGTTGGAGCATATGGAGTCGGACATAGGAACAAAGATGGTAGAATAATATTGAATTTCTGTTTATTAAACAATCCTGCCATTATGAACACATTTTATAACCATCAGGAATCGCATAAGTGGACCTCATATGGGTGGAGTCAGGATGAAATGAGGGATACGAGAAGATCTATGATAGACCTGTTCATTGCGTATCAGCAGACTCAGATCGCTGAATAGTGATTGCTAATCTCAATAACACCCAAACAGAAAACAAGGCAAGGTAGAACGAGGCTCAAGCTAGAAAGCTTGAAGGAAGAAGATAAGCATAGGCGTAGGAGGCAGGGTTTATTTGGGGGGGCAACACCCAATTTGCCTGAATTTCAGAAACCCCGAGACATGTTAAATTACCTACATTAGGTACGAGTTAAAAGAAATTTATCAAAACCATATAGGTTATTCTTTTCTTTATTCTGAGTATTGGAGTCATGTATACATTGTTTTGTTTTTAAAAATATAACTAGTACAATAAAAATTGTCCAATTATTCAAGTCTTAAAATGTTACACAACTTATAAAGGAACACAATATCAACATATATTATACATAATGGATAAGCAATACAAATACAGATGAAAATCTGTGTAACACTGGTACATGTAATAGCATGCATACACGGCATTAAATTAGAAGAACCTGTCCCTTCCCTTTCGTCTGCCAAACACATCCACAACAGTGTTAATGTGAACTCTGTTGGCATGACCTCTTTTGATGCAGAGAAGCCCTAATGCTTAGTGTCTATCCTGGTCCATGGTAGACCTAAGGCAGGTTTTGAGTCTTCCCAAGCATGAGAATGACCTCTCTGCTGAACAGGACGTTGCAGGTATGGTTACAAGGGTTTTGGCCACTTCGGTGAAGTGTGGCAAAGTTTCACACAGAGAATTTGAGTGGAGATAGTTTACCACTTGATTTACAGTTTTCAACTCCACACCTTCAACTTCAAGATTGTGAAAAATGGCAATTTCAGCCATCAGGATGTCTTGATACACATTGTAGAAATCTGATACTATCTTCAGACTGTCCTCTGCTCCTTTGCCTAGCACTACATCTGCCAGGGATGTCAAGATTGTGTCCCTGCTTGCAAACCTGTCTCTTATTTCAGTAAGTACTCTGTCTAGTGCATCATACTACACCTCAATCCTGCCTCTCTGCTGGTCTGTGAAGGAGATAGGTTCTTTAGGAGTCTCTCCTGACAGTGCTTGCAGCCTCTTGGATGGCTTCTTTTTCTGTTTTGATGTTTCTACCTCTTCAATGTCTGGCACAAGTTCAGTGATGTTTCTAGCAGTTTTCAGGGCTCTTTCCCAAATCAGACAATATGTCTTCATCCCTGCATTTTGAGAGAATTTCTATGGTAGCATCACAAGTGACCTTTGCAGCCATCACATCAACCTCATGACCCTGCAGGGTATTTTTGTTGGAGAATATTACC
Organism: Eriocheir sinensis; assembly: GCF_024679095.1. Classification (NCBI taxonomy): domain Eukaryota; kingdom Metazoa; phylum Arthropoda; class Malacostraca; order Decapoda; family Varunidae; genus Eriocheir; species Eriocheir sinensis. Next base: position 25,220,603 of record NC_066513.1, on the reverse strand, counting down.
TTTAAAAGTGTGCAACCCAAGGATAAACTGGAACTCCAGCATGGCTTTTACTAGACCCTTGGCATCCACATAGGTTTTGGCATCTTTGTCCTTGGACAGCTCTGTCAAAGCAAGAGTTATTCTCTCAGGCTGCTCCACCACGGCTTTCACAGCCTCCAATCTGCAAGCCCAGCGTGTCTCACTCAGAGACTTCAACTTTATAATTATATGGTGCAGAGTCAAGATCTGGCATGTGCACAGGAGCAGAGAGCATTTTCTCTTTCGGGGTGTTAAAGAAGTTGTGGATGAACTGGACAACTCCAAGCACATTCCTGATCACAGTAGTTTTCTGCAATGTACCTTGTAGTGCAAGGTTAAGTAGGTGGCCGTAACAGTGGACATAGATGGCCTTAGGTGAAACCTCTTGCATTCTTGTAGCCACAAACCTTCTCTTTGCCAGTCATGTTAGATGCCCCATCATACCACTGGCCAACTGCATTCTAATTTCTCAGCTCCAAGCTGTGCAGGACATCCAGTACCATTTTGAAGAGTACCTCTCCCTTTGCAGACTTTACATCGTGAAAGCCAACAAAGGTTTCTGTTGGTTGACCATTGTGTATATAGAGCGCAAACACACAACCACCTGCTCTTTGTTATTGATGTCTGCTGTTTCATCAACTATGATGCTGAACATCCCAGCTTCTTCCACATCTTTGGATATGTCCTTCAGCACAAGGTCAGATGCAATCTTCAGAATCTCATTTTGAATTTCTGGTGACAGCCACTGGTGTTGTGCTTCTAGCTGTGAATTTAATCTGTCAGAAAGCCATGGGATGTCTCTACATCGAAGATGCAGGTGTTCTATCAAGTTTCCACGATTTATATCTGACTGCTGTCCAATGTTAGACCTGTCTTCTGAATGCCCTCTTTGGGCAATGTTTTGTTGTGCAGTGTAAAGGATGGACTCCACAATCACTCTGAGATAGGTTCTGCTCTTTTGGACCATATCTCTGCGAGCACTGTCAAGCTGGACCAGTACTGACGTTTGTCATTGTCTGTTTACCTTTGCTGCAATCCATTTTGGCATGGCTACACTGTGGCTGTTGCTCTGAGCATGTTTTGCCAGTCTTTCATTTTTTTTCCAGTTGTTGAATGTAATGGAATGGTCAGATGGGAAGCACACAACTGACTTGCTTGACCTGTCGAAGCTTGTCCAGGGGTACAGGTAACTCGTGATTTACGCGAGTTTGGTTTACATGTTTTTTAAATAACATAGGGTCCGAAATCCAAATAAATTTTTAATTTACAGGTTTTTTCACTTATACAGGATATTTTATGGAGTGGGCACCAGATGTCTCACGCAACTGGACTCACACGGTGCCGCGGCCACACAGCTGAGCTCAGTTCTTCCCGCGCGCCACTTGAACAAGTAGTAGGAGGAGGTAGGAAGACACCTACTAAACGGGCAAGAGCTACTCCCGGTGAGGATATATGGGAAGCGAGGAGGGTGCTGAAGCCCTTCAAAGACCCTTCCCATGTCCTCACTAATCGTTTCCCTTTTGTCTCATCAACACCAGAGAGCAGTTCAGCATGCTCTCTAAAGACAGTTCCTCTCTCTTTCTACACCACACTACATTCACACAACACACACCTTTTCCCAAAATTCAAAATGGCGAAAGACAACACTGCCTCGTAGTCCCCGCCTGGGGGGGGGACCATAAATTCCCCCAGGGAGGACTCCCCTTCTGGCTGCCGACTTGAGAGGTGTCCTGATAACTCCTCAAACCTCCTCCTTATCAATTTCTGCAATTCGTGGTCTTCGTTCTAATTTTCATTCTGTGGAACACCATCTCTCGTCCTCTAAACCTTATCTTCTCTTCCTCACCGAAACACAGGTTTCTGAGGCTACTGACAGCAACCTCTACTCTGTTCCCTCCTACTATCTCTATGCTAAATTTCAATCCAAAGCTGGATGTTACGCCTACGTGCGCAACGACATCACTTGCTCTCGTGCTCACGACCTTGACTCTTCTGAATTTTCCACCATCTGGCTAAGACTTCATTGTCATTCTATTACTAAATACATCCGTGCTGTTTATCTCTCACCTAACTCAACTAACTATGTAAAATTCTTTGACTATATGAATCCTAAAGTGGAGCACATCTTGACTCACTCTCCCTTCGCTGAAATCTCCATCTTGGGAGATTTCAATGTTCACCACCAGCTTTGGCTTTCATCCTCTTTCACTGACCAGCCTGGTGAACAATCCTACAACTTTGCTCTCCTCAACGACCTAGAGCAGTTGGTTCAGCACCCTACATGTATTCCCGACTGTCTTGGAGACAGGCCCAACATTCTAGACCTCTTCCTTACCTCTAATCCTTCTGCTTACTGTCAAACTGTTCTCTCCGTTGGGCTCCTCCGATAATAACCTTATTTCTGTTTCCTGTACATCCTCTGGACCCACCGAAGAGGCGATGCTTCTGGCATTTTGCTTCAGCTCGGTGGGACGACCTGAGGATGTACTTTTCCGATTTCCAGTGGAATGATTACTGCTTCCAGGAGAGAGACCCCTCTGTGTGTGCCCAGCGCATCTCTGAGGTGATTGTCTCTGGAATGGAGGCATACATTCCACGTTCTTTCTCTACTCCTCATGCTAAAAAGCCTTGGTTTAATCATGCTTGTTCTTGTGCTATTAAAGATAGAGGCAGCTCACAAAAGGTTCCAGAGCCTTCGAACTCCCGCTAACAATGACCTTTACATTTCAGCCCAGAATCGTGCCAAATCTATTCTCCAACTTACCAAAACTTCTTTTATCAATAGAAAATGTCAACACCTTAATTCTTCGCGTGACTTCTGGCATCTAGCCAAAAATATCTCCTTCAATTTCACTTCTTCCTCTTTCCCTCCTCTCCTTAACCCTGACAGCAGTACTGCCGTCTCATCTGTCTCTAAGGCTGAACTCTTCGCTCAAACTTTCTGTAAGAACTCCACCTTGGACGATTCTGGGCATATTCCTCCTACTCATCCCCCCTCTGACTCCTTCATAAATCCTTAAGAAGTTCTTAACGCCTTCTAAGGCTATTCACTAAGTAAACACTTGCAAACGTCTTATCGTGCCCGTTTTCCTCATATTTTTAAGGTCACTCGAAACCCCTGTAAGGGATCGTAACCCGGACCCAGGGCAGATTTTCTCCATAACACGACACTGATGAAGAAGAAAACTCATGGCCAAAACAATACTGGCATGGTACATTACAGTGCTATCAAAACACTACTCTATAAGGACGTATGTCTACCGTTCATAATATCTTTCACTGATCATTAGGTGACCGTGAACTCCTACACTAATTAAATTCAATAGCCTGCTGAAAGCACTCATAATAAGTATATATGGAGAACTTGTGATGCTCGCTGAAGATTAACCAGAGTGGAGTATGGGCACTCATACATGTTTGATAAATAATTGTCGTAATTTGTAATTTCATACCTTTGACCACTAGCAAAGCCAGGAGTGCCCAACCCACCCCCAAAATTTTGTGGTAATTAAACCATCTGGAAGATTAGTTAATTTAGCTATGCATGAATCCACATGGTAAAGTGCAGTGTGTTTTACATTTCTCTCGGTTAGTCATTCTCCCCCAATTATATTTCTGGCTGCACCCCTACCTTTGACACGAGTAGATTTGAGTGATCTATTTAAGAGTCACAGACTATTCATTTTATCATGCTTTTTAATGTGGAGATAGTTATCACCAGTAAACAGCTATGAAAGTACTGGAGTTGATTTGGCAGTGATAGTTAATCTCCTTTGCAGTGAGGTTACTATCCTCAGCAGCATTAGGTTAAAATTTTAGTGGTGATAAGTTAATGTCTGTTTGGTTAAAGTGGGTATGTTAGTTTGTAAATAGATTGGGGAGTGAAGAGGGGCAGTCAATATATGCCATAGTGTTTGAAATAACAAGTTGTGGTAAATTTGCTTTAGCATTTTCATAGTGTAATACTGGTGAAACAAGATCCACATGAAAAAGCTCCATAACCTTAACAGGAAATAAGTAGTATGCATTTCAAATAGACCGCTCCTGCTAAACAATGACCCATACTTTGAGACATGAATAATGTTCGTTGGATATTTCGGTAATTGTTTAGTCACTCCATGGCTCATTCTTTTGTCTCACAATGATAGTTACTGTACTAAAGTATTACATTTATTTACTTGGCTTGCTTTACTAGATGTTGTAGGTGATGTGTCTAGTAAAGGAAAGGTAGAGTTGGGGCCATACGCTAGAGTTCGGTGATCATCTCCGTCACATTAACCCTGAGCCTATGGTAGGCAAAACCCTTTGCCCCAGAACACAGGGCCAATGTGACATTTGGGTTACAACAGTTTACCTTGCCTACGTTTCCCCAGCCTGGGACCCATTTATCAGCCAGCCCAGCGGGAAGAACACGCAACAGCCGTCAACTGCTAGACACCGAGTGTCTGGCGTCTGCTCGGGGTGGCCGGGCGGGGCCCGCCACCCGGCCGGTGGACAGGTACCGGTACCAGTTGAACGGTACGGTACCGGTACCAGATTGCTCGGTACCGGTACCAGATTGCTCGGATTTATTGAATAATTCTTCATGTCCGATTCTTTTTTTTTTAGGTTGCTAATAAATATTGTTATTAGACTATGATCGAGTACATCCATAATAACTATACATGCTATTTTTTATCGAAAAATAAATATTCACTTAATTTAGAGAGAGAGAGTGTACAACAGAAGAAACATCCTAATTAAGGGCAGAAATAAATGAGGAAAAAGTCCACTGTGTGTGAGTATGGGGGAGTGTGTGTGTGTGTGTGTCACAGTACGTGTGTGTACTAATCCTTAAATTTTGAGGTCAATGCATATACCTCACTGAGAGAGGCTTACGCAGGTTTGAGCAAGTGCCTATCTGCCTACTTCCTACAGTATCGGAAATCTCATTGATGGAACATGCAAATTTAATGTGTTGCAATTTGGGAATACTATGTATATAGGTACTTAAACACTAATGTGGACACACTGACTTAGGCATTATTTGTGTTGAAAATAATACAATATATATGAAGCATAATCTAATTCAAACAGTGGCACATTTATCTTGTTTAACACATTATAAAAAATATTGTTCATGTTCATTACAAAAAAAAAATAGAATACAATTTCTATGGGCAATCTTTCTAAAAAAAAAAAAAGAAATATAAATAACCATCTCTTTCTTAGTACAAGAAATGAGCAGTGAAATAAAAATTAACCAAGCCCTTACACCCATCGATTAACGAAAAAATTAGCACCCCTGCTTTATGAATTTTCGATGTATATGAAACATGTAAAATCTGGACTACTGTAGCTGCTACTAACTAGAGCAGAATGAAATATGCCCCAAATATATTATGTCTCGTGTACTAAGTATAAAAAAATATATTATATGACTTCACATTGGAAAAAAAAAATTCAACAATACACAGAAGCTGCCAGGTTAATTTAGTGATGGTAATCTCACTTGTTTACAGTAACAGCTAATAACTTATCTGTCTTAGCACCCTCACATGCCTCACTGTTCATATCAGATCTTGTTTTCCTGACACAAAATTGTTGCGCCTGAGTGATATTATTTTGTAAAGCCACAATGGATCAGAAGTATTCCCAAGATTGTGGCGATGTTTTCAAAAGTGTGCAGATGCTCCTCATAGGTATTTTCACCAATTTGTACACACTGAACCAATTAGGCCTACTAGTCATGCCAGAAGGAAAAAAATATCTGGAGAATTGAGTTACAGAACAAAAATTTGATATTCTAAGAATACAAGATTGACAAGCACTCTTTATAGGGAGTTTATAAGTTCTATGCCTCAGGTCATTTTTTTCTGAATAGCTTTTTTCCAAGTATGAACACCAATTGGTAGAGTGTTCATGTATTAACGCATACCTTAGAGGGGCAATAATTGAATCCCATTGTAATTTTGTCAGGCAAGGGTAAACAGACTCATCAGCAAGGAATTCCCTATTTTCTTGAATATGCCCGACTATATCCATGCCATGGTGAAGTAAGGTCTGTTAGGAGACAGGAGCTTCTACATAGTAGGGCTCCTTCTCTGCCTCCACCACTAGACATCCTCCATTGCGCCCCTCCTCCAGCAGTTTCACTAATGCTCCAGCCACGGCCTCAGCCCTAGGAAATAAACAGACCACAGTTAGAATTGAAGGTAGATTTTTGCAGGGTATCTTTGCCAATTTATAGGTACCTCTGGTACCAAAGAATTCATAGCAAAAATTCATAGCAAAAAGATATCTAGAAGACTGAAATGAGTTATAAGAGTGAACTACTCTAAAAATAAATTAATGAAACTTTATTTTGAATATTGTCAATTCATATACCAAAGCTCAAATATCGAAAATATAGTGTTTTTTCCTCCACGAAAGTAATTGGAATGGTGCGCCTAGATTAAGTGTACAATGAGTGTTATTATAATAATGAACTTTAATATTTCATTAGTCAAGTGTCTTAAGTTTGGAAGTGTTTTTTGCATATATATATATATATATATATATATATATATATATATATATATATATATATATATATATATATATATATATATATATATATATATATATATATATATATATATATATATTAATCAAACTGTGACTTATTTAGTGATACTAAAATTTTAAGGCATCTAGAAGACCTTTCTTTCGTCTGTTATGACAGACATAATGAAATATGACATAGGTATATAGATTATAGTGTTTCTTTAATAAAAGGAAGAACTCCCAGTACAAAAAAAAATCTAGTTTGGTATTCGCTGTACTTACGTCAAACTCCCAAGGCTGGATGCAAATTTGGCCATTGCCTGTGCTACTTCAGGGGAGAATGCATTCTTTATAGCATTTGCCAGCAAATCTGTCTTCACTAAGCTGGGGCACAGAGCTTGAACCTTGATCCCACTGACCTTTAGATGGAAATCATTCTGTAGAGGAAGAATGAAAATATTTATAAAACTCTTGGGTTAGTTCTCAGTAAGTAAGGGCAATTATAGATATGAAGAATGAGTGCACAGAACAGGTAATAAATGGACACAGTAACAGAGTGGCAACTCAGGAAACATAGAGTTCAGAGCAACAAAGAACCAGGTGTAGTGATGAAATTTGTAACTTTCCTGGGCCAGGATAGAGTACACTAAAATCAGACAGACAATGGAAAAGGCCGTGAAAGGCCTTTGCCATGCAGTGGAGTAATAATGACCGATAATGATAATGACAAAGGTAGTATTATGTCATAAAATTTCAACTTCAAAAACGTTTGATGCCGCACTCTACACATGACAAGAACTATGAACACCAAAACGTGAACATGAAGTGAGTGAGAGATGGCACTAAGCAACAATTAAAGGAAAAACAAGTGCCAGAGAGAAGAGACCACTTACCCCTAAGCTCCGTGTGAGGCCAACAATGGCATGCTTGCTGGCAGAGTAGACGGGGCCAAAGGGGTTGCTTTTGAGACCTACAATGCTGGAGATATTGACCACCACTCCACCTGACCCTCCTTTATTGGTGCCCATCCTCTCCAGGGCCAGTAGTGTGCCTCTCATACACCCTCCCTGTAGGTTATGAAAGATATGTTTGCCTTATAAAGCAAGTAAAGTTGGAAGCCAGGCTCGCAGATTCATAGTTAGGTAGGCTAACCACTGCACAGAAGAGGTGCTACTACGATCGCCTTTTACTCTAGTCCGACACAAATATGAAGTTCAAGGAGACTATAGATGAAGTTAGTTTGGGTGGGGCGCGAACCTCTTCATTGCGCTGCTGCATCACCCCCGGTACATCACTCTCCCCCTCATTTGTCATCTACTTACTATTTGAAATTGTGTATCAGATATTCTGCAGATATTAACTGAATAAGATTTGAAAGCGCTATGACAAGGGAAGTTCCAGAGCGGGCCCTGGCCAAAGTGACATCATAGCTGAATCGGACTACAGTTATAAAAATGTCATACATCACCATAAAAGAGTCATTGGATTAAAGTTTTTGATATATGTTTGGACATGATTTCATAGCAAGAATTAATCTCATGTACCACCTTACATCCCTGAAATTCAGTGATCCTAATTTAAGTTCTTTTACCTCATTCGCCTGCTTCGGTCAGTAATCAAGTATATTAAAAAATCAATGCACACCATTCATATTGGTAATCTTATTAGGAAACTAATATAGAACCTAGAAAATATACCTCACGTATGAAAAATAAGCATATCAAAAATTCAATTATTATAATTTATTTTCGCGTCATTTTTATGCTCTATATAATTTTTTAGACAAGTATTTTAGCCTGATATGAATTATATTTGAGATAGTGAATGCTGATTAGCAATAATAACCCATAAAATCAAATGGATTAATTCAAGAAAAATGTTGAAAGCAAATCAAGACATATCAATCCTCGGAACTACAATGGGAACTCACCAGATTCACTTCTATGGTCTTTTCCCACTTCTGTTCGTTTCCAATGCCTGCATTGTTGACAAGGATATTGACAGGCCCCAGTTTCTCAACAGTGGCATCCCAGACTCCTGCAGAGACATGAAAATAGTGAAAAATTATAATAACACTAAAACATATCTTAATTCATTCATTTCTTCTTTCTTCTTCCTACATCTAGAATTTACATGGCAGGAAAACTAAGAAACCTCTGGAATTAAAATATATAATAGATAGATACTTAGGTATTATATATTTACATACATACATACATAGACTGTGTGGATATATATATTGTTACGCCACCCCCCCTACCACACACCATACACGGGCAGGCAGGTGGCGTGATCCTCACCAGAACAACCACACGGGCACCAGTCACTCACAGCGGCCCACACAGAACACCGAGGGGAGCAGGAACGGGGCAGGGCACAAAGGATACACGTTCAACACGGCTCAAGGGCAACAAAAAGAGTGCAGAAAAAAGCCCGCTACTCACTGCTCCCATAATAGACAAAAGTAAAGAGTAGCCAAAAGAGAGGTAATTTCGGGTGGAGAGGTGTCTTGATATACTCTTCTTGAATTAGGTCAAGTCATAGGCAGGAGGAAATGCAGATGAATGATGATTGTTCCAGAGTTTACCAGTGTAAGGGATGAAAGAGGTTAACTCTGGTTAACTCTTGCATAAAGGGTTTGGACAGAATAGGGATGAGCTAGAGTAGAAAGTCGAGTGCAGCGGGGTCGCGGAAGGGGGGGAGGCATGCAGTTAGCAAGTTCAGAAGAGCAGTCAGCATGAAAACATTGATAGAAAATAGAAAGAGAGGTAACATGGCGGCGGAGTTTAATTATGAAGAGGTAGAAGACTGTCAGTATGAGGAGGGGAGATGATGAGACGATCTACTTTGTCCAAGACATCTGTGTGAGTGGAGCCCTCCCACACATGTGATGCATACTACATACGAGGGCGGACAAGGCACCTGTATATGGACAGCATCTGTGCGGGGAAGAAAATCTGGCGGAGACGATGCAGAACGCCCAGCCTCGAGGAAGCTGATTTAGTGAGAGAGGAGATATGGAGTTTCCAGTTGAGATTATGAGTTAATTAAATTTTAATACCCAGACAGTTACTCACCCTTAAAGTCATCATCACTTGTAACATTGCAGGAGACAAATATGACATTGCCTTCCCCATGGTTGGCCTGCAGCTCTGCCACGGTGGTTTGGCCCTGCTCTGTATCTATGTCAGCCACACACACCTGAGGGAGAAGGCGGCTCAGAGCACAGAACAACCATAGCACCAAGGCTCTTGAAGCCAACACGTTTTGTACGAAAGGATAATGTCTCCTGTAGCAGGTTAGCCACCCTTGACTAGCTTGTACCTACTGGACTGGCAGATGTGTACGCATGTGTCAAGTGTAGTATAACATATTTTTGTTAATCCTAATACTGATGGGTTTTTTTTTTTTTTTAAGCCAGTAGAAGGTATGTTTCCAATAGGTAAAGCAGGGTCCAAGGACTGCAGAGTTAGTGAAAAAGCATTTGGAGATGCAGAGAGAGAGAGAGAGAGAGAGAGAGAGAGAGAGAGAGAGAGAGAGAGAGAGAGAGAGAGAGAATCTACACACATATACTGTTTGTAGATGTTTAACCCCTTCAATACACAAGACAAAAAACATAAATCTGCCATTATCCCTTTTTTTACAGACTACGTAGAATAGTCCAATGACCATGACGCACATACAGCGTCTCTAGGATATGGTTCAAGAGATGAAATGACTCATATACTGCGTCATGGTACTGAAGAGGTTAAAATACTCGTATAAACAAGCTAAACCCCTTTCCGCAGTACTAGCCGCCAGATGTTCAGATTCCAAATACTTTTACCTTACTGGCGTAATACTTTTTGTAGTAGTAGAAGTAGTAGTAGTAGTAGTAGTAGTAGTAATTGTTGTAGTAATAGTAGTAGTAGTAGTAGTAGCAGTAGTAACACTGATAGTAGTAGTAGTAGTAGTAGTACGTGGTAGTAGTAGTAGTAGTAGTAATTGTAGTAGTAATAGTAGTAGTAGCAGTAGAAGCAGCAGTAGTAGAAGCAGTAATAGTAGTAGTAGTAGTAGTAGTAGTAGTAGTAGTAGTAGTGTAGGCGGTGGGTGAGTGGTAAGCGTGCGGACCCGGCATTCACCGCGCCATGCATGGACAACGTTCTCACGCTACCACCTGGGATTTTTCAGTCACCGCCGAGTGGCCTAAGACTACCCTAAGCCTACCGGCGCTACAGGCGATGTTAAAAAAAAGTAGTAGCAGTAGTGGTAATAGTAGTAGTCGTATGAAGATTATTAAGAGTGTCAGCAGTATTATAGGCCATTTACCAGAGTAAATTAACATTCAACATCCTTCCGGCCACTGTGGTGAGCGTAGACGCGAAAGGGAAGACGAGATACCTACACCCAGACACACGTAACCTTGCCCTGCTCATATGTAAACCTCTAAGTGACGCGCCTATAATTATGCCCCTTCCCAGGATGTTGTGTGGAGTGATAAAGGATTGAGAACATAGTAAGGTAACACTAACTATGAATCTACTGGCCTTGGGCGGCCGGCGTGCAGCCCGCCCAGCTATTCATCCTTTTTTTTTTTCTGGATGATCGATAAATGGATACCTTTGGAAAACCTGAGGAAGGTAAACTATGATAGCACGAACGTTACACTGGCCCTGTGTCGTTAAAGGGTCCTCTGACTCCTCTCCCACAACAGGCTCAAAGGACCAACCAAACGGAGATGAGCACCGCCGTCAAGCGCAGCTATTATGTATGCTCCCAAATTTACTTTTTACTTCTTTGCTTATTTTACTACAAGTAATGTACCCCCGCACAAGATGAATTCAGGACGTGGTATATGCTTTGAGACTTTCAAGAGACACCTTTTTTTTTATTGAACACACAGTCTCTTGATGCAATGGTGTTAGTGCTACTGTGTTTCTTGATTTTCCGTAAAATAAAACGAATTGAAACTTCCCATGAAATAAATCATGTGTGATGGTGCGTGTGAAAAGGGAAAATTTTGTGAGCTTGCACCTTCTTAATTGGAATCATTGCCGAAGTCAGTGTAGGCTTTAGAAAGAAAAATATATACATGTGGAGTGGAGGAGGAGGAGAAAAAAGCACAGTATGAGGAGGAGAGGAAGGAATAGAAGGAAGGAGGAGGAGGAAGAGAGGCGAGAGGGAGAGTGGAGGAGATGAGGCCCATTCGAGTGGGTGTTGGTGTACGTTCGAGGGAGCATGCGGGTGGGTGGGAGGGAGGGCGGGGGTACAGTTTGGGGGGAGGCAGAGTGGGTGAGGGGCTGACGTGTGTGTGTGTAGTGGCGATGTGAGTGGGTTAGTAGGCTGTTTGTTATTGTGTTTGTACAGCGACGAGGACAGCAATGTCGTAAGAGAGAGAGAGAGAGAGAGAGAGAGAGAGAGAGAGAGAGAGAGACGACAAACAGAAAGACGGAAAGAAAGGCAGAAAGGCAAGACAGACAGACAGAAACGCAAGAGAGAGAGAGAGAGAGAGAGACGGACAGAGATGAATAAAGAATTCCTCAACCTCAGTAAATTATGGCACCTCCTCGTCCTCATAATGAAGTAACCCAATATTCGTAATACGCGGAGTGATTTTTTTTAATTGCCTTCCACGCCAGTCACGACGCGCTAAGCAGACAGGTGCGTGATCATTAAGAGGGACTCAGGTGTTTGATAATCTACCTGTAACGTGAGACAAATTCGCATGTGTTTTTCTTGCTTGTTTGATAAGTTTCATTAACTCATGGGATTTTCGTTTCCGGTATGTAGGAGCGACTACGTTTTAGTTAAAGGAAGTTGGAAGTAAAACGTAGAATAAAGAAGAAACAAATCGCAGGTTCGCGTTTGTTTTAGTAATTAGAAAATACCGGAAAGAAGTAAATTCAATGTGTGTAATTGTGGGTTTATATCATTGTGTCGCTATGGTGAGTGACGATAGTGACGGTGGTGGCGATGGTGGTGTTAGCAATGGTGGCAGCGGTGGTGGTGATGGCGATGGTAGTGGTGCAGGTATATAGTGACGTTGTATCCTGCATGTTGAAAGGTAACACAGATGAAAGTAATGTGATGATATAGTGATGGTGGTGATGAAAGAAGTGAATGATGAGTTTTTGTGTGTATGTGTGTGTGTGTGTGTGTGTGTGTGTGTACGCCTAAAAAAATATACACAGAAAGATCTGCTCTCTTGGCTCTGGAGAAGCTATTACACACACACACACGAGAGAGAGAGAGAGAGAGAGAGAGAGAGAGAGAGAGAGAGAGAGAAGCGGAGGCAATAAAGATCACCCCCCCTCCTGTTTTTATCCTCATGTAAGGAAAAAAAGAAAAATATGTAGACACGTCATTCCTTAAGCTCGCTGGTTAGACAAGATGGCATGACACACCCAGACGGGCCCCTCTCTCTCTCTCTCTCTCTCTCTCTCTCTCTCTCTCTCTTATCTGTAGTCTGAGGTTTTTTGTTTATTTTCGCATGAAATATAACACTCCTTGAAAGATTACGCTTAAGAGCTGCAATAATAATAATAATAATAATAATAATAATAATAATAATAATAATAATAATAATAATAATAATAATGTAAGTCTCTGTGCCAAGTTTTCTTTCAATTGGTGTCAGCTATCGGACACGAATTTGATTCCTCCTCCTCGAGCCCCAACGCTCATCTTCCACCCTTCCCTTGGCAGTCGTTCTCTGTGGTCTTAAGAGAATTGCTTCACCATACTCCCTCACTCTTCTTGTTCGTTCTAAGTTGGAGATGATGGCACTGATGGACTACATATATATATTATAACGCCATCCCTTGTTCGCTACAGTGTCATGCCTCAATCCTGCACCCTTATTATCTCTGTGCCTTTATTCTTCCCTCATCTATATTTTGTTTTCGTTCGTTCGTTTGTATTCTCCAGTTGTCGAAAACCCGTCTGACTACATTCCTTCCTCTCTCTCTCTCTCTCTCTCTCTCTCTCTCTCTCTCTCTCTCTCTCTCTCTCTCTCTCTCTCTCTCTCTCTGTGTGTGTGTGTGTGTGTGTGTGTGTGTGTTAGTGCGCGCACCCCAGATAGGACAGTGGGGATGCGTGGGAGGGAGGGAGGGAGGGGCGAGGGGTGAGAGGGTGTAAAGTGCCTTGTGTTTATCAGTCTTTCACCGCATCACGTGCAGCTCTTGGCCACTTACGTTATCAAATCACGTCTTATTTCTTTTTTTAAGTTCACATAAACAGTCTCACTTATTTTTTCATAGAGTAATTTTCGTTTAATTCTGACGTGCTTTTTGTTAATTTGTTGTCTTGAATTTTTATATTCATTGATTTTTTTTTATCTGGATAGTATGCGTGTTCTGTAATTGTTGAGAGGGATTACTTGCATATATATATATATATATATATATATATATATATATATATATAGATATATATATATATATATATATATATATATATATATATATATATATATATATATATATATATATATATATATATATATATATATATATATATATATATATATATATATATATATATATATATATATATATATATATATATATATATATATATATATATATATATATATATATATATATATATATATATATATATATATATATATATATATATATATATATATATATATATATATATATATATATATATATATATATATATATATATATATATATATATATATATATAATAAAATATTATATTATGTCAACTTTCTGTACGGCGGCATTTTACTTGTTATTCTTTACTGGTCATTTTGGTTTTCTTTAAATGCAATTTCAACCTTGCATATTATTTCATTTTTATATTTTCATTCATCTAGTACTTTTAGACTACTTTTCTTCGCTCTAGTAACTCCATCGCACTTTTTATTACTTTCCCACATAAACACTTCTTCAGCTAATCAAATTTATTCGGTCAAGAGAGAAATTGAAGTCATTGTTTATTTCACTTAAAATAAACTATTCTATTCCATCTCTCTCTCTCTCTCTCTCTCTCTCTCTCTCTCTCTCTCTCTCTCTCTCTCTCTCTCTCTCTCAAAAATAAGATTAAATAAACTCAAAAACGTGTCACAAGTGGTAAACACATCACCCAATAAACTATGCAGTGTCAGTCCTCTTGTCGTGTCGCTTCAGTAAGGTCTCTCTCTCTCTCTCTCTCTCTCTCTCTCTCTCTCTCTCTCTCTCTCTCTCTCTCTCTCTCTCAACCTTTCACACCCCTAACTTCTGTCACTCGTCGACTCCTCCAGTCTTTTTCCTGCCTGGCGTTTAACAGTTTATCTCAATTTCCTTCTTTACGAATCACATAATTTCCTCCTCATCCCTGTTCTGCCCTACCTTCCTTCTTTTCCCTCTTCTGTTCTAATTCATCCACTCCCTTTCTCCATATCCCCCCCCCCTCTGTCTCTCTCTCTCTCTCTCTCTCTCTCTCTCTCTGGCTCTCACGCTCCTTTCTTATCAATTTCTTTTCTATTTCCCTTCATCTCTACTTTCCTACCTTCCTTTCCTTACCTTACGTATCTACTTTTCTTCTTTTCATGCTTTTCCAACCTTTCAACTCTCCTTAACCTACTTCCAATCATCTCCTCCTCTTTCTTCTTCTCCTCCCTTCCCCTCTTACCTTAGCTCCACGTGCCAGCAAGGTCTCGGCGAAGGCTCTACCCAGGCCCCTGGCAGCCCCTGTAATGATGGCGACACTGCCCTTGATCTCCATGCCCTCGCTTCTATCTGTCCTGCTGGGGAGAGGGCAAGTACAGGTGTTAATGGGAGGGTGATAGTGATGACAAGGGGTGGTTATGGTGGTGGTGTGTTGTGGGAGTGAAGGTTGAACAGGGGAATGGTGGTAATGGTGGCAAGTGATGGTGGTGGTTGTGGTAGGTTGTGGAGGGAAGGCAGGTTGAGGTGTTAAAGAGGAAATGGTAATGGTGGTGGCTGGAGGTAGTGGTGGTGGTGAGTTGCGGAGGTGAAAGGGTGAAAGGATGTGTTTTGTATTGTGTTGATGATGGCGATTGTGCTAGGAATGTGTTCTTGGTGGTGGTGATGGTGAGGTGGTGGCGACCATCATGAGAATAGTAGGTTTATAATGGTGGCAGAAGTAGTAGGGTGATGGTGGTGCTGTACTAGAGAACAGCGTTGAGGGTAGTGGTGTTGGTGGTGGTGGTGAACGTGTTGTTGTTGTTGTTACTGTTGGTGGTGATGGTGGTGATGGTAACGGTAGTGATGTTAGTGTTGGTGATGAAGATGGCAGTAGTAGTGGTGATGGTAACGGTAGTGATGTTAGTGTTGGTGATGAAGATGGCAGTAGTAGTGGTGATGGTAACGGTAGTGATGTTAGTGTTGGTGATGAAGATGGCAGTATATAGTAGTGGTTCTGATGATGGTGGAGAGTGGTGTATTGTTGGTGATGATAGTAATGGTGATGGTAGTGGTGGTGGTGGTACATACATCAGGACAATATTTAGGCAAGAAGTGAATTCATGGACAAGCTGCAAGATTTTTTGTTTTCTTATCTCGCTTATTTGTGCAATGGTGGTGACGGCGGCGGGGAGGGGGGGGGGGGGGGTAGTGTTAGTGGGTGTGGTGGTGATGATGGTGATGGTGGTGGTGGTGGTCATAACAATATGCAAGGCAAGACTTTAATATGTAAGTGACAGTATGACCATGGCACACACACACACACACACACACACTAGAGAGAGAGAGAGAGAGAGAGAGAGAGAGAGAGAGAGAGAGAGAGAGAGAGAGAGAGAGAGAGAGAGCACATAACTAAAAAAGAAACTGTCTCTGTTTATTTCTGTGGGTCATATCACAATAAATCTTCAATCTTTTCGTCCCTAAACGCATCATTAACAGAAGATAATACGCTGATAAGATAACAAGGCCATAATCTCGGGGTATATGGGAGCGTTCAGAGTGTTAGACAAACTGGAACCAAGAAATTATTACTCTCTGTGTGGGCATTATTAAATCACGACACCGTATGATATAAGGTGGGAAAACAGGGCACTCAGAAGTATAAGGTAAATTAATGAAGAAGAAAACGGAAATAAAGGGTAGGTCGAGGTTTTTAGTTTCGATTCACTCACATCTTTTTTAATTACCTCTTAAGATTTTTATTTCATCGTTTTCCCTACAATATTCATATCATAGTGGGTGATTTTGTAAGTAAATATATGCAATTAATTATAAAACAAAAATTGGGGAAACGAAAATATGAGATAACTGGATAAGTGAATATAAACGGAAAAAATAGAAAAGAAACCGAATATAATTAACGGGATATAATTATGGACACAAAGAGAAAGAAAACGGAATAAAAGGGGGAAGCTCAATTATTTATATACAGGCTAATACAGCAAACGAATAAAGAAAGAAAATTAAAAGGGAAAGCCGAGATACTAAATACGATGAATGGACAAGAAGAAAGTCAGGGGAAAGGAAGGAAAGAGCAAAAGAAAGAAAGAAGGAAAGAACAAAAGAAAGAAGGAAAGAACAAAAGAAAGGAAGAAAGAAGGAAAGAGCAAAGAAAAAAAGAAAGAAAGAAAGACCAAAAGAAAGAAAGAAAGAAGCAAAAAGCAAAAGAAAGAAAGAAAGAGAAGGAAAACAAACTGAAGATAAGCGTTGTTTTTTGTGCCTTCGTGCTCTCGGAAACGGAAATAAGAGCGAATCAGTGAGGGTGAAGAAACGCAGTCAGAGGCAAACAACAGCGTCCTCTGTGTCCCTTGAGAGAGAGAGAGAGAGAGAGAGAGAGAGAGAGAGAGAAGCAGACGAAGGCAAAAATAAGCAAAAAGAAGAAAATAAGAAGCGTAGCAAAATCACAGCGTACGAAAAACACATACACAAACACGCATTCACACATCACAAATCAAGACAGATAAAAAATGGATAAGAAAACTGCTACACAAACACACAGCCAAACAAACAAACTGGTTAATCATTGCGTGTGTGGTTTTTTCCTTATTATTTCCTCCATGCCCAAAAAGTTGCGGTTATAATATTATGGTAAGTGTTTCTCTTCCTTAGTTTCACGTGCACTTCCCTTCACTTTTTATTCTCTTGGTAGGTGAAAGCAATGGCAAGAAGCACGAAAAGAACGGGAAAAGAAAAAGAAAAAGTCGTGTAGCCATTTTTTTGGAGGGAGTTACTTGTTTTGCATAAAGGAAGTGCGTCATAGAAGAGAGAGAGAGAGAGAGAGAGAGAGAATGATACAAGAAACAAGAGGGAAAACGTTGAAGCAATCACAATCTGAAAATAATCAAAGCATCTGAGAGAAAAGAAAACGCTACAGCAAGCCACCGCGTAGTATAGATATATATTGAAAGAAGAGAATACAGGCTAAAAAATAATCCAGTGCGAAATAAATAAGTTATCCTGACAGAACGAAAATAAGTAGCATATGAAAAAAATGCGCCTCTGCAGCCTTTCCTGGTAGTAGAAAGTTTGTAAAATAGGAAAAAAATATCAAGTAAAGGTTATAAAGTTCTCGCCACTGTTGTAATGGGAAATGAAGAAATAAGGAAAAATAAAGCAAGTGAAGCAGATGACAGAATCTTAGACTTTTCAACAATGTAAACTGAAAAAAAAAAAATGTTGAAAATAAGTGAAATCATCCTGACGCGAAAAAAAACTCTACATGAAGAAAAGAAAACAAAAAGTAGAATGGAAGGAGATCACAAGATATAAGCCACTTAGAGCAACCAGCCAAGCCAGCTAGCCAACCACCCAGTCAGACAGCCAGCCACCCAGTCAGACAGCCAATCACCCAGTCAGACAGCCAGCCAAGCCAATTACATAGCCATACCCAACCCGCCAAATCAATGTAACTTACCAGTCAGAAAAGTAGCCACAAAGAGTAGTCAGACAGCCAAGCCAACCATCCAGTCAGACAGCAAGCCAAGCCAACCAGATAGCCATACCCAATCCGCCAAATCAATGCAACTTACCAATCAGAAAAATAGCCAGCAAGAGTAGTCAGACAGCCAAGCCAACCAGACACCAAAAGCCACCGAACAAGCAAACCAAAAGCCAGAATCAAGGTACAAATGCGCCTTAGTCGGCCATTCAGAGCTATCGCAAGCAGCCAGAAAAACCAGCCGGCCAGTCAAAGCCAGAATAGAGAATGCGCCGCCATATGGTCAACACTATCATGAACACCACCCACACACCCTCCTTCTCATCAGCATCATTAATTAATTACTTGCCTGTCTGACCCTGGCTGCGTCTCCGCCTTGGACGCCGACCCGAGGCAGTTGCCCATCTGAGACGAGAAGAAGGTCTGAGGCACTACCATTCCTCTCTCCCATTACCATTACCATCATTATCATACCACCCCTTCATCGCCATAACTATCACAGCTCTGACATTCCGTTCTGCCATCGCCGCGAAGAAGGACTGGGTCACTACAATTCCTAACTACCATTACCATCATGCACCGTTGCTTTCGCCGCCATTACCATACTGCCTCTCCTCACCATCGTGACAAGCACTGCCATTCCATTAAGCAAAAAAAAAAAAAAAAAAAAAAAAGCTTAGTGGAAGGACTGAGACCTAAACATACGATTGCCATTGTTCTCCTCACAGCCACGTCCACCACTTCCACCGCCACCACCACCAGAACCACCATGAGCCATGCATCTCCATCCTTCTGTTCTACAATTGCTCACCACTACTATTATTCTCTTACAGTTACAACCACCTCCATTACTACAACTACCACTTCTCCCAACACCACCACCATAGCCAGAACTTACTCTTTATTTTTTGGCATTTCCTCTTTTTTTTTCGTGTAACTTATTATCCAGGTATTACTC
Source organism: Eriocheir sinensis (assembly GCF_024679095.1). NCBI lineage: Eukaryota > Metazoa > Arthropoda > Malacostraca > Decapoda > Varunidae > Eriocheir > Eriocheir sinensis. The sequence goes on along the minus strand of NC_066513.1, from coordinate 25,201,249 downwards.
CATATAAATTTCATCCCATATGGAGAGGCAGTGGCTGAGTGGTTAGCGTGCCGGCGCCACGTCCAGGAGGACGCGGGTTCTAGTCTTGCCTGCTGCTAAAGATGGGATTTTTCAATTACCGCCGAGCGGCCTAAGACTACCCACATGCTGTCCGGAAGACATCCTATCAACCCGCACTCTAGATTCTCTCTAAAGGAGAAGCTTAAGGACAAGCTCGAGGGGGCAGCATAAGCCAATCATCCATTTACTTCCATGTTTCATATCTTCTACTGATGTACATGTTCACCTCCAGGCTTGCTTGCTTCTCATTATACAATAAACCATTTAATATTATTATTATTATTATTATTATTATTATTATTATTATTATTATTATTATTATAAACACTCGCCTACGCCAGATCGGGCTGGGGCCGACCATCAGGCCCCACTAAGAAAGCCTAGCGGCCTTATAGGCTGAAACGTGAAAAAAAAAATAATAAGATTGGTATTCGACTCTTTGGTATATATTTTTGGATCATTATTTCCCACCGCTGCATTTTCGTAACACAAACTTTTCGTTGGACACCTATTTTCCTATACGTAGGTTCATTCAGGCTTTTTAGTCATTTACTTCTATTGAAAAATCTTAAATCCAGTATGTATTTCCCAAGCTGCTTTTTCGTAACCTTTTACCTTCATTTCTTAGTCACGTTTCCTTCAAGTGTTAATGTGAATCCATCGCACTATTTTGCTTAGTCATATTTTATTATACAGATGTAAAAGATAAATCCAGTTACCACGTGAGTCATCTTCCCATAACCTCCTGCTTTGGTCTCTTCTCATCTAGTCTAGTCTGCCCTGGACACACGCTTACGTCACACCTACGTCACACTACCTCAACTGCGTCACGAGCTTCAGGTGACTGAGACTTGACTGAGGAGATGGGTTTCGGCGACTCACTTTCCAGGAACTTTGTGTGTGTGTGTGTGTGTGTGTGTGTGTGTGTGATAACAAGGCTGAGTACAAAGATCTTATGATGCCATCTATATAACTTCGTATGTGTGTGTGTGTGTGTGTGTGTGTGTGTGTGTGTGTGTGTGTGATACGGCCGAGGATTCCAAGGTCATTCATTCTCTCCCTACCGTCTTCGTGTGTGTGTGTGTGTGTGTGTGTGAATGACGCAGCCTGGGAAATACTCTCTCTCTCTCTCTCTCTCTCTCTCTCTCTCTCTCTCTCTCTCTCTCTCTCTCTCTCTCTCTCTCTCTCTCTCTCTCTTTATTTACTTATCTGTCCATCTATCGATCTATCTCTCTCAATATATATATATATATATATATATATATATAGAGAGAGAGAGAGTTTGATCGCTGCGAGTAATACAATCACCTCCCACACTGCACCACACCACACAATGCAACAACTCCGCTACATCACATCACACCACAGACGCAGATGGATGAAAAGGTGGCCTACTCTCAACACTCTCCTTATGCAGTATAAATATTTCTCCTCCCTCCCCTCAACCGCTTTGTTTTCTTCCTCACTCACTCCTATTCCTCCTATTCTCTCCCTCCTTCCCTCCCTAACGTTTCCCACCACATATCCCTCCTTACTCCTTTCCGGGTATCCTTTAGTCCTCTGCCTTCGCTTCTCTGCCTTGCTCTTCCTCCTCTCGCTTCCTCCATCCTCACCAACTTCCCCTCCCAAAATCCCTCTCACTTTCATTCCTTCTGTAAAAATATAATCTGTAACTCCCTTTTCTTTTCTTTTTCCACATTCATGTACACACCACAGACCATCACAGTCCACCACACAGCTCTACATCCCAGCATCCCAGCATCACAGCAAAGCAGCACGTAACATGGATATAAAAAACAAAAAGTCCTGCAGATGTTTCCTATACAGTGACCCGGATGCAGGATATGTTTACTCATACATACACGGAGGAGGAGGTTTAGGATGACAAATAACTGGCGAATGAAATAAATAAATAGGAGGAGAAGTAGGAGAATTAGGCAGAGGAGGGGAGGGAGGAGGAGGGAAGAAGAACAGTGTCTTTGTAACATAATACTTTGTCCTGGTGTATAATTACTCTTCTTTTGTGTTATATTTGGTCTCTCTCTCTCTCTCTCTCTCTCTCTCTCTCTCTCTCTCTCTCTCTCTCTCTCTCTCTCTCTCTCTGATACCACACTCGTACTCATTATCATACGTCCCCAACACTTTGAGGTGACTGGTTATCAAACGATTAAGCAGAATTCGTAGTAACTTTATACGAGAGAGAGAGAGAGAGAGAGAGAGGGTTTACCTCACTATTTTTCGTATTTCTCTCCTTTATTCCGCTGTTAAGTTAATCCAACCGTTAAACAATTTCACAAAGAAAATCGGGCTCTGGCGATATACTACGATGGTGAGTGAGATTCAAAAGTCGTCGAGGTTGTTGAAATGTTTGCAATGCCTTTACGAGTATTTTATCGCAAGGAACAAATGGCTACTACCGATAAGACCAACCTTGTTGACAGGTAAGATAACAGGCGTGAGGTACTATATTACAGTATCTTCCGTGAAGCCAAATGTTGCATGACTAATAACAAACCACTAATGACATACACTTCAATATAATCATCGTAGATAGATGAATTAAGAAAAAAATAATAAATACCGACTGTAATAGCTGAATCATTTTAGTCGTGCCATTTATATGTATGATTTGTTTGATTTTGTAAGTTAATGGTGTATTTATGCTTTTTTTACGTGTTTATACATTTTTTCTGCCAAGTTGTTTGTTGAGAAAACTAGTGAGTCACACTGGCAGCCTTTGCCAGATTGGGACTCAATAGGGGTGACCTTGCCGAGAGAGATGATGATGATGAATGAAGAAAAAAGTAGAAGAAAAGTAATAACTGAGTGACAGACATATAGCCAGACAGACAGAGATAGAGTAGATTTTTTTTCCTTTGGTGAATCAACAAATTTGGTCAATTCGCAGAAGACGCCCATCACGCCACATGTTTACTTTTCTTCCACTCATTCTTTTCAACCTCGCCTCATCCTCAATTTGTTTTTTTTATTTTCCCTCAACAATCTCTGTCTTGCTCTTTCTTATTATTTTCACCATTATTCTTTCCTTCAATAATCGCCATTATTCTTTCCTTCAATAATCGCCATTATTCTTTCCTTCAATAATCGCCATTATTCTTTCCTTCAATAATCACCATTATTCTTTCCTTCAATAATATATATATATATATATATATATATATATATATATATATATATATATATATATATATATATATATATATATATATATATATATATATATATATATATATATATATATATATATATATATATATATATATATATATATATATATATATATATATATATATATATATATATATATATATATATATATATATATATATATATATATATATATATATATATATATATATATATAGACATAGATAAATATATATCTATATCTCTCTATCTATCTATCTATACATATATATATATATATATATATATATATATATATATATATATCTATATATATATATATATATATAATTCTCATTGCAATGGGTTCTCTTTTTCACGTTTCTCAACTCGCATATTTTCATCATCAAGAATTGATTTTAATTTCCTCACTTCGTTTCGTTAACTTCATCTTTTATCATCTTATTTTCATCGCCATGGACTGTCTAATGGTGATGCAGTAATTCTTTTTTTTCCTTTCATGTTGTGGCTTGTGTCTCATTCCTCGTTTCCTATTTTTGTCCTTTTTTATTGTTGTTTTATTATATTTTCATCGTCACGAACTGACTGCTGTCGCAAGCATTTTATCTTCCTTAATTTATTCTCCGTGCTCTGGGCCCCTCGTTTTCTTAGATGTATTTGTGCATCACCAGGATACTCACTCAGTGACTCAGGGCAGATCAGCTCAAAGTTCTATTCAGCGACATTTCTTTCAAGATGAACTCAAGGACGACTAATGGCAAGTTGAAATTCATGTGACGCATCATCCCATCTCTTTCACTTTGCTTATTTACTTTTATATCAATCTATTGCCGCTTCCTAGTGCAGTGGTTAACGCGCCCAACTATGAATCTGCGGGCATGGGTTCGAATCCCGGCAGTCGGCTTGCAGCTCATCCAATTCTTCATCCTTCCTTTCGGGGTGGTCAATAAATGTGTACCTGGGGAAACCTGGGGAAGGTAAACGGAATGTTGCATTGGCCTTGAGTCCCGGAGTGATGGGTTTCCCCTACTACAAGCTCAAGGGCCAATGGTACAGATATGAACACCGCGGTCCATTGGGAGAGAAGAGGAAGTGAGAGGAGGAAAAAATAGAATGAGGGACTTGTGAGAGAGTGGATGTATTAAGATATGAATATATTTCTCACCCTTATTTCCTATACTTTCTTTCGTTCCAGTTTCATTTACCTCCATTCCGTTTCAGTTTCAGTTTCACTTCCATTCCCTTTACTGCTGACGGTGAGGAAAGAGATGTAGCAGACAGCAAGAAAGTGGAGAAAAGGGAATGAGGGATGAATGATTTATTTCTCTTCACCACACATCATAATCTATGCTGACGGAGAATTTCAATATTTTTTCCGAGTAGTATTTTCTCGCCATTTCGCCCCAAAACACGAAAATTTTCACGTCAATTCCTCCTAAATACACAAATAACTTCACACCATTTCGTTCTAAACATAAAAAAATTCACATCCTTTCACCCTAAACGCGTTATTTCATCCCTGACACAACATTTTTTCACATCTTTTTGTTTAATATGCGTTTCTATCGCACTGTTTCGTCCTGTGTACTTCTTTTTTTTTCACCATTTCGCTCAAAAAACAGAAGTTATTTCCACTTATTTTCGTCCAACATAAGCACAGTTGTTTGTCGCACCAGTTCGTCCTAAACACACAAGGTTTTCGCAAGATTTCCTTCAAAATACAAGTTTTTATATACCTTTTGGTCCTATACACACCAGCTTTTGTTTTTTCACAGTACTTCGTCCTAAGCATATAATTTCATCCTACACACAAACACATAATTTCTTCACATCATTTCGTCCTACTCACACCATTAAATTTCTCACCTTTTCTTCCTATACTTTCTTTCGTTCCAGTTTCATTTACCTTCATTCAGTTTCAGTTTCGCTTCCATTCCCTTTACTGATGACGGTGAGGAATGCGATGTAGGAGAGACAGCAAGAAAGTGGAGAAAAAGAAATGAAGGATGAATGATTTTAGTTATATGATGTGGGAGAAGAGGAGCAGAGAGGAGGAGGAAAAGAGTGAGGGACCTGTGTGAGAGAGGATCCATTGAGAGAGAAGAGGAAGTGAGAGGAGGAAAAAATAGAATGAGGGACTTGTGAGAGAGTGGATGTATTAAGATGAGAGAGAAGAGGAATACAAAAGAAATAGAATGATGAAAGAAACGAGAACGGAAGAGAAAAGGAAAGAGGAAGAAAAAACAAGTAGATAAATACACAAATAGATAGATAAAGTAGGAGAGAGACTAAGGAGAAGAGTTAAGAGGAACAAACAGAATCTTAACCCTCATCCCAAGCACTTAGGTAACATTAAAAGCCTCGTCAGAACAGGCAGGACCAGTATTGGAGGGATGGAGGCAGTCACACAGGTGAGGCAGGCGATCAAGTGTGCATCTCCCCACCTGGTCTGCCTCCCTCTCCCTCTTCATCACCTGTCCGCCTGCCAACATACCCTTCAGGTGTGTGTAAGTCACCACCACGGCCTGATCACGTGTTGGACTCGTAATCATCCAGCAGGTACCCTCCCGACATGATCAAATGCCCTTTATCGTCGATCTCTGTGTTTGTGTTTGTGTTTGTGTGTGTGTGTGTGTGTGTGTGTGTGTGTGTGTGTGTGTGTGTGTGTGTGTGTGTGTGTGTGAGAGAGTGTGTGTATTATTTTTTTTTGTTATCAGGAGGAACATAGCTTAGGAGAGAGAGAGAGAGAGAGAGAGAGAGAGAGAGGGGGGTGGAGGGGAGGGGCGACCGGGCAACAGACACAGACAGAGACAGACAGGCAAAGACACACAGGCAGACAGACGGAGCTATCTACCCGACTCTTTCGCATAGAATATTGTCAAAACGCAGAACCAATTAAAAGCCAAATTACACACCATAAAAATAGAAAAATAGCTGACATAAGAAAACTCTAAATAGGTGCTGGCAAGTGGTAAGGTTTAGCAACGGGGTATGGGGGGGGGGGGGGGGAGGAAGGGGAGGAGGAGGGTCACCTGACTCAGGGTAATTAGTGACGCTTAAGTAGAAGGTATACGTCTACAGGTGATAACACATGAAGCAAACACGTATCGAGAGGTGAACAGATAGCGTAAGCCTTGCCAAAGCTTCTGTAAGTGAAAGTCATCGAGTGCACGTACGTGTAAGGAGCGAAAAAAACTACTGAGTGCTGAAAAATATGCGTTAAGTAGGTGTGCTTTGTTGTTGTTGTTGTTGTTGTTTGTTTGTTTGTTTGACTGATTTGTTTTCCTTTTTCTTTTTTGTGAGTCACGATTTTGTCTATGAGATTAAAACTGAGAACGCTGTATAGTTGTTGGTGGTGTCGGTGGTATTCCTCATCATCTTACTACTACTACTACTAAAACTATAGTGGTAGTAGTAGTAGTAGTAGTAGTTTACATATCCCTTCCTCTCATTCGTTAGCTATAGGTAACATATGAGAGGGAAAAATAGGTATTGGGACTATATGACAGAGCGGAGAGGAGGAGAGGACCCGCGGAATCGAACGCCCAAACGGACTATTTGAAATGGTTTGGAACTGTTCACCATCGCAATGGGTTACTATCGGGTTGGAGGTAGCTGGTCGTCTGTAAAACGATTTGTCGGGGAACTTACTCGCTTTATTGCCGCACCCAACACTGAACAAGTGGATGGCATTTCGGCAAAAAGTCTGTTTTGCGGCACCACGCGGAACAGTTCAAAAGCAAAAGAAGCACGGTTTGTTTTGCATCCAACTCGGCCCCGAGTTTGAACTTGATGAGTTGCGCACGCAGCCTTTAGTAGTAGTAGTAGTCGTAGTAGTAGTAGTAGTAGTAGTCTGCATTCCATTGTCACATCAGGAAAACTCGCCACATAGGCAAGTGGGAGTGGTTGTAACCAGGACTACTTTCACTAACAAAGCATCTCTCTCTCTCTCTCTCTCTCTCTCTCTCTCTCTCTCTCTCTCTCTCTCTCTCTCTCTCTAATAACAATACAGACCCAAGCAACAGCTGCAGGTTTTTTTTTTTTTTTTAGTGTGTGCTGAAAAGTGATCAATGTGTTGCCTAACCCTAGATAAAAGAGTGAATGAATGAATGAATGTGTGCGTAAGTGTATGTAATTCACCACGGCCTGATCACGAGTTGGACTCGCTTTCGCCAGCAGGTACCCTCCCGACACGAGCAAGTGCATGCTCATTATCGTCGATAACGGGGTACTGCCAGGACCTCACACTCCACACACCCCATCCCCCTTGCTGAAAGGGGGATAGTAACCACTCCTAGTCAACGGAAATAATTTGGCCTGAGCGGGGCTCGAACCTGCCGCCTGTTTGGCCGTGAAGCCTTGCAGTGCGGCGCTCTAGCCGATTGAGCTACCGGAGCGGTGTGTGTGTGTGTGTGTGTGTGTGTGTGTGTGAAAGAGAGAGCGAGCAAGCGAGCGAGCGAGCGAGAGAGAGAGAGAGAGAGAAAGCATATTTTCAGAAGTTCTCTTAGTTAATTTCCGAGTCCGATGCCTTTATCACGTCACAGCAATAATAATAAAAATAGATTATGATAATAATAAAAATAATAATAATAATAATAATAATAATAATAATAATAATAATAATAATAATAATAATAATAATAATAATAAAAACTGTAGTAATAACTCATAGAGCAATAAAAAAATAACTAGTTTACAAGTTCAAATAAATTCCAAATCATCGCCATATTTCATGTGACACCTTCATGGAAGGTACGAAGGTAAAGTATATGTAAAACCATAATTTACACAAGTAAAATCAACTACATGCAAACAAAACATAATTCATACAAATAAACCCCATTTGACATTATTATATCCCTCGTTTTTTTGGAAAAAAGTGTAAGGTTGGTGCACATAGAATCATAATTTCTTTGTATTCAGTCTTTTCAATCCCCATTACATCACAGTCCAGTACCTACAAGTGATATGAAGGACGAAGCCAGTCACTGAGCAAAGCCAGACAGGGGCACAGGTGGGTAACTTACCTTTGCTATGAGAGATAGATGAAAGTCGCTCTGTGGCAAATTACCGCAGGTGGGGAGCGCACTCGTGCTCACTACGAAAGCTGGGCAGCAACTATGCCTGAGCGGCCCTCCGAAGCTGGGCTGGTTGCCGCCGCCTATTGGTGGTAGCGTTGGACCAGCTTGGGCATGGGAGGAGGGTCGGGTTGGTGGTGGTGGTGGCGGTGGCCCGTCGGTATGTTTTGAGAATTTTGTCGCTTCATCCCACGTGGAAAAGAGAGAGCAGATGAAAAGTCTGTAAGAGGAAACTGGTAAGCAGATGAAAGAAGGAAACGTATTGCTGTATGTGTGTGTGTGTGTGTGTGTGTGTGTGTGTGTGAGAGAGAGAGAGAGAGAGAGAGAGAGAGAGAGAGAGAGAGAGAGAGAGAGAGAGAGAGAGAGAGAGAGAGAGAGAGAGAGAGAGAGAACAAATAAAAATTGGATATCATTACAGTATTTTTACATGTGTAGCTACTGTTTGATGAAGAAAATGCAAAAAATCTACGTCCATTGGTAATTACGAAGACAAAAATGATAAATGAATGGATAACTAACTAAGATTATAACGGTGCCAATATGAAGAAAAAAAATACTATCTGTTGAGAGAGATGAGTCAAGCAAGAGATAATACGTGACCTTCAATTCCTCCCCCTCCTCCTCCTCCTCGGGCAGTATGTGACGGCGTAAGGGCAGGAGGTGACGTGATGGTCAGGGAGGTGATATGCGGCACGCCCGTGTGACGCCGCGGGGCATGGCTTGCTGACTCACTATAAAGACACGGGAAGCTCATAGGTACTGGGAAAAAAAGTAACACTATTTTTTTTTTTCGTTATCGATTTTTTTTATTACTACTTCTATTCCTCCTCCTCCTCCTCCTCCTCCCCCACCTTCTCCTCTTCCTTCTTCTCTTACTGCTACCACTACTACTACTGATAATAATAATAATAATAATAATAATAATAAATTATTATTATTATTATTACAATTATTATTATTATTATCATTACTATTATTATTATTATTATTATTATTATTATTATTATTATTATTATTATTATTATGTGTGTATTATTATTATTATTATTATTATTATTATTATTATTATTATTATTATTATTATTATTATTATTATTATTATTATTATTATTATTATTATTATTATAATATTAATTATAATAATAATAATTATTATTATTATTATTAATAATATTATTATAATATTATTATATTATTATTATTATTATTATTATTATTATTATTATTATTATTATTATTATATTATTATTATTATTAATATTAATAAGAAGAATAGTATCTAATAATAACAATAATAATAATAATAATAATAATAATAATAATAATAATAATAATAATAATAATAATAATAATAATAATAATAATAATAATAATAATAATAATAATAATAATAATAATAATATCATTGTGCATGATTGTGTCGATGTGACTTGTAGATATAATGAGTTTTCGAGGCTCTGAGGGACACCAATTTCCTTCTGCCCTAATCGGAAATGATAGTTAGGTCTGAGGTTAAGCGTTCTGCAGCCTCCAGCTTAGAATCATGTAATTCCTGTTGGGAAGTCTTCTGTCAAAAGATTTAGAGTAATGCAGTGTAGAATCATAAGCGAAGAAGTGGATAGGATAGTTTGTTTTGAAAAAAAAAATCATCATTGAACAAAAGTGTTGGAGATAGGACAGAACCGCGCGGGACACCACTGTTAATAAGCTAACGAAATAAAAAGTGGCCACTAATTTAATCTTTTTTCGATATTTTCATGCCACCACTTCCGCGACCCTGCTACATACGACGGTTTACTCCAGTTCATCCTTATACTGTCCAAAGCCCTTACGCAAAAGTTAACCAGTATATTCATTTTTTCAACCCCTTCATTAATTGGTAAACTCTGCAACAGCTTTTCTTAGTCTGTGTTTCCTCCAGCGTACGAGTTGATCTCTATCAGGAGGGGAGTATCAAGATACCTCTCCTCCCGATATTGACCTCTCTGAATGGGAGCAGTGCTTAGCGGGCCCTTTTTTTTTTTTTGCTGTCTACTATAAAAAAAGAGTAAAAAAGTATTATTACTAACATATTTGATATTAATAATAATTGTTTTATTATTATATATATATATATATATATATATATATATATATATATATATATATATATATATATATATATATATATATATATATATATATATATATATATATATATATATATATATATATATACACAGAATCAAGACGTACTACAACACAGGGGAAGGAAACAACACACAAACAAAGACAGAAACATTATCCCAACCACATTCCTCCTATCCTTCAGACTATTAAAGGTAAGAAGAAGACTACTATTTAATGGCGGAGCAAAACGCCTCCTCAATACCTTTTATGTAGACCACACATGAAGGCTTCAAAGTGTCGTGTTTCCTTAGTGTTGGCGCGAACATAATGGCTTATAACCCATATGCATTACCAGTTGGCGGGAGGGCATTTCACCCCCACCCTTTCCTATATTTAACTATGACGCTGCCGGATGGAGAGGTGTCATGGGGATGTGGTAACCCTGACGTTATGCTCCCTATGAGCCTACGGTCAGACAAGAAGGCAGGTAGACAAGCAAACTGGCAGGCAGACATGGAGGATGAGAGGAAAGGAAATGAAGGATTAGCTGGCGCCATGAAGCTGACTCATTGGGGTTGCAGGTGTGTTGTCAGAGAGAGAGAGAGAGAGAGAGAGAGAGAGAGAGAGAGAGAGAGAGAGAGAGAGAGAGAGAGAGAGAGAGAGAGAGAGAGAGAGAGAGAGAGAGAGAGAGAGAGAGAGAGAGAGAGAGAGAGAGAGAGAGAGAGAGAGAGAGAGAGAGAGAGAGAGAGAGAGAGAGAGAGAGAGAGAGAGAGAGAGAGAGAGAGAGAGAGAGAGAGAGATATAATGAGTAACACGTTACAATGACACTTTGGAGCGTGACTGTATAGTAATGAGTTTTTGTGACGTCTGGAGGCATATAAATAAAATTCTGATTAAGTAGGGGATGGATGTTCACGAAATTCCATATGTTGTTTTCTTAATGGGAAAAGATTTACGGCAAAGTTTGGAATCTGTAAATTGTTAGTCAGCATCCCATCCTTTCAACTGAATAAGTCACCTTAATATATTCCTACTGAATTATAATTTATAACTAATCAATCAGTCAATTAATGGGGGCATACGCCGGGGTTGCATCGCCTCGCCCACCCTACGACGCTAAGTCTGGGTGGCCCTCTGAGGGAGTCTCCATGCAGGCCCATCCTGAGTACCTCTCGGAAGGATGTATCGTCTTGCTCAAGCCACGAACTCCGTGGGCGTCCCCTTGTCCTTCTACACTCAGGATTGTCTCTTACAGAAACAACCCGATGAGTAGGATCAGCTTTTGGTTAACATGCCACATGCCCATATAGCCGGAGTTGGCGTTGAGGAATTATGCAGGTAATAATATGTCGAATCAGTCTCACGGAGAAGTCGCCGATTTGACGCTAATAATTCCAGCGATATCCCATGATTCTGCGTAGACATTTATTATCAAAGGCATCAATTCGTCTTTCCATTTCCCCATCTAGTGTCCATGTCTCACAGCCATAGAGTAATATAGGGAGCACAAGGGACTTAAAGTTCCAGATCTTTATCCTTTTGCACAGGTATCGACAACGCCATATACTCGTGCTGAGCGAGTCCATTACACCGAGGGCCAAACCAATCCGCCGTAAGACTTTTTGGCGTCACCGTTGTTCTGAATTACGCTACCAAGGTATGTGAAATTTTCCGAGATGTCCTCGCCACACGCATGTAAGATGAAGGAATTAAAAATATATGAATTGTGTAAAATACATAATTATTTGGTGACATAGTTCATTGCGAAATAAAAATAAAAGTAGAGAAGATCGACTAGGTAGGTATTAATGGCATATTCCTTCCTCTCCACCACTGCTCTTTTGGCCACTCTTCTCTAGTATTTTTTTTTTTAGGAGCAGTGCTTAGCGGGCTTTTTTTCCATGTCGTTACCTTTGAGCTGCTTCTTTAACTGTAAAAAAAATCAATCAAAGAAGGAAGATTAATTCCCTAATCAGTGAATAGGCAGACTGACAGAAGACAAACCACCGAGGCGACTCTGAGGGTTAAAGGTAACATTGATATATAGAATAAAATGAAGAAAAGAGGATCTACATCATGTCCATTATAAAGAAGAAGAAAAAGAAGAAGAAGAAGAAGACAGCATGGCGTGGCTGGCAGCACCGTTGCCATGGGGACGAGACGCCTCACTCCGCGTGGAGAGACAAACATATCAATGCGGAAGGCGGCTGTGTGATATCTCCAACATCGGTTTCATTCAGGTGACGTTCCTTCATATGAATATTAAAGGCGGGACAGGTGACATCATTACCTAACTAAAGTATCAAATATATACAAGTAACCACCATTCCTTCCCAGACGTTCAGAAACAGACATTTAAGGAGTTTACAGACAAATACTGAATTTTCTATAATTTTGTTTGATACATGTTATTATAATGCCTCGCCTGGGGGATGGGATGGCATAACCTCTCATCTCCCTTGTTGTAATTCTCTTTGCTACAATAAACTTCAATCAATCAAATACTGAACAGTCCTGTTACCAGGGCCAAGAGAGGCGGGAAGTCTGTCCGTTCCGATCCATTACCTCCCACCGTGGGGGTGGGGGGGGGGGGGATATACGGCTATACGCGGTCATCTAAAAAGTCGGAATCAGTTTGTCCCAAGGAGACTATATAAGTATAGTCTCCTTGGCTTGTCCCTTCGCTCTCCTCCCGTGTTGCTTTTGATTAATCTCCGTTTTCCATGGTGAAAGTATATTTGTGCATTCCATGTGCACAATATGCATAGCCAGAGCTCTTCATCAATTAGACTCAGAGCATATACAAATACACATACCTATAACATAAGAGGATAAAGGATGGACATTCGATGCCATGCGTGTGAGAAGAGGACGTGGAGAGAGTTCCATGTAAAACAACCATCTTCTTTCCTCCGTATTCTTCTATGGTAACGTCACCACTCGATAGACAAAGTCACGCCCCTTCAAACTGATATCGTGCGTTGGTGGGGCAGAGGTTTGACCTCCTCCTCTTTTGGCCTTGCATGATACGCTAGCTGCAGTATGGTCACGTTAGCCCTCTTTAGCCTAGCTCAGCCCTCTCCATTCTCTCAATAACCACCTGATAGTCTTGATATGTGTTTACAGGCATCCTGTGTAATGTAAACCGAAATCGAAGTCAAGGAGACGCTTCGAACCCCAGATAAATTCATATTGCTGGCACACTGGGGTTACCCTGCCGTCAAAATGAGTGGGCCGCCGGAATTAAAGGTTGGATTTGGCAAGGACAAGTGGCGAAGGATGAAGAGCACGTCTGAGGATGCCTCCAAGAGTGATGAGGATATTATCAGAGCGGTGCTAGCCAAGTTCCACGTGCCCAAGAAGGTGGTGGTGCCGAGCCCTTATGTGCCGCCGCTGGAGCAGGAGTTGTTTGAACACAGTGGACGCTCCGTTCGGCAGCTCCACCAGGTGAGTGTGGCCGGATTTTATTTTATTATCTAGATGTACGGAGGTGGGTTAGGTTACTCTTTCAAAGGGCTACCACCCAAAGGGAGGGGCTAGGGTACCATTAGAAAGGAGGACATCGAGGGGTGAGTGGGCAGGTTGCAACTAGGATTGTCACTATGAGCTCAGAAATATAAGGAACACAACATCTCACTCTAATACGGAACAAATCCGTATTTTACGGAACAGCTTCCGTATTTTAAGAAACGACTGACAGCCGCTGCCCTGTGTGGCGTTGAATTCCACCCCTTTGTCAAGTTTTGTCCAAAATTGAACTGCGCATGAACGGGATTTGCTATTTGATCCATTTAATTCACTGCAATGCCTTTTTAATAGCTTATAATAAGCTTACCTTTGATCTTATGCTGCCGAGATGCAAAGTGGACACTAATATCGAAGCAAACGGTGCCCAATGGTTTAAAGAAGAATGGTGTGTACAAATTGTCAAGCATACCCTTAGTACCATGCCAACACTCTTTTAAAGGAACTTGTGAGAAGTGGCAAGGAACCCCTAGCAGTGTCCCGAGTGAGAAGAGGGCCCCAAGGCATCCAGAAGCCCACAGAGCAGCTTGGGCCACCCCGCCGCAGCCGCATATCAGGCCCCAGTACTCAGCCCCTTACTGCCAGAGAGTATCTTTCCACTGCCCGCAGCACAGCCCGTGACAAGGTAAGCAGTTCGGGTATCTCTATAGAAAAGGAGCTGTCTGATCCTGGTGGACTAAACTTTTATGAGAAGTTTTTACTTTTTTGTTGTTGTTGTTATTGTTGATCTGATAGCTGGTTCCGTTGAAAATAAAATTAAAATATTTGTTTTTTAGAGTCTCTCCCTGTCATGCAGAGTGATCCATTGATAAGACATGAATATCTTCACAAAACAGTAATGTTTAAAGTAGAGATGCAAAGTTTCAGTAGACACAAACACCATAATGAATCTTACTAACTGAAAGAAAATGAAAAGCCAATTCCCTAAAACAAAGATCCATCATATTAAGGGATAGGTTTCTTGATTTTAATTAGTGGATGATGTGGAAAGTGAGCAATTTTCGGAAAAATGTCAGGACAATGCCGTAAAGGGAGAGCCGATTTCACGTTACATCACCGCCCTTTAGGAGTTAATATTTTCTGGTACATTTTTATCAAGTCATCAAGAGTTTATCTTATAGACTACAAACTGATTCCTGTTGACAGAACTTGGCCCGAGTAGCTGAGGTTGAGTCCCAGCGATTACAAGAGGAGCTGCAGCAGGAGAGAGCTGTCAACACCCAACTGGAAACTCAGCTTAAGTATCATGAAGAGGCTCTTCAGGAATTCCTTCAGCACCATTACAGTGAAGTGACTGACACCATGACAAGGTTTGACAGCATTGTCTTATCATGAGTTGAGTACTAGATGTTTCTGGTTAGTCTGTATTAAACAAAAGTATTCTAAAACCACAGTATTTGTAGAAAACGTGAGGAGTTAAGCCTTTAGAATTAAACGGCTAACAGCCAGAGGAAGATTACAGAGCAATAAAATAGACTTTACTTCACAATTGCATTTCAAGTGCAAACTTTGAAACATGAAAAAGCAGGCAACAGGACGCCTCATTATGAGGTTGCCCACACAAGTAATATGATCTGCTTGGCAGTCACTTCGTGCTTGCAGAGCAGACCGAAGCTCTTCAGTGCGTACATTTAGTTTACTCCAGTTGCAACAAAGTAACAGTCGATGTAGTTGTTGAAGAAATTGATGGTTTCTGCATTTACTACTTCAGCCAGAAGGTTGTTCCAATGGCGTATGACTCGGTTTGAGAAGAAACTCCTACTGTAGGTAATGAATCCAAAATAATAGATCTTTTTATACTAATGTCTTGAATGATGGCTTAGTTGAAAAAGATAAAAGTAACAAGGAATGACAAATGTTCCACCCATCAGAGGAGAGTGTGCCAAGCATAACATGACTGAGGCGGAGATACGGATTGACTACTATTCAGGCTTGCTAGCAGAGGCCAAGACAGTGAAGGAGGAGGAAGCGGAGAGGCTGCAGGTGCTGACAGCCTTCCAGCAATTCCTAGCAGCTGTCACTCCTTCACAGTCTCTCAAAGACTTAAAGAGAAAAATCCATGAAATCCAAGAAAGAGTGAAGGTATATATTGGTGTTTAATCATCCTAAAGTGTTGAACTTGTATACATTTTAGAAAAAGGAAGAATTTAGTCAATATTAAGAACTTGACCATCTTGAGTTTTGTCCTCAGTTTTATGAATTAGTTAATTGATTATTGGAATAGTAGGTACATGTTTCATTTATATTTCTAAATTAGCTGTGAAAGCAGATCATACAGGCACTAGAAGAACAAATTCACAAGATCTACTACCTTGACTCAACCTAGCAAGTTGAGTATTAATGAATGATTGATGGCCCGACTATTTGTTTGTGATAAATGAGAATTTTACTTTATTTTTTTTTCTCTTGATACTGACGATTTATTCATTTTGAAATTCAGGAGTCATCATCTTACATAGAAGGAAAGCCAATAGAGGGCTCTGAGTTAGCTGAACTTGCTCGAGCAGTTACTGTGGCAACAACTGGTACTCAAGCTGTCTCACCAAGAGGTAACCATTCATGCTGATGTGTTCCATTCTGTTTCATCCATTTATAATATCTATAAAGATCTGCGTATGTTTCTCAAAACAATTGCCCAGTAGTTATATCCACAATTATTATTTTATCAAATTTAAATCATTATAGTCATATATATAATATCCATTACCCTAATTATAAGACCCATAAGGAATATGTATTGATCTATTTCATGAGTTCATTGTATATGTGCATGCATTACCAAATGAAAATCAAAATCAAATTACCTCATCATTTAGCAAGTCCTCTCCTTCTCTGCTTTAAGGTGAGGGAGGTGGAGGGGGAACACTAGGGGCTGACCTGGCTCTCCTTCGCATGCTGAGGACAGACACATCCCAGAGCAGGTCGTCCTCTGGGCTGGGCAGCAAACAAACACCCATGCAGGCCTCTGAGGCTTCAGAAGACAAGGTGGACGCTGTCCAAGAGGATGATGAGGCCTGTGACCACGAAGCTTTTGGTATAGAATGCTTTCTTGATTGGTTTTGTTCTTGCTCTTTTGTTATCTATATTAATTAAACTGGAGTAAGAGCTTGAAAAATAAGGCTTGTAAAACTTCTGCTCTTATTGACTTATTAACCCCCCTCCCGCGGCCCCGCTGCACACGACTTTCTACTCAAGCTCATCCCTATACTGTCCAAACCCCCTTTGCAAGAGTTAACCAGAATCTCCATTCTTTCATGCCCTTCACTGGTAAACTCTGGAACAGCTTTCCTTCGTTTGTATTTCCTCCTGCCTAAGACTTGACCTCTTTCAAGAAGAGTGTATCAAGACACCTCTCCATCCGAAATCTGGTCCTTGACGCATTGAATGCTTCTGAGTTTGACGCCAATCAAACTTCTTATACCTTGTTCCAACTTGATGGACCTGACACTTGTCTACGTTAAAGAACATCTCCCATCTATCAGACCAAGCTGAAATTTTATGCAAAGCCTCTTGGAAACTTTGTGTATCTTCGTCAGTGAGAACCGAGTTACCAATCTTTGTGTCGTCTGCAAACTTACTAATGAGATTATTGATTCCAACATCCACATCGTTAATGTAAATAATGAAGAGCAACATGCAACATGTCACGCTGAAATTCTTTACAGACCAGTTTTTGGGAGACGATGAACATTTGGTTGACCTGGCCAGCATGTATGAGTCCCAGTGCCATGCTTTGCTCGGCCTTCTCACCAGGTAAGGTAGAAGTATTGAATTCTAGTAATTTTATCTTTCTCACATTTTCCTTGCTTATAAAATTATATCAGTATTAGAATTGATCCCCATTATTAGATGTAACCAAAAAATATTGAAGTAACAAACAGATTAGTAATTTAATTAGTTTTTACATGCACCTCCGTAACATGTCTTTGGAGGCATTGAAGTATGCTTTCGTGTTAGAGGGGAGTGGAAGACTTCTATATCATGCTACTGTGATACGACAAGACTATAGTCGGTTCCACGAGAGGTGGCGGGCCAAATCCTTCAGAGGTGGACTCGCAGACTTTGTATCATTGCTTGGGTGATGCTACTGATAGGAGGTACCAGAAAGGGAGAGAGAGTACGCTGTCACGGCAGGTTAAATCTAGCAAACAACAGCCAATGAGCCACGCAATAGACCGTCACCCAAGCAATGATGCCAAGTCCGTGAGTCCACCAATGAAGGATTAGGAACGCCAACTCTCGTGGAACCGACTACAGTTTTAATGAAAGGCTGCTTCCAATTTTATTTTATTTAATTTTTCTTTGGTTAATTATGGATATATAGTTTAAAGAAGGTAACACATGAAAGTAAATATAATACTCCAATATGGTCCTTAACAGGATACAGAACCAAACAGAAGCTCTAAATAAAGAAGTAGACAGTCGGCAGAAAAAACTGAACAGTCGCCTTCAGGAAATTGAGCAGCTACAGGAAAAGGCTCGAGGGGGAGGCCACGAGGGGCAGCTGCAGGACCTCCAGACACTGATAGGAGAGTGGCCGAGGCTCTCAGGTGATGCCGAGGCTCAGGCGCAGCTGGACAAACTTGTGGCTCAGGTACGCCATCGCTGTTACCCTTCATCCTTCCCTATACATTGCATTGCTATCTCAAGGGCACCATGACACTTCCACCCAGTTAACTCACTTATAGACGTATTCCACCCCTCAATTTGTTAATTTATATTATTACCATCATCATTATTATTATTATTAGTATTATTAGTATTATATTAATATTATTACATATATTGTTATTATTTTACATTCAGCCTATAATGCTGGGAGGCTATCTTGACAGGGTCTGTTGGTCAGTCCCAGGCCGTAATGGCGCCGCCAAGTGGTTTTTTTTTTTTTAGTGGCGCCCTTTTGCTTGGCTCATGCTACCCCGCGTAGTTCATCTTTGATCCTCTTTAAAGAGTCTGTCTAGAGTCTGGGTTGAGAGGTGGTCTTCAGGGCAGCACGTGGGTAGTCTGTGGCCACTCAGTGATGATTGAAAAATGCCATCTTGTAGCGGCAGGCGGGACTTGAATGAGTGTCCTCCAGGACACCATGCCCGCATGCTTCCCACTTACTAATTCCTAAACATCTTTCCAACTATTATTTACATTTCGTATTTAGTATTAAGTTTTCTCTTCAGTAGCAAACTGATAAACTATTGAAATAACACCTGCCTATCATAATAAATTGATGTCTTACTGTAAGAGCAATGATTTGATGGTTGTATATGAATCAGTAAACATACGCTACCATATATTTTTTTATGGACTTAACCTTCCTCATCATCACCAGATTGCTGAGGTGGTGAGTGACGTTTTTGGTTCCAGTAAGTATTCCCCGTTGGTGCCACAGGCTGTCCCAGAAGTGCCTCCACTCAAGAAACTGTCGCCCCAGAACTCAGCAGCAAAAACTAAAGGTCAGTAATAATACAAAAGGGTACACAAAGATATGATCAAGCAACAGCTGAGGACTAGTTATTCTTCATTTATTTCCCCCATTCATTACTATATTCAATCTCCGTGGAGTAATGGTTAGCGCACCTGGCTACGACTCTATGGTTTTAATTCCAGCCCAGGCAGTCAGCGAGCAGCTCACCCAGTTGTTCACCCTCCCTTGTTGGTCGTTAAATGGGTACTTGGGGAAACCTAGGGAAGGTAAACTATGGCAATCCTGGACTTTACAAATTCATCAGCCTATATAAAGAAACATTATTGGATCCCTTAGAGTAGGTAGGCAGTAAAACAATACCTCAAGGATTGTTAGGTATCCAAGCGATATAAGGGGCGACCTGTCAAATACCCAGGACTTCCTCAGCTTTCCTCTAACAGGATGAAATTGCTCCAACCTTCTGAGGTAACCGGAGTTGATTATACTGGGGCTATCACAATAACTGAAGGTCAAACTCACCCCAGGAAAGTGTACATTTGTTTATTTACTTGTGTTTCCACAAAGGCAATACACTTAGATCTAGCTGAGGACTTAAGCGCCGAGACCTTTATACAAGAATTTCAGCAATTCGCTAGTCTTAACACGTTAACCGCCATATGCACCACCGGTGGTACGCTGCAAACTTCCAATAGTCGCCAAATGTACCACCGGTAAAACATAAATGGAGAGAGAAAATATAAAAAATTCCAATGATTTGACTCTAAGTTCAGTAGAAACACAAACAAATTAGTCAAATACAAATTTGATCATGAAATTACTCAACCATTGATACTGAAGGATTTTCTTCATTTCAAAGTAATATTTTTTATCTAACAAAAAACGCATGTCTTGTAAATCTGTCTAGACACATAAAAAAGCAATACACTTTGACATTCAATGAAATAATCTGTTGTTCTAATGCTAAAAAAAAAAAAAAATCATTCTGAAATATATAGCAAAAGTTTTCCTTTGCTGTGCCGTTATTACTCATCAGAGTACAGAAAAGCAACCTTTCATTTAACAAAAAGTCTCCTGTTTATGGTACACACATAAAGAGCAGTATCCTTGAAAAATCGTATTGATATTCTTTTGGTCTGTTGGAAAGCAATCAATCTTAAATTATAAAATTTTCCTATTTGTAGTGCCATCATTACTCATCAAGGTACAAAACAAGGAACTTTTCTTCTCACATATAAAAAGCATGTGTCCTGTTTATTGCCAGGCATATAATACGCACTATCCTTGAAAATTCAGCTAATTATTCCTTTCATCTGAAGCAAAATCAATGATTCTAAAAATAAGAAAATTTAAACTATTCATATTGTCATTATTACTCATTAGAGTGCTTTCTTTATGATTTTCTTTTAACTGACTGATGGGGAGCATACGCCCGGGGGCGCGTCACTTCACTCACTCGCCGTCCATACTCCCAGTGTTTCTCCCGAGCAAGCTGCCATGCAACTGCCCTATCCATCTCAAGTCCCTCTTGGCAGGATCAGCTGACTTACCCTAGCCATGAGTTACATGGGCGTCCCTTTGGTCTCCTCCACTCAGGGTTGTAAAAACAACCCTGTGACCAGGATCAACATCCGGAAGGCGCGTTGCGTGCCCATATAGCCGGAGTTGGCGTTAACTGACTAAGCGGGTAACAGGCCTCGGTTCAGTTTCACAGAGTATTCGCTGTTCCGACACGGTCATTCCAGCGATACCCCGTGATCCTGCAAAGGCACTTGGAACAATAGGCATTGACACGCCTCTCCAAGGCACTATTCAGTGTCCATGTCTCACAGCCATACAGTAAGACAGGGAGCACAAACGACTTAAAGATTCGAATCTTTGCCTGCCTGCATAGATATCGACAACGCCATATACTCGAACTGAGCGAGTCCAGAACTCCGTGGGCCGGACCAATCCGTCAAGTGACTTCCTGGTGAGACCCACCACTGTTATGCACTACGCTATCGAGGTATGTGAAGCTTTTGGTGACACAGACATCCTCACCACATACATGGACAGACTGAACTGCGACATCCAGCAAGCCTCGAAACGACTGGAGCTTGGTTTTGTCCCAGGAGACCTTCAGCCCCAGAGGCTTCACTACCCATACAGCACCTTGAGAATCATCACCAGGACCTCCATGCAGCGATTCCGTGAGAAGTACGATATCATAATTGAAAACAAGGTCAATGATCTTGATGTCGACTACAGATGCTCTGCAATGACTTTGACCAGCAACTTTGCCTAATACCCTGTCCTTGCAAATATTGAAAAGTCATGGAGCAAGGACGCACGGAGGAATCCCCGGGTTTGGTGAGGCGACCCGTCCCTCGACGTATGCCCACATTGATTGATTGATTGACTGATATTTCTGTCTGTGGTAGTTAAGGTAATGATATCGGAAAAGTAATAGCCACTTGACCATGTAATTGTTTTTAAATATTCTGTTTTTACACAGTAGCTAAGTACAATATTGTATATTTATGGAGGAGGCGGAGGAGGAGGAGCTGCAACAGAAGGCAAGTCGAGCCCAGGCAAGGAGAGCCCAGTGGAGGAGGTTATGAGTGAACCAACCGTTAGTGCTGGCATGGGGCAGGAGGCTCTACTGGCATTGCTGGAGGCCAGAGTTACAGACCTATGTGCTCAACTAGACAACATTGATCCAGCACTCAGAGATGCCATTTTCTTGGTGAGCTCTATTTTTTCATTTGTTGATTGTTGTTTGTCTTGTTTTCTTTATTCCTTCCTCACTGTTCCTCTAGTTTCATAAGGCTTGTTTCGATACCTTACGTAAAGAGTGCAAACAAAAGAGCAGTGTTGAGATACCTCTAGAAATAAATTATTTTCATCATTCTTTTTCTCATCTCTGGATGGAAGCAGCATATTACAGACAAGTATTATTTTGTTGCCTTTGACCTTTATTGTAAAAATGAAGGGAATTGGTGATATTGTGTAACCCCCAGAGGTAGCTTTATCACCAGTTGCAGAATTAGCATGCACCTTTTAGAGCTAAATATATTGAAGTTAACTAAGTACCAACTATATACAGGAGAGATGTCTTTATGCAAGTACTTCCACTAAGGTTTTGATTTCGGGAATTGCAGAATTGTGAGCAGTCCCGACAAGCTCGGCTTAAAGAGGAGAAGCGACAGGAAACTGAAATGCGGCGAGCCGAGAGAAAACAACGCCACCTGGAACGAGCCATGGCTGAACCGCCTTCCAGACCACTGTAGGGTTGGCTGTCACTCAGATTTTTTTGGCTTTATGGTAATTAGATTACCATGTAAATTGTAATTGTAATTCACTTTTCTTTAGAACTGTTCTTGGCGTTGGCATTGTATTATGATATCTACTAACCAGGTATGTAATTATTTTGTAATTCGTATACATACATCATTGTAGATCCTGTTTCCTGTAGAGGCCAAATAGGAAGTCAGAGAAGGCAGTCATAAGAAATGAAAATGTATGAATTGAAGGTTTATTAACTATTGATAAAGAAGTAAAACATTGTATGTAGTATTGTGGTTATTTTTTGTATTTCTTAAACCCCATTTAAAGTTGAACCCTAGTGAGCAGTTTACCCTCAGAAATGCTATTGAGCATATTATTTTTAGGCACGCAGAGAAGCTTGGGGGCAGAGACCGGTGTGGTTTCATGAGACCCGGGTATCGTGAGACATCCCATCCTGAATACATACATGAATTTCGACACGGTACCGTGTCTTTTGTCGACTGCTTGTCGGGATCTGTCCCACCCAAGTTTATTTATATTATCATGAAAGCAAATGATGACGTAGGGGAGAGTGGTGATGATTCGGACAGTGAGATGGTCCGGCCATAGCACTTATTGTAAAGTGTATGGGAGTGAGTGCCGCGAGATTTTGTGTGAATGTGCATAACTTTGTTGCCTTGGCCCACAAAGGGACAACCACGCCCTCAGAGCTGTTCTTTTCGATGCAAGTCCGATTTTATGTTTTTTTTTGCATCTCGTATGTAATATTTTCAGGGTGTATCGTACGCTCTCACTTTAAAAACATGGCAAGTAGCGAAATGTAAATTATTTCGGTGACGCAGCGATGCACGGCGAAGGTGTTGCCGTATAACACAATCACCACCGAGGCTCTCGTGCTGGAAAAGGAGTGTGACCACACATTTGTTTTTTTTATAGAGTCGTGATGATTCGGACAGTTGATTTTTTCATGATTTTTATTAAATTTATATAAATTTAAACACTATAGATGTTACAACGGTTATGAAAAGGTTAATTTGGTTGATTTATATTCAGATATTATGCTTGTGAGAAGAGAAGGAAGCCATAATACCAAAATTTTTGAGATATTTCTTGTAGTTCTTTTTTTTTCCTATAAATATTAAGAGGATACTTTTGTCCTTACACAAATGTTTTGTAGTAGATATAATCTTGTTTACTAGCCAATCAAACTTAAGTTATATTAATATTATGGTGAGCACTATGAGTGTAGGTGGGACCAGGTGGGACACCTCCCTGGCCGAGTGGGGATGGTTCGGACGATTTAGAAACTTGTCTTTCATCACCTACATCTGAAAACTGGAAATAGCTACGAGTGTCATATTAGCAGCCTAAAGAGCCAAATGATGAAGGAACATTTTGAGATCAGCAAAATTACACTACTTCTTAAACATTTTTTTCTAAAAATATTTTTTTCTAAAAAGTGGCCGAATCATCACCGCTCTCCCCTATGTATGTAGTCCTATATAACTATATAGGATATCAACAATTTGCATCGCTTTTTAGGACCTCCTTGGTACTTTTTTACACTTAGATACCTCACTTAGTTACTCTGTGATAGTAAAGATTTATTTCCGCGATGCGAAATTAAGGATGGGATGTCTTACGATACCGGATGATGGATGACACCACACCGCGTCGTCTGGCTGTTCTGGGCAATGTCAATATAAGTATTTAAAGACATTGGTTCTGGAGTTCACGACTCCCGTGTGTTCGCTCGGCACCCTGCCTCCCTGCCCATGGTTGGTGTGGTGCGGGGGGTGGCGTAACAACACCATATTTCTTGTAAAAGTCCAAAATCCCCCGCATGCCACACACACTCCACACAGGCGCCATCACAGCTATACAGGTACGTGAGACTGACCAACAAGCTGATTTTGTGGTAAATTAATAGGGTAATTTAAGGGCGAGTATATCGTAATCTCGGCAGTGCTCCAGTGCAGCACGATCCTTTATAATACTAAAGTAGAAATTCCAAGTTTTGGCGCCATGCATTTGACTAATAGGCTATAATTTCACAAAAAAGAATCCATGTTGTAAGTATTAACATCACCAAGGGAAGCTATCCTCTTATTTATAATATCCCACTTAGATTTAAGGACAGACCACCTACAGAGGGGTTGCACTGACGTCACACCGCTTCGCTTTTGTTTTTAGGAAAAACAACTGTCGGTCATATTGGGAGGCACGAGCGATTAGCTGAGCCCCTGCCCCTTGATGATGGCTGGCCCGTGCCTCCCGTCTTCAGATCACAATCTAAGTGAATATGCAAAAAATCTGGACAGTGAGGCTAGGCTTCGTTATATAACTATCCATTAGGCTGCCAAATGATGATGGACATACAGTATATACATTTATTATCAAACCAAGATATATTTGATGATAAGAACAATGAATATATGACTCCTATAACTCCTCTACCCAGCTTTTGTCCGAAGCCACCTGGAGTATGCACATCAGTATGGTCACCAAGATATAAGAGTTTGGCAGACAAAATTGAACAAGTCCAAAAAAGACCTACCCAACAAGTGGATGGTCTCCAGCACCTCGATTACCCAGAACGACTTAAACTCCTGGACATGCCAACATTGAAATACAGACGCTGTAGAGGGGACATGATATAACTGTGGAAACACTTCAATCAATGCAAAAAGGAGTTACGCCCAGCATCCTTCAAACCCCTGGGCAGACCTAGTCGTCGTCATTCAAGACAACTCTACCTACATCGCCCTGTGGACGGTGTTTATGGAGTGCAGCGGAACAGTTTTTATTACCGAACAGTACCCATATGGAATGATCTCCCAGCCGAGGTTGCCGAGGCCGTATCAATTAATTCTTTCAAAAATCGCTTAGATAATCACTGGAATAAGCAAGCATTTAAATATGACCCCTCCAAGCCGCCGCCACAGCCAACCCACAGTCAACATATCGAGTATCACCAAGTGAGCGCAGCATAGAGTCTCCTTGACTGGACTGCGTTATGTGCTTTAGTGTACTTAAGTGTATGACTAATTTAACCCCGGGCAAGGGTAGTGAATAAGTGGAACAGCTTGCCTGAAGAAGTCATATCCAGCCCTTGTGTCAATACTTTCAAAAATCGGTACGACAGAATGGAAAAACACACTGAGAAGAGGCACCCTATGAGTAAAGCTCCCTAGCCTCTTTACTATCACTATGTAGGCAAACCCACACCCACACAGTAATAGATGGGCCGCCACCCACACAATAATAGATGGGTCACTAACACACACACACACACACAGTAATAGATGGGCCACTAACACACCCACCCACACAGTAATAGATGGGCCACTAACACCCACCCACACAGTAATAGATAGGCCACTAACACCCACACCCACACAGTAATAGATAGGCCACTAACACACACACCCACACAGTAATAGATAGGCCACTAACACACACACCCACACAGTAATAAATGGGCCACTAACACACACACCCACACAATAATAGATGGGCCACTAACACACCCACCCACACAGTAATAGATGGGCCACTAACACACACCCACATAGTAGATAGGCCACTAACACACACACCCACACAATAATAGATGGGCCACTAACACACCCACCCACACAATAATAGATGGGCCACTAACACACCCACCCACACAATAATAGATGGGCCACTAAAACACACACACACACACAGTAATAGATGGGCCACCAACACACCCACGCTCACAGTAATAGATGGGCCACTAACACACCCACCCACACAGTAATAGATGGACACACACACACACACACACACACACACACACACAGTAATAGATGGGCCACCAACACACCCACCCTCACAGTAATAGATGGGCCACTAACACACCCACCCACACAGTAATAGATGGACACTAACACACACACCAAGACAGTAATTACTTACTTTGTTGAATCTCGTCAACTACGGACACAGCTGAGGTGGGCCTCCTCATCATCGTCATGGGCCACTAACACACACACACCAACACAGCAACATGGCGGGAAAAAGTTGAGGAGGCTCCTCAGAGGAGCTCTCTCGCGATAAATATGTGCCTCCCAAAATGACGGACCTTTGCGGGGCAGCTGACAGTGATCACTGATCAGCTGATCGCTGCTGATGACGTCACGTGCAACCTCTGAATAGCTATGTAAATTGATCTGGCCGCACTGAGTAATTATAATGCGATAGCGTATCACAGTGAGGAAAGTTACGTACTACTGAAAAGGAAAGTGTGTGAATAAGAAAAAGAGAGGACCGAGAGGAGGAGGAACAAAGAAGCGATACAGGATACAGGATCCCCCGTCCCCCAACAGGGAACAAATATGCGTGATATGCACCATACAGGTGCCCTGCGCATTATTATCCAGATCCAGGTAAAAAAAAAAAGTGTGTTGGCAACCCTGAGTAGAGGCAGAGGTCGCCGTGTGGTGTTGGCAGCACTGCGGGATGTAAACAGACCGAGAAGTGTCAAGTCAAGACTCCGAGGGTTATCATCATCATCATCATGGCAGTGGCCTCGAGTGTGCCCAAGATACCAGACTATATATTCGCTGAGAAAATAGGCGCAGGGAACTATGCAGACGTGTACAAGGCCTATAAGAAGGGCAAGGTGAGGGAGGTGGTGGCCGTCAAGTGCGTCCTGCAGTCCTCGCTCTCCAGGTCCGCCCTCAACAACCTGGAGTCCGAGATAAAGATTCTGAAGAAGCTGAAACACGAGCACATTGTTCAGATGCTGGACTTTGTTTGGGACGACAAGTACATCTACATCATCATGGAGTATTGCAGTGGGGGGGACCTGTCAACCTTCGTCAAGTCCAAGCAGAGGCTCTCAGAAAACGTGTGTCAGAGGTTCCTGCAGCAGCTCGCAGCAGCCCTCCAGTATATGAGGGAACAGAATGTCAGCCACCTGGACCTCAAGCCCTCAAACATTTTACTAAAGTCTAGAAAAAGCCAGGTGAAGAGTACAGTGTTAACCTGTCGTACATGGTGTGGTATGCACACATTTAGAATATGTCGCCATCATCTGTTTAACATCAGGTTTTCCCATAATATCATATGAGATTAGGCAGTCAGTGATACACTTCCAACTATCTTTGTCTAATGCCTCAGCCTCTCCAATGTCCAATGTTGCCAAATCCTTTCCAACACACTACCTCCATGTCTCCTTTGGCCTGCCTGGTGAGCAGCGACCTGGCACTTCCACCCCAGTTTCTCACCATCCCTCCTCTTCACATGCCCAAACCATCTCAATCTCCCTACTCTCAGCTCCTTCAATCCACATATTCTTGCATC
The DNA here is from genome assembly GCF_024679095.1 of Eriocheir sinensis. NCBI lineage: Eukaryota > Metazoa > Arthropoda > Malacostraca > Decapoda > Varunidae > Eriocheir > Eriocheir sinensis. The sequence continues at coordinate 25,173,286 of NC_066513.1, read as the reverse complement.
TTCTCACTATACACCCCATCTCTCCATGTGACCCCAGCCATGAATATACTTCTAGGTTATCCATTTAGTTTCTCTATCCTACAGTCTTCTTCTTTTCTTTGTTTAACGTCCTTATTTTCCCTTATGAGGAAAAAAATGAATATGTATTTTAAATTCTAAGGGTGATTGGCATTCACCAACCTCCTACCATATTGTATTCTTTGCAACAACAAATGCATTATATTACAGGTGCTTAAGATTGGTGATTTTGGCCTTGCCCAGCACATGCCAGAAGAAGACACAAATAGTACTGTCAAGGGCAGTCCTCTCTACATGGCTCCGGAGATTGTCCTGAAGCGGCAGTATGATGCCAAAGTGTGTTGTGGTATAGTCTTTGATAATAATACTTTGGCATAATGTGAAACAAGGCATTAGTCAAAATACATATTAAGGGTCTCAATAAGTGTTTATTTTTGTTTCAACGATACTGCAGATTATTAATCCAGCTCTGCAAACTTTCTCTTTATAATAATATTTTAATAGTTATTACATTATAGGTAATTACAATAAATATATCACTTAACTACCCAATGATATTACAAGGTGGACCTGTGGTCAGTGGGCGTCATCTTGTACGAGTGTCTCTTCGGCAAGGCCCCATACTCCTCCAAGACGATGGACGAACTCATAGAGAAGATTAAGAGCGACAAGCCTATAGAGGTTCCATATGGGACCAACATATCACCAGAGTGCAGAGACCTGCTATTGAGGTGTTTAGAGAGGGATGTTAGCAAGAGAATAGACTTTGAGGCATTCTTTTCTCACCCATTCGTTGATCTAGAGCACAAGCCAGGCCCGGATAGCATGAACAAGGCAACGGAACTACTTACTGCGGCTGTGAACTTCGATGAGTGTCGAGAATATGAACAGGCTTTCAAGTGAGTAATGACAGAGCACTGTTAGGAATTGTTGGTGTAATCTGAGACTGGATATTTGCTTTAACTAGAAATTCTTTGTTTTTTTCCTACACACTCACTCACAAAACTTATGTACCAGTGACTTGAAAAATAAGTGTATTGGTTCAGTCACTGGCCAATAGTGTTAATAATCATAAGTAAAATATCCTCATATTATATTTTGTGCAAGGCTGTGAGAGTTTGTTGTAGCTATATGTTATTTTGTTCTGCCAACCCATAACCCTTTTCACAATACAGGTAGTCTCGAGTTACAATGAGGCTCTGGTCCAACATACAGGTCTTAAGTTGAATTGGTCAGTCAAAATTTACATTAAATGACAAAATATTATTCAAATGCCCTGCCAGAGATAGAGCAGCATTTTTGCACCTCCTACCCTCCTCCCCTTACCTGCCTCTGTCTTCATGTGCTCACCTCACCCTGTGTTCAGTTGACTCGTTTGCCATGCAAGGTTATGCAATGTTACACAATGGAGCTTCAAAGTTTTGCCAAGATAGCAGCATTAGCCAAATGCCCCACCAAGCCATTATTGCACAGGGGGTTGTGTTGGTGGGAAGGGGGCAGTGTTTGTAAACAAAGGACATGTCATTGTTATATGAGTGGCCAGTTTCACCGCTGCTGCATTTTCTTACTGTGATTGCTGTTTATGGTAAACGGTTGCCTATATGAGCTGATGTGAGAATAAAGTGAGTTGCCATTTTGGTTGCGATCAGCTGATCGAATGTCTAGTTCTCCCACCTGCGGGGAATTATGTGGGCTAATGGGTGAAATAAACACAGCTGAAACTTTAAACAGTTGAGATGACCGAGTAAACTCACTCACAAATATGAAAGCCGTTTGGGTGGGGCCTGAACTTCTCTATGTCGTTGCCGAATCACAACCACTACATCACTCTCTCTCATTTGTCAGCTATTTGCCATATGAAATTGTGAATAAAATAATATTTATACATTAAATTAGTATAATTATTGCTATTAATGTGCCACTTTTTAGAATAATAGCAATGAAGTATATAAATTCCATAACACGTGACATTGTTGCTTTCTGGCGTCAGCAATCAAGGACACCATGTCACTTCTTCCCTCACCCACACACGTGATGACTGCAACTCTGATGGCTGTTCTTACTCTGAAGGCTGGGTTTGGCAGTACTGTGGCTCCAAGTGGGCCTCACCCAATCAAACTTCATAGCTGAGTCTGACTATAGCCAAGTGGTATCTGCTAGATCTAGCAGCATGCATGTATAGCAGACTATAGGTCAATAAACTGGTAGAGTAACAACTTGCAACTGTAGCATGAGAAGTACTTACAGCTTCAAGTTTCACAGGCAACCCTCCTGCTTTACTCTAGCCCAGCTGGGGTAAGGCCAGCACATGCAGACAGTGGTGGGATAGAGGGGGTTGGTTAGGAGGTGCAAGAACACTATGTAAACAAACAGCTGCATGATAGTGGAAATGTCAACTCATTACTTAACCACGTTCTACTAATATTATTGACATGGTCGTAAGTGCAAGCAATCATAAGTCACATACATTGTAACTCAAGGACTATTAGCATTGCATTTGAAACTTGGAGTTTGTATATGTAAAAAGCTGTGTATTATCTTGAGTTAAGTATCATTATATTATTAGGTTTCTGGATAACAAGCAAAGTTCCAACATAATTAATTTACTCAGAGTCCTTCATCCTCATAAATTTTTTCTGCAGGAATTACTGTCAAGCACTCCAGTACCTGACTCCGTTGCTGCACAGTGAAAGTGATGCCAGTAAGCGAGTGGTCTTAAGGCGGAAGATCACCGAGTACTTGGGCAGGACTGAAGAGTTAAAGAAAGTTGTTAGCAGTGACAGTGATGTTGTCAAGAATCTGAGGATTCCAAGCATTCCAAACCTTCCTAAACAAGAATCTTTGAAGTTCAGTGAGTACAAAGGTAACCGTGAAGAGCTACTCAGGCTGACGACAACAACTCCCCAGATACAAACAGCAATAGAGATTGGTGCCTCAGGTGAACTGTATGCCAGAGAAGGTAATTATAGCATAGCTTTTGACAAATACCAACTTGCACTTGGGAAACTTTTGGAATTATTACAGAATGAACCAAAAGGACGCAGGAAAGACCTCTTACGAGAGGAGGTGACAAGATGGATGACACAGGCAGAGTACTTGAAGGAGCTGCTAAACAGTTCCCCAGCACAGGAGAGCGAGATAGCTGAGCCCTTTGCAAGTGCTGATGAAAAAAATTGTGTTCTCCAGTAAACAGTGTTATTGCAGAGCCCAAATTACAGAGTTGATTTTCTTGTGATTCATTTGTTTTATGAAAACATTTTCAGTCAGTCTCTTTTAACCCGTAAAGCGTCAGAAACATAAGAGATACGTCAGCCACTCTCAGGCATTCAAGCATCAGAGACGTAAGAGATACGTCGACCTCCTCCCATCCTTTTTCTGATAAATAACATCCCCAAAACGTCTCCATATACTGCTCTCATGCATTATACGCACTATATATGCTGCCCCCTTGACCCTGCTAACATGAGTATTGTCTTTTTTCTCCTTTTATTAGTTTTCAATTTTGTAGCAGTTTCTGCTCCATTATTTTTGTGGTAGCTGCCTTCACGGCGCTCAACCCGCTAATGTGAACACAGTCTAATTTCCATTAATTACTCTCCCCATTTCCTGTGTTTTTTGGTAAGTGTTGTGTTGTGGTTGTGAAACCTTGTACGATATGAATTATGATATGCCTTTCATTTTGTCGTATGGGAAACAAGTACATATTATTTGAAAAATATTCGCATTCTGAAAGGCAACACTCAAACGGAGTATCCGGTGATTGCCATTGATTTGATTTTTAGACACAAACACACTCTCTCTCTCTCTCTCTCTCTCTCTCTCCCCACCATGCAAAGGATATTGCTAAATTAGAAGGTGTTCAGCGTCAACGAAAAATTATCCCTTCCTTGCGCAACAAATCCTCGAAGAAAGGCTTTCTACCTTAACATGTTCTCTCTTGAGAAACGTCGCCCGAGGAAAACTGATCGAATGTTTTAAAATACTTAATGGTTTCACGAATGTAGACAGATCAACATTGTTTATGATCGACACTTAAGCGACGAGGAACAATGGCGAAAACTCAGATGTAGACAAGTAAATTCAGACTGCACCAAATTTTTCTTCACCAACGCTAGAAAAGCGAGAATGGAATAAGCTCCCATCATCAGTGGTCCAGTGTAACACGATTGACTCCTTCAAAATAAGCTCGACTTCCTTCAACTTAATATCAACTAGAGTAGAAAATGCAACGTTTTGGAGTCTTCTGATTAATGTAAAATCACTTAGTTTAAGGACAGACCACCAAGTCTGGACCATGGGGTCTGTGTGGTCTGATTTTCTGTAAATCTATGTAAATCTCTCTCTCTCTCTCTCTCTCTCTCTCATTCTCACACACACACACACACACACACACACACATTATCCACCCAGACAGATGCAGAAAAGGAAAAACAATTACGGAAAACCAATCACACGAAAGAGGTTTTTTCGTGACTATAATTTCTTAAAGCTAAAGTATGACATGTATTTTTCCTCTCAACACAGTAACGATGTTATGCATGCCCCCAACTCACTGCTCCAAGTGTGAGAAAAAGAGGAAACGAAAAAACTATATACATATGGTTTTGCTAAGCCACTAACTCTAGCGCGGAATATCTTGTGAGGCATAATACCACTTCCAGTCAGTTCTGGGTGCAATGACTGTCATTTTCATTCTTTCCACATCATTTAAGACTGGTTTCGCCAAGAAAATAATCCAAGATGTGGTTGGCACACGTGTAACCACAAGGTGTCGTATTTGCCGACGCTTTACGGGTTAACTGTATCATGAAAAGTTTGCATCATAGTTGCAAGCATGATGAAAAATTAACTACTTCCATTTCCCAGGTAGCTTGGAGGTGTGTCTTGTGCCATACATTGTCTGGAGAACTGTTACAAAGGACAATTTTAGTTTGTTTCATGAAATTTAGTTTTACAAACTAATAACTTACTACTGGCAAGATGTACTTTTATATAAAATGCTTATTACAATGGGTTGTTGGATAAAAATGGAAACATGGAAACGCAGGCAACAGAAATCCTATTGGCTCATTACGAGGTTGCCCACTCTGCTTGACAGTCACTTTGTGCCTGCAGAGTAAATGGAAGCACTTTAGTATTCAGTTTACTTGTGACGCAGCAAAATAACAGTCAATTCAATTTTTAATAATTTGGCAAAACATGTCAACATTATTTATCAACAAGGTGTGGATAATAAAAGCATTTATAAGAGACTTATAATAATAATATCTGGAAGATGAAGCATTTAGTGATGTGAGGCATGCAAATGTTGCTGTGGAGATGGCGTTGTGCATGTTCACCAGTCACCAGTGAAATGTCAGTGCATGACTCATTCACTTGTGGCAGCACCGAGCCCATCACCCTGCCGTGTCTCCCAAGCTTTCCCGACACTCGCCACCCGCCTCTTAGCCTCATGTCCATTACCAGAACAGGTAAGAGAACCTTGATTTACCTCTCCAGTCACTGAATTAGTCTGCCAGCCCACCCAGGGAGAGACTCAACACCTCCACTACTGTGTTCATAGCTGCAAAGCTCGTCCATTAATGCTAGACACAGTATAATGTTTGTCTCCCAGCACATGCATACAACACCATTTTCACAGCATTATTTGCTAGCCTCGAGTCAGGAGCCACTTCATCTGTTGGATTATACCATTACGTGCCTCTTGTAAATGCTTTACTTACCCACATCTTGTTGATAAATATTATTAACAAAAATAGGGCAAGGTCTGGAACAGGCTTTGCCAAATTATCTTCCTTATCCAACACTTTGTTAAAAGTTATTCTTGAAAAACGATACAACACAGACTATGAAATCCATAATAAATATAATTTTTATTTGGAAAAGAATACAGTACTACATTATAAAATATCCACCAGTAAAATCATCATCTCTTCTTGTAACACTTTAATTCATCATCACTCTGTCATCATATCATCATTCAGCTTATTGTTTTATTGACACAGGGTGGGGAGTCTGACATAATTTAGGTAATAAATAGTTAATAGATAAAAGAAGAGAAAGCACTCACCAGTGAAGGAAAGAGCACTCAGTGAATTTGGCTTTACTGTTGTCCAACACTCCGGTCCCAGGTGAAAATTCCTGCTACTCCTTGGTCATCAGAGAATCACATTCCTTGTAATACCGGTGTTTGCCTTTCCCTTTGGCAATACCAAGGAGGGATGTATAGTAGAAAAGTTTTTAATTGTATGAAAAGTGCTGTGAATATAGATTAAATCCTAGCTTATTTGTGTACACACTAGGGATAATCATGTGTGGTGTCACACACATCATGTTGCCAAGAGCTCATTTCCTGTCCCATTTTTTTACACAACTAGTGAGAGTCTGGTAGGAGACATTTCTTGAGAGTGACATAAGCCATTGGTCATGGAACTCTGTAGCTGTTTTACGGATATATTGAAAAGGTTTATCAGTAAAGATCTCTAGGATCATCATAATGGCAAAAGAAAATTTGTTTGGGTATGCATGATAAAATACAGTATTATAGATTATAATCATTGGTATGTAGCCTGCTTTAGCCTGGCTAATCTGGCTGTTGTGTGGACAGACATTCACTCAGCATCACCACCTGCACTCTAATCCATTCACACCATGTGGGTGATCACCTCTAGTGTGTATACCTCTTAAGCAGTGGTTCCCAAATTTTTTTTTGTCCCGTTCCCACTTTTCCAGTCACTTTTTCACATGTGGACCCCTACAACGAAAGAGGTTAAGCCAGCAAAATTAATAGAAGATTTTTCTGCTAAAAATTAATACATTCATGTAAAATGCCTTCCATTATTATGGTGATTAATCTGTTGGCCTATTTATATGAAAGCAAAAGACATTGCATTCAGCAAACTATGGACCCCTGGTTGGGAACCACTGCTCTTAAGGGTGTAAGACTGTTACCTCAAGGCCAGGCAGCCTTGTGTTGTAAGGCTGTTGACATGTACAGAAGGGTTGCATGGTCTTTGTTGCCTAGTCTTGGGACTACTCATTCCCTCTTAATCTAAGGTTTTTACTGTTTAACCCTTAAAGTGCGGGTGTCGACAACAGTCGACAGTTGGCGCCTGAGCTCAAACCGCAGGTGTCGACAATAGTCGACAAGGGATTTCTTGAATTAGCGTGCTGTCAAATTGAATTTGTTTATGTTGAAGTAGGGTTAGAATGTCATTTTCTTTCAAACAATACCCAGCCATGCTCCCTTGACTAATTATTGGTCAGTGTATGCCTCGTGTTAGCTTTGAGAAGATGTTCGCTAGACATCCACCTCTTCTCACCTTCCAGTGGATTTCATCAACAAGATGGGGGCCCTTCGACCTCAACACCCATCAAGAGCATCAGGAAGGCCCGGAAGTTAATTTTTGGGGGGGGTTTCACATAAACTGTATAAAAGTTATGCTTTATATTACTAAATCATAGAAGGGAAGTGGAAAACTGTCTATAATAATGTACTTTCAGTGACCCTAATTCAATATTCCGTACTTGCTCTACCAATGGTTATATAGACTTCAACTTAATGTCAAAGGACAGGTAAGGGTATGTACTTTACAATGATGCTTCATTGAGTCACATGAGTTAAGTAGGAGTGAAGGTATGAAAGGTTGAAGTGAATTATGTTTTTTCCTGAATATGCCCGTGTGGGAGGACAGGCGCAGCAAAACAAGCCCGCGCTTTAAGGGTTAAAGAATGAGCTAGTAGTAATTTTGTTTTGTCTCCTATAAACATCATTGATTTAGCTACTTACTGTATAGTACGTAAAGTTAATTCATAGAAATATGCCTGTCTGTGCCTTCTTGAGTGTCTTAGTCTGCTTGTACAGGAATCACCAATGTACTTTAATTAAATGGTAATATATAAATTGAATTAGTGTATGAAAAATCAGATAGTAGTTAGCAATATATGATACTGGCACTGGCACTTGCTCTGGCTATGATGTATTATGGCAATATGACAGCTATATACAGGGAATGTAAGAAAAATGTAGTTCCTGAAAGTGTACAGGAAGTTCCAAATTAATTTCATGTAATGAAAGTACTTTGTATATTATATTAACACTACAGATTTCAGCCTTCTTAAATGAATTTTATTATCACATATACTTAGTTTTATGTAATTTCATACCACAGGTCATTGATCATGTTTGCTATGGAAGACAGGGATGATGTCAAGTGCAGTTGCACAACAAACCTTTTCAATACAGTACAGCAAAGTCTCAGTACAGGTAAAGGGGGCCTTGAAGCACTCTTGTGGCCACCTCCATGCATACCCAAAGCAGTGTTCTATGAGTTAGTCATATGTTCAGAAACAATATTATGCCCCAAATTTTATTGATCAGTCTTGATCAGCAGACAAACATAACACTGAATGAACAATGGACTGCAAGGACAAAGCGTAATTTAAGAGTCAAAGGCTCTTGACCTGCTATGGGCCCCCTCCTTTTTTTTTTTTTTTTTTTTTTTTTTATAAGAGTATTTTGATGGGGCTTTTGAGCCCTCATTTCATTCTTTATTCTTGAAAAATACAGCTCCTGTTATTCATATTTTGGTTCCCATTCATTGGTAACTCACAAGTAACTCCCTCATTCTCTCCCTGTTAGGTACACCAATGATAAACTGTAAGGATTTACATTTGGCGTATGTAGCAGGCTCCTCACACAACACTTAATAGTGTAAATCAAGGCTATTTGTCCAGCTGTCCTAAAATATTAGGCATAAAAATCATTGTCAGAAATGGTACTCCTACTGCACATGCACTGGAATTGGTTGCAATTCTTATGCTAAAGCTGTGATACACCCCTACTTTTTCTTAATAAAATTTGCAGAGTAAGTAATTAACTTCAGTCTGCTCTATTCATCAACTTTGTTGTTTGTCTTTTCTGTATGTATAAAAAAAAAAGATCAAATTTCTTTATTCAAGTTTGTGAATGGTCACATATAAAACAAGGGTCCAGTTTCCTTTTACTGTGGTATAGCTCATACAACATACAACCAAGTGTGTCAACTGGTGAAACAATGAAGCTAAAAAATGCAATAAATTGACGCTTCTCACCTGACAGTATTGTACATAGTACTTGTCATTATTATGCTGAATAGAAAAATTATGCTATTACATATATTTCATCCTGAAAGCAACTCTGAAAGTTTTATAATAAATATGTTCGTTTCTCTGCAAACAAATAAATAAGCAGCTCTTTAATTTACAACTACATCTATGCTGCAAGATACTATTCAACATACCATGATACAAAATGGTATCCAAATATATTTCACATGTCTGTCTGTCTCTCTTGAAAGTGAACTGTACAAACATGACTCAAGCCAGAAACACCAATGATTCCTTGAACTAACTCAGACTGAGAGTGAACCCTTAAAGCCGTGCTGCCACCAAACATGGAATAGGTAAAGTAATGGATATTCATGTTACGCTGATGGGTCGTTGTCAGGCTAACGACCCGTTATTAGCATGTTTGGTACGATTCAAGGACTACATGCAATGCCAATTACATAATATGAACAATGAGTGCTATGCTGCAGAGAAACTGAAGCATCTCTAGTGAATCTTTTATCTTTCATATATTCATGTATAATCAGGCAACAACTTTTATTACCTATCCCAACATTCTGCACAATTAAACCTGAAAAATCTATCTGTACCTACAAAACATTTATAAATAATTATTAAAAAATAGGAATGGAGAGTAAAAAAGTGCATTATGTATCAAGGATATCTGGTTATTTTCACTTAAAGCAAACTTGCATAAATTATTTTCCATTAACCCCTTCAACACGAGGACATATATACTGCGCCTTTGCATGCCCCATACCATATCCGAGGACGCGCATACTGCGTCCTGGCTTGCTTTAGCCAATATACGAGTTATTTTATCTATATTTATGCTTACATCTCAAAATTATCAATTAATTTATGTTTCTTTATGTGCACCATTTAATTCTGCATGTTTTCATATATAATACATGATGATTGTGTTGAGTTTATGGCTGAAAACTTGTTATATTCAATAGCAACATTTGAAATTTGGCATGTGCGGCGATCCCGGATACGGCGCGGGGCGCTGTTTTGGCTCAGCCGTAGTGAATTTCTTTATTTGCACCATTTAATTCTGCATGTTTTCATATATAATACATGATGATTATGTTGAGTTTATGGCTGAAAACTTGTTATATTCAAAAGCAACATTTGAAATTTGGCGTGCGTGGCGATCCCGGATACAGCGCGGGGTGCTGTTTTGGCCCGGCTGTAATGAGTTTCTTTATGTGCACCATTTAATTTTGCATGTTTTCATATATAATACATGATGATTATGTTGAGTTTATGGCTGAAAACTTGTCATGTTCAATAGCGACATTTGAAATTTGGCGCGCACGGCGATCCTGGATACGGCGTGGGGCGCTGTTTTGGCCCGGCCATAGTGAAGGGGTTAAGATGGGTTTTGCCATTCATGAAACTCAAACACCAAGGCATATCACAAATTGTAAAAATGTCAATAAAACTTTGTGCATAGACACACTTGTGAAAACACTGAACAACCCTTACATCCTAGCATTTATATTGGAAGGTTATATTACAGCAACAGTAAATAAGTCATTCACAACAACTAAAGACAAAAAAAAAGTGATAAAATACCCACACACAAAAAACTGCAACCCTATGTGGCTGAGAGGGAAAGAAAGAGGGATGGAGGCATGACTAGAAACTGAGTTGTTCCCCACACACACACACAAGAAAACATGAAAGGTAAAAGACAGTTTCGTCACTGAAGTATTTGTAATTAGGAACAGCATAAGGAGTATTACTTCATAAATTACATTTTACTGTTACAGGTTCACTGACTGTTCATCTTTGCAAAACTCAGTGTCTACAAGGCTTGAAACATTTATTTTCTGGACTTGCTAGGCATCTCAAAGTTGAAATAGTGGTTTGTGCATGCTGACAACTATACATGTAAAACCACTGGCTGTCTGTATGTTGAAATAGCAATTTTCCACAAAGATGGCCAAACATATCCACTGTATTTTGACGTCCTATGGTACTAGAAGTTCATGTTATAACCATTTTCTTTATTTTTATCTCACTTTCAAAGGTTTGCCCCTGCAGTGTCAGGTTACAGCAACTAAAAAATATCCAAAAAACAAAAAAGCCCACACAATGCATTACAAAGTAGTCAAGTTGACATGCCATTTTTGTGTTTCTACAATTATAATGGCTTTTAGTGACTGCAATAAACCACTGTTTATTACCAGATAGTCAAGAAAACTGGTGATATATTGCTTATTGTATGTTTGTGGAAACCGGCTCTCTAGTGTAAAATCTGCTCATATTGAGATTCAATAAAAGTTTTGACAACTAACAGCAGGAGTAACATGGTTTGTAACATTACTTATCTCTGTACAAAAAGATACATGTGTACACAGGGATAAATATTCCAGAGTAATAACAAGTCAGAGCACCCTTTTAAAGCCAACACACCTGTGCTGACACGCTGCAGCCCTGCCTGCCCACCTGGGGACACGTTAACCTTTCTACATGGGCTCATTTACCATCCCACCTCGTGATCTGTGTCCCTACCCAGAAGTCAATCATGACCTACTGTGTGATGGTACATTAAAAGTCCATTAATCCAGATTACACTGGTCATCAATGCTAAAAAAAACACAAATGCTTGAAAACAGGACACTATAATCTTTAAAAACAGTCTGATTTTCTGAAGGTAGGCAAGAGTAATCCAATAATAGAAACTGAAGTCTGGAGTGCACAAAAAATAGCTAAAAAAAAGACATTTACAGATTAAAGGACCTTTGCTGTATTCTGAATATCACACTGATATCGCTAATATTCCAGCCTTACTTTAACACTCATGCCAGTTGTTAATGCATGTTGTAAAATCTACACTGTGGGTCATAAGGGCCACATACAGAAAGGGAAAATTCCCTTGTGACACACTTCAGTACAGAGTAAGGACAATGTGGACAACATGATTACCTCCGGAAAAGGATAATAATGAGATTCCCTATCTGATGGATGACCAGTTCTTTTGAAAAGTAAACTCTGTAATTAAGTGAATTTATTTACAAGAACTTTGTGAGTTGTATTGAATGTAAATGTCCTTTTCAGTTGTGATTATTGATCCCAACTCTGCTTAAACTGTAGACAGAAAAATAATGTGCTCATTATAAACTTTAAAATTAATTTTCCCTTACAGTAGAAAATACACTTTCCCTAGAAAGTTCAGCTGGTTCACCAAGTTGTTAGAACTCTGTCTAATGTCTGCAAGTCAATACAACATTTAACGACTCCAGCTGTAATATGATCTTCACTGGGCTGGGTAACTGTTAATGGTGCAGTCTAGTGCTTACATTCTTAGAATATTTATTGGGCTGTAAGAGATACTTCATCAGTTCTACATGTCAAAAAATATTTAACTCTGATCCTCCAACCAACTGTTAACAACTTTTAGTGTTTATATGGAAATCATCTTTTGGGTGTTTAGGCCGTAACTTCAAATATGTGAAGGCAGACTTCTCAAATAAAGATATTTAATGACCAGTTTAGTTTAGTGGCAGCTGTTTTCTCCCTCCTAGAGCCAGCTTCCTAAATTGTGGCCACACCTCTCAGGGAGGTTAGTTGAAGAGGGGCAGTTACCCAGGTAGGGCCTAAGAGGCTGCTGGAGGTGGATGTGAATATTGCAGTGGTAAGTCAGATCATAATTATAAAGTCTTCAGTATCCACACTGGGGCTGTGGTTTATATGCACTGACATTTAAAAATGGAACTTCATGATTTATGTGTTTTCAGCATAGTTAAAAATTTGCTCATGCCAGTAATTTCAGTGACTTTTTTCAATTCTGAGATATATGTATACATGCAGTACTGTCACTGAGGAACAGTACTCTTGTATCTATTCATAGAGCAAGCAAGATTATATAAAATATAGCAAAAAGCAACTTCTATTAGCTAAATACAGCAATTTCCTTGTCCACACTATAAAACCTTGTTACAGCAAATGCAAGAAACACTTCATGCTGGCGAGGTGCACCGTACACACACACACTACATAAATGTCAACTGACATTACAAACTTTGGCAACTAAGAGCTGGATCACTAGTCAGTTCATTGATCATATTTTTTTTAGTTGTAAGCAACTTTAGAGACTGGTAATTATTTAAACAAGAAAAGCATACTATGAAGAATTAAACCCCATGTTTTAGAAAATTGACTTGAATTTATGAAAAATTTCCACCAATAGAAAATATTTCATAACTATATACATAAACAATTACTTGTCTGTCACTTAGCTGCAATTTATGGAACAAGCTCATTATTTTGTGCCTCTAAAGACTTCTACTTCACAAACAGATGTGAAAAACAGGTGTGTGGACAATGCTCTTCCACTCTGGCTCAGCAGACTGGTCCATCACAAATTCTATTAACATAGTTTTATTCTGATATCCTGAGTAGGACCTCTGATTTTGTACAAGAATGTACATGTTGATAGCTCAAGTAACCATGTTCAGTCCAGATAACCATTTTTTATTTGCCAACAGACTGTGATAATGGAAAGTGTTTTCAGTGTGGTGGCAGTCATTATGCTCAGTGAAACATAGATCAGTTTGTCTTGTATAATTACTGTCATATCACAAAGCAGTATGGTTGCAGCTTACATGTAGTCTGCTAGACAAAATTTTACTAGTTCAACCATCCCATTAGTGCCAATATGTGAAGCAGGATAGTATAATCTGAAAAAATCTCTGAATTCTGGAGTCTCAGGATTATCAAGATACAAAAATCACTTGTAGTCCAAATTCTGGCTGAATCTACTACTATTTGTATAAGAGGAAATTAGTAAAGGTTACAGAAATAATTCAAAGTCCTAATTAAGAATGAATCTGCTGCTATTTGGATTAAGATATTTACTGTATAGGGTGTGGTTGCTTGGAATCTTGGTGAACACACTTTGCTTGATTCATTACATTTGGGCGACAGGTTTATGCACATAGTGAAATCAGTGACACTGCATGGCTACGGAATGCTATGTAACTTGAATATTTAGCATCATGAAACTTCAAAATTATTTCCCCAATGCCCATGTCACTATTCATCATAGCCTTCATATAATGGCAGACAAAAATATTGAAACATCTTTTTTCTAAACTTGATGGGTAGACTTGGTAACCCCTTTCTGCACAGCACCACAAGGGGTGGAAGAGTGAAAGGATGGTTATGTAAGGAAATGGGAGAGTAGAAGGATGAACAAGCAGGAGAGGAGAGTGACTTACTGATGGAAAGTGGTTGCTGAATAACAACTTAAGGGTATGATGGATACATATTTTTGTTTAAATTGTACCACAAAATTGGAAGGAAGGTAAAAGTGGTATGGAAAAAAAAAAAAAAAAACAGGAATTTCCAAATATTGAGAAGAAGTTTAAATGATGGATTTGGTGGTTAGGAAACATTAATATGTACTTATGCTCACTATTCTTTCCAGTAGATCAATAAAAAGTATTGCTAACTGAACCCATTACGTCCAATTATGACAAGAGGTTTGTAAACAAACTATATCCTTCTCCTGGACAGGGTTCATGTTTAATATGGTTCAATCAGCATTCTGTACGTATATACTAGTGTAAGTCAATTTTTTTCTCTTAGCAATCTTTAAGGCTAGATTTAAAGCATCAACTTTTACAGTGATGCTTTTGTCCCTTCAATCTTGTGCTGCTGACTAAACTCCCAACAGAAGGATCAGACAAATAGTGCTGCCCACTAAAAATAAGCAGCTTCTAGTCCTTCACTGAACATATCATAGTATTAATGTTGACTCATATGGATATACATTGTGTTCAAAACAGGGATGATTAATTTCCTGCACCAAAGAACAGTGAACTTCATATTGCTGTAGCTGTCTTTTTAAGGTATTTCCAAAGCTAAATGATGTAGACATGGACACGTCACATGGCTCACAATGGTAATGATCATGAGTGTAATGACTGATAAATGTTATGATAATGAAGGTAATGGTAGTAATGATACTGTACAAATTAAACCTGCTGTGCAATTTTTTTCAGTACCAAGATGGATGGCAGCTCATGAAAATTAATTTGGAAACCTGAGATAATAATTGAGCATAATATTGTGTTATACTGAGAAAAGAAAGAGCTTGATGACTTTTGAGTAACAACCAGAAATGATATACCTGCTGTACAAAATATTGTCTTCCAGGGTTTTCCTTAATTAATGGAACACATCAAAGCTTTGAAGGGGCCAACTTTTACTTTTGTTTAAGCACTAGATCTTACCTGAAAATGTTGCTACCTTGAACACAGAAACTGCTGAACAGAGGCAGTATGGAAATAATCAAGATTCAAAGAATTGCACAGAATCATGATCAGATCCACTAGCAAGTGACTGACTGTTGACTGGTGAATTCACAATTGGGTTTCTGTGTGAGAGGGGGATGCTTCATAGATTGAGGGACAGGACTCAAGGTGGTACTTGGTGATGGAGTGCAAGGATATGGTAGTCTATTCCAGCGATGTCAAAAACATAGCTTAACACATAATAACAACTGCCTTGGCACACTCCAACATGCTGTTCCTGTCAGATATATTAGGACATGCTCGACATCTTAGCTCACGAGGGAAAAAGAATGCAACTGAATATATTCCTTTTCATTAAAATGTTGTAACTGGATGATAATTATTGGAAAATAAATAATGCAACTACAGGTGAATGTTTGAGAACTGGAGCTTTTGTCATATTGTTAACAGTGTTTGACAGGTATCCTGTAACACAATCAAGGTTGGTGGTGTGGCCTTTATATCATTGGGCAGCTCGAAACATCTTTGTAAGATTGTTTAATGTATGGCATTTTAAACATGATTCAAACATTATCATACAAGCCAAGACATTAAAAAAGGATTTGCTATAGTTGATGAAAGGCAACTTGTCCCTTAGGCCTGCCCCTTTGCTGGTGTCATTTCTGATTGGCTGAGGTTAATTTTGTTGTTTAATAGAAAAAGATGACCTAAATCATGACAACATTCTCGTACATAAAAATAAATGGTTGAATTGAAATTGACACTAAACTGGATCAAGGGTGGTGGAGGGGGCATTGCTAGACAAAAGGTTGAAGATGAAGTTGAAATTCACAAGATATAGAGTGAAGGAGGGGATAGTGTTAGAAAAGTCACTATAATGATTGCTAGATTGTAAGGTCACAATGCAACAGCAGGAGGGAATAAAACATCAAAAATATTAATGCAGGTACTCTGAAAGTTAGCCTAAATAACTAACAATGCTATTACAAAACACTTATGATAAACAGACATGACTAAAAACAAAGAACTGTATTTATGATGACTTTTATGATTAAATCATTAAAGATGACCTGAATGACTTAATGAACACAGCTAAGAACAACAGGGGCACAAATACAGAACACTGTTGATCTGCCTTCACATGTATGTCGAACAAGCATACCATCAACTATACCAAACTTACTAAAAGTATGCTTTCAAGAAAATAAACAAATAATATATATAACCACACTATGTGAGTGAGTACACATTAAAGCTGACGTAGGTGTAATGAATTTAACGATCATCTGTTTTAAGCTTTGAGGCTTTCAATGACTCACGACTCCCCATGTAACACCCAACAAAGGCAGGGAATGCTCAAACTATCATGAGAATGCTCTCAAGTGAAACTTACATTACAGATACTCCTTGAATAATTATATATACAGTACCCTCTCGAGTTTCGCGCTATCCGAGTTTCACGTTCCTCGAGTTTCGTAGTTAGTCCTAAATTCTTACCATCCCGACTTTCACGCATTATCATTCCGAGTTTCGCGCTGCTTTGATATGTACGGGTCACGTCTACTTACCATCGGCGTCACGCACGTTACCTTAAAAGGTAGGATCACACTGGACGTTTTCCTCCAAACATTGTGGCTATGGCGAGAGAGAGACTTATTAACATTAACTGCGTTTGAACTTCCCACCACCTCCTCCCTGTCACGTTTGGTTCAACTCGGCGCAGCCTCAATACCACGCGAGCCCCCGACTCGAGAGGTGTGTAGCTTCACTCTGGTTTTGAGCCCCTCTCGTGAAAGGTGAGATAGAGAGGATGAAAACAAGGAGATAGGAGAAGGGTGTGGAGAGGGAGGGTCAGAAAGAAGTCAGGTCAGGGCTTTGACCTGACTTACTATACATTTCAGCGACGGACAAACGCTGTTTTTCACAAATATCTCCTAAACGAATCATTTGATCAGTATGATACTTCAGCACACTACCTTTAACACCCGGACCTAATTTATGGCTGATATACCATATTGCAATATGTGTTATGTTAGGAGTCTACTGACTGATATTAAGCCTAATCCAGTCATCATATCTAAGGTGTTATACAGAATCGGACGAGTGTGGGGTACTCGTCTAACCCCTCCACCAACGCCCCGAACAACCCTCAGGCCACTCCTTCCCTACCCCAATATCGCAGTATCCCCCTCCTCGTTTCCCTCTTCACCCCTCTACTCACACCATCCCCCTTCCCCAGCTCGAGGCTATGACTTAAGCAGAGGCAGGATATAACTCATTGACTGCCGAGGCGCATCCATTAGCAACAATGTTGTCCCTTTGCCCCCAGTAAACTCCTAACAAAACACATATTGCAATATGGTATATCAGCCATAAATTAGGTCCGGGTGTTATAGGTAGTGTGCTGAAATATCATACTGATCCAATGAGTCGTTTAGGAGATGAGGGCGAGAAGGGGGAGAAGTAGTTGTGGTTAGGAATAGTTTGGGAGGGTGTTGGGGGGGGGGGCACACTTTCCTTCGAATGCGTCAACATGACGCGTCGGGTTTGTGTTATTTTTCACGAGTAAACTCCTCACATAACACATATAGTAATATGGGATGTTAGCCATAAATTAGGTCCGGATGTTAATTGTAGTGTGCTGATATATCATACTGATCCAACAACTCGTTTAGGAGATATTTGCGAAAAACAGCGTTTGTCCGCCGCTGAAATGTATAGTAGGTCAGGTCATGCCATACTTGTCACACACACACACACACACACACAGAAGGTGAAATAAGAAGGATGTGGGGAGGATGGGGCAGAAAGGAGACTCAGATCAGGGCTTTGGTCAAAACATGACTTGACTTAGGTCAGGTCATATCCTGACTTGTCACACACACACACACACAGAAGGGGAATGAGAGTGGTGTGGGGAGGGAGGGGCAGAAAGGAGAGTCAGATCAGGGCTTTGGTCAGGATATGACCTGACTCAGGTCAAGACATGACCTGACTCTCCCTTCTGCCCCTCCCTCCCCCCCACCCTTCTCATTTTCCTTTCTGTGTGTGTGTGTGTGTGTGTGTGTGTGTGTGTGTGTGTGTGTCATGACATGACCTGACTCTCCCTTCTGCACCTCCCCTCCCACACCCTTCTAATTTCCCCTATGTGTGTGACGCACGCCCGGAAAAGTTGCCGGTTGCCCAAGCTGCCGCCAACGTGGTGGGAAGAAAAAGGCCCAGTGTGACACCAGCTTACAGACAATCGACAAATCGCTCCCGGATAGGCGTACAGGCATTGCCAGTAGCCACAACGGTTAGAGGAAAACGGCCAGTGTGACACCGCCTTAAGGCTGTGAGGCCGCTGATTGGGTGAGCGCCGGCGATGACGTTATCGGACAACCAGCAAATCACAAGCGTGTTTTCAGAGCTCAGCCAATCATAAGGCTTCATCTGTGGCTTTAAAAGACCCGTTCCCTCTTCCTGTTTTCTTCCTTTTTCCAAGGTACGTATTTTGAGATAACAATGGAGTAAAAGAGGAAAAAAAGTGAGCTCCAGGGGGGCAGCACGAGCCAATTATAATGGCGCCACTATAAACAATTGCCTGCGCCATGACAGGCTCGGGGCCAGCCATCAGGCCCAGATGGATAGTCTACCGGTGCTATAGCCCACATCTAAAAAAATAAAATAATAATAATAATCCCGGATCAGAACAAATAAGCGCTTTTTCAGTGTTTTCAATACCTTGAGTTTCGAGATCCTCGAGTTTAGCGCTATACCTTCAGAATGAAGCGAGCGTGAATATATATATATATATATATATATATATATATATATATATATATATATATATATATATATATATATATATATATATATATATACAGTACCCTCCCGAGTTTCGCGCTTGCTTCATTCCACAGGTATAGCGCTAAACTTGCAGATCACGAAACTCGGGGTATTGAAAACACTGAAAAAGGGGTTATTTGTTCCAGCCCGTGGAGAAGCTGACTTTTTTTACCACTTTATGAAAATATGAAAATACGTACTCTCTCTCTCTCTCTCTCTTGCCATAGCCACAATGTTTGGAAGAAAACGTCCAGTGTGGTGCTACCTTTAAAGGTAGCGTGACATGCCGATGGTACGTAGACGTGACCCGTACATGTCAAAGCAGCGCAAAACTCGGTGATAATGCGCGAAAGTCGGGATGGTAAGAATTTAGGACTAACCGCGAAACTCAAGGATCGCGAAACTCAGATAGCGCAAAACTCAAGAGGGTACTGTATATATATATATATATATATATATATATATATATATATATATATATATATATATATATATATATATATATATATATATATATATAAGAACATAAGAACACAGGGAGACTGCAACAGGCTGAGTGGCATACACAGGGCAGCTCCAGAATCCATATATATATATATATATATATATATATATATATATATATATATATATATATATATATATATATATATATATATATATATATATATATATATATATATATATATATATATATGCAGTATACCCCACATAAGGCGGACCAATTGGGGGGAAGGTCAATCCGCGTTATCCAAAAATCCGAGTTACCCGAGAATTTTTTTTTTTCTTAACATTTTGCACGCCTGTTACCACTAACAGTTAAAATGGTCTGTGTAATGCATTACGTAAATAGGTCCTACATACACGCCGCGCGCGTGAACATACTCACGCGGCGTACACACACACACACACACACACACACATAAACATGTGGAAGACACAGCCTTGCCCTTAGAAGCCATGGTAGAATTACAAAGGCAACAATAAGGGCTACAGAGCGAGCGAAAGCTGAGGGAGACACTGCCACGCGCTTGCTAAGTCAGCTGTGTAAACGTTGATCTTGGCACCAGCAGTGCCGCAGCACACGTGCCCGTTTCGCGTCTCCAACAGCTCGAACAACTCCTCAACAACTCAGACGATGCAAGAGCTACCAGGGGTATTTCATCCAGTATATAAGCCAAGTGGCTTAAAATTACTCAATCAAAGGCCAAAAAATGCCTACCAGTGCACTCGGGATAGAACGTTAAAAAAAAAAAAAAAACTGAAAGTATCTGACTTATCCGATATCCGGCTTATTCGGGTCTGAGTTAAGCGGGGTTTACTGTATGTATATATATATATATATATATATATATATATATATATATATATATATATATATATATATATATATATATATATATATATATATAAAATCCTTATTCCATACAAGCTTAGGAAATCTTTATTTTCAAACTCAACTTGAGATTTATCATGAATGCATCACAGAAGAGAAGACTATCAGTTATTTAGATGTTAGTCTTATAATAAGCTATGCTGATTTTTTTTTAATTTATTCATTATACATAAAATTTTCACTATCAAATATTTAACACAATCATCCAAGTCCATGTGATTAATTTTCAAATCATTCAAATTAAAAGTACAGATTAACCAGTTCGATGCTGCTTTTTTTTTCTTTTTTAAACTATCTCCTTCCCTGTGCATTTTTGCCATCACAACTCGACTTTCCAGCCTCCATTGTGACTGCAAAGTGACCAACTCAAAAGATGGAGAAAAGGGGGTGACATGTGGTGTATTGATCTATAATCAGACCCACTTTGGAAACTAGGTCTGGACTATATGTGAGTGTATGTCACTTGCTCAGGAATAATCCAATGGGGGATGTTGCAGCTTATAGGTTAATGAGAAAGGTGAAGCTATTTAATTTGAATGACTATTACAGTGCATAAGCCTTAATTATTGTAAAACAAAATGAAGCAGCAAACACCCTGCCACAGTGACAGTCATAGTCACAACACTCTGCCTGCACTGCTTGCTGCTTGATTGGCAAGGGAATGGAGTGGCAGTGTCTGGCTAGTGCCCACTCCACACAGTCCATTATGGCCCATCAAGACAACACAAACTAAGCTTCCTCAGCTGTAAACTTAATGCACAGTTTGTGTTTGTATAATAACAAAAGATTGCTTTAAAGTTCTCTGGGTCTCTTGTAGACATGAAATATTCATATTTCCACTGGTTTTACATTTTTTTTACTTGTGGTGTTCATCAAATTCTGAAAACAGTGACTTACATGTTAAGAAAATATGTATGTTATGATTAACTATTTAATGAGCACCAACTTCCATCCAGAACATCAACAACCATTATATTTCCCTCACGATCCATATCAACAAAACAATATATTCAACGTAAGCTAAGAAGTCAGATGATTTCCTAATATCCAGGCTACACTGACTGTCAAACCTCACAGTACAAGAGCAAGACAAAGCCTGGCATATCTAATGCTCACATGTATTTACTCAAAGGCGAGGAGGAGAACAGTGCTTGTGCCCTCATCCTCAAATAGCTGCAAATCTCAGCAGCAAATTTAGAACAAACCATGTGTGGATATGTTCACGACACTTTAAATACTGAAAGTAAATGAGAATCACAGACATAAACTAATTTGATAATAAATAAGTAGCATTGGAGGTATCACTATCACAAAGTTCACAAAAATATAGATCATTAACAGATTAACAACTGCAGTTCATCAGGACAACCAAATAAACAAATTGATATATTTTTTTCCTATTAAATCGAATATCTGAAATAATAAAACCATGACTGTAGTGGCAATATATCATCTCCTCTTTGCTTCATTGCAGAAGGGAAAATGAGTTATCATATTCAATAAAACAAACAAATTACAAAATCCATCCTTCTCAAGGCCCAATGAACGCCACAACCCACACAGGCACTGAACACCATCATTAATAAATAGACTAATAATAATAAATGGGAAAAATGAGCTAGAATTGGATAATAGCTACGAGTTACGACTGGCCACACTCTTGGGCTCGGCGAGGGCCGGTGAGGTGGCTGTGGCCTGCTGACTCTCAGTAGGAGCCGGAGCCGCCTTCCCCTCAGCCACATCTGGCACAGAGTCAAAGGTTACTCCAACACACTCCAGGATGGATTTGAACTGCTGCAGTGTCTTACGCAGGGTGATGCAGAAGCCCTTGGAAGCGGGGATGAGCGGAAACTCTGGCAAGTCAACCTTCACAGCTGTGGGGAACAAGTAAAGTTCAGATGTGTTCACCAACTGATATACACCCTTCTATTGAAAACAATGTCAGGAAAAAATATTATGCTAGAAAACTGAGCTGGGGCATGAAAATAAATTGTTGTGCATTTTATTCTCAGCAGGGATTTCGACAGGTCAACCTTCTCAGCTGGAGGGAATGAGTATTAAGGTGCCTTATTCAGTTGAAAGGAAGGGTCTTTGATGGGCTTGCAGCACCCTCCTCTCTTCCTGTATATACCTCACCGGGAGTGGCTTATGCCCGTTTCGGCAGGTGTCTTCCTACCTACTCCCTATAAACCAGAATATAAATAAAACAATAAAACTATTTTATCATATAAGATATTTCTTTCATCACACAATATCTCTGTGAAAAAATTATTTATAATTTTGTAGTATAGAATGAACGTCACAGAATGAATGACCTAAAGATGGCAATGTTGCTAAGAAAATATAGGTAGGTCAAGTAGTATTCCAGATATTATTAGAAAACTAAGAACATTATGCTGGAGAAACCCCTTCCTGGCCAAGGGCTGAATCAATCTAATGGTTTACAGCATGGTATTGACTGCCACTTTGCAGTCAAAAAACAAAGAGACATCGCTGCCTGTAATTTTCTAATGAAACAGACTTTACTAACATGTCCAAATAGATTTCTCAACACTCATACCCTGGTAGTAACATATTCAAAGTTAGGTAACTGTGAAATAACACACCTGAGTTGTGTATTTCCCTGAAGGTGGTGGGAGTGGTTGGTGACAGAGGGTGGGAAACATTGTAGTTCTCAGAGATCTCCAGCCAACACTCCAGCCTCTGTACTTGTCTGTGGAAAGAAGGAAATGTCCTGAAGGAAAACAGTTGTATATAATGAGGCAAGCATATAAATTAAGAAATGAGCAAGAAAAAAAATTAGTGTATATATATATATATATATATATATATATATATATATATATATATATATATATATATATATATATATATATATATATATATATATATATATATATATATATATATATATCATCATCATCATCATCACCATTTCGTTTAACGTCCGTTTTCACTCTTCCTGAGCGGTTGGATGCTTTATGGCAGTATGGAAGGTGAGGTGAGGGAAAGAGCAGTGAAGGGCAGACAGGTGGTGGGTGCATTGGAGTTATGAAAGGAAAAAGTTCGAGCATAGAGGTAAAGAGAGGAATAAGGAACAGTATTATCCTGCTAACTCTGTCATATGCATTAGAGACGTGGACATGGAATGCAGCACAGGAATCAAGAATACGTGCAGTGGAAATGAGTTATATAAGAGGTGCATGTGGTGTGTCAGGATGGGATGGAGAAAGTAATGAAAGTGTGTATGAGCAGTTTGGTATGGGTGCAACAGCAAAAGGTGTGGAGTGGTGGAGTGGGTGAAGCATGGTGCATTGAGATGGTTTGGACACATGATGAGAATGGGGGAGAATGAATTCGTGAAGAGAGTGTATGAGGTAAGGATTGAGGAAGGGGGTGTCAGGGGAAGACCACCTGTGAAGTGGATCAATAGGGTGAGTGAGTATTGGAGCGAGAGAGTTGGAAGTAGCAGGATTGAATGTGCTGAGAGGGAGTGCCAGAACAGGGAGAGATGGAGACACTTCTGCCACAGCCACCCCCTGGAGGGAAGTTCCCGCGAGGGAGCAAGGCGTCGGAGATATAGATAGATAGATAAATAGATAGATATTTAATGAAAAGTTTTCATTTAGTCTCATAAGAGGTTGAGTAAAAAAAATGAATCTTATTGATCTTGTTGGATGGAATTCGAAGTGAGAAATGTTTACCAAAACTTTCTAAAGAGTTTTATCTAATCTCCAACATTACATGATAAATATTTCCTGTCACTTACCTGGCTGCCTTCACATGAAAATGATGAATAATTTCCTTTTTGAATATGTCAGGAGGTGCCTGGATGACCTTGGCCATTGCCTGGATCAATTTCAACACAACCATTTCATTGTACATGCGAGAGTTTTCTCGGCCCTGCTGTGTGCCCTTCTGGCGCTCATAACCAGCCTCGTTGAAGTATGGCTCACTGACCAGGATCAAACCTGCACAGGAGAGAATGGAGCCACGTCATCATCATGCATTACAGAGAATTTTGGTTTATCGCAGAACAAAAGAGAGCTTTGTATATTTAAATCAGGTAAACAGAAAACCTAACAATGATGTATATACACATTTTATATATGCAAATACTAACATAAAAAGTATTTTCTGTAAATTATAGAATTTTAAATCTGCCTGATACAAATATATAAAACATAATGAAGTGGCAGTTTTAAAGACTCCCTCCAAACTACAGTGAATCCAGGTAATACAGCTTCACTCGATATTTTTTATGTTTTTGATTAAGATGGGAAGTTTGTTCTCTGCTAAGTTAAACTGATCATCAACTGAGTTTGTAAGGTACCCACCCTGGATGGATATGATAACCTGCAGGAGGTTGCTCTGGCTGGTCCACACCTCTGTGCCCTTCCCACTCCAGGTGCCTAACAGTGAGACACATACCTGCCAACACACCGCCAAATGGCACTTAACTTGATGTATAAAGTTAAGGAAAATTGTAAAAACTAGGGAGTTGCAAAATGTTACCAAAAATTATCTAGAAGAACAAAAAATCTCAATGGGTGCAAGCCACACCAAAATGAACAAAAATTGATGAGAAACAAATTTTGGGAGTGGAAATGGCATACAGGTTACATGTAACAATTAGCACCAACTTGTGTATCCACCAACGTCTTGCACTTTTCAGGACCCTCTATACCACTGCATTTCAACTAAGTAAGAGTATAGATCCATGAGAACCTTACGGCTTAAGGTCAACTTGTACATGCATAATCATTACATAGATTGTAACAACACCTAACTTTTCATCATCAAAAATGCTTCTCTGAAAGCAGTTTCCATCTCAACAATCAATCTCAAGAATGGTCCAGGGCAGTGGTCCTTAGCCTGGGGTGTGTGCTCCCCCAAGGGGCATTAGTAATTTCTAAGTTGGAAATTCTCAAATTATATTTGTTATTACCTTAACGAGAGCATGGGCTAATACTGAAAAGTTTATGAAAAAATCCTCAAGTATTGCTTTTGCTAACTTCAGTAGTCTTAAGTCTACTTAGGCTTTCCATGTTTATTAAATCTGGGAGGGAATTTTATCTATATATGTATGCAAGGAGGGGAATGGAGTGAAGGACACTTTCCTAGAGAGAGCTTGGAGTAAAGAACCCATTTCTAAAGGGGGTGTGGTAGTACAAGGGTTAACCCGGTAGCAGCGACAGGCCAAATATGTGGCTTTACCGTGAACCAGCGATGGGCCAAATTCTTGCCGTGACATAAGCCCCCCAAAATATGTATATATGCATTTGATTACAAATGCATCGATAGGTATAATATAATGGTTTGTGAGTGATGATTTTTTCTCATTAATTCGCTTAGAGGGGTCTTTAAGAAACATGATCGCTGAGGCTGCCGGGTTAAGAACCACCGGTCTAGAGCAGTGGTTTGCAGATTCTATTAGCCAATGTACAAGTTTTATAATGCTGGTCACAAACCTCTAACCAGGCATATAAATTCATGAAGGGTAAAATATAATTGGGTAATATATTAACCCTTTGGCAGCAGTACTTGACAATAGTCACCAAGAGTGAATTCTGCCAAGTTGCAGAAGTCGACTTTAGTCAATATCATTTTAAAAATGTCTTTCATTGAAATTATCAATCCATTTCTTACAAAAACACATACAGAAAACCACAGCTTCATAGCAATAACTATGTGCAGCTAATGTAAGAAACAGCAAACAAAGGCTGCCACAGCTGTTTGGTGCCAACGGATGTGATGAAACTTTTTTGTTACAATATTCTCATATCAAATTTATCATTGCAATTGTGTAATAAACAATCCCTGATTGTAATACACTACTTTACAAAACAATATAAGCATATATAATATAAAAAAGATTAAGATATAATTGAGTGACCTTGAATAAAGTTCCCAGGCCTTTTAACTCTGCATTTAACTGCTATCGAAAGGCCGTTTTATTGAAAACATGTGCAAATCTTGCTTCAGTATTGATTTTTTACATGATAAATGTTATATTATATAAATTTCAAATTTTCACTTTACAGTTTGTATGGATGATTATTGCGCAAGAGTCCACCCCTCGAGATTTGCCACGCAGCTTTATATTTGCCTCCCATACCGTCATAAAAATGCAAGAAGTAGTAATCGTGTGTCTAGCAGCAACATACATCTTTTTCCCCACTCACTGGTGTGATGGAAGGAGGGTCTCCCTCCCTCCCTCCCCTCCCAGTAGGGACTGACAGTTCGTATGGCCTTGAACAATTTAATTTAGCCTGAAATTTCCCTTATATCCATGAATTTCTGCCTATTTTTGGAGGGAGACACTCCTTCCATCACTCCAGTGAGTGGGGAAGATGTACATCGCTGCCAGACACACAATTACTGCCTCTTGTATTTTTATAATGGTATGGGAGGAAAATATAAAGTTGTGCGACAAATCTCGAGGCGTGGACTCTTGCACAATAATCATCCGAGCAAGCTGTACACAGTAAACCAATATCTACAAAAAATAAACCTACTTTACAATAATAAAAATGGGTTTTACATTGAGTAATGTGTCAATACATGGTAGCAAAATAATCTATATTCCTTTTCTTTAGTCTAAGCCCCTAAACAATGGAGTGGATCATGTGGTTTACAAAGCTTTTTTTTTTTTTTTCTTCTTTTTTGCTATTTTCTAATACTTTAAGACCTTTTTTCACAATTTTACTAATTTCCTGAGGGAAATAAATGTCATATATGAAAAACAAAGTTTCCTGGATGAATAAGTAATATGAAGTCAATTGGTACATTTTCATTTTTTCATAATTTACGCACATTATGGGAAAATCCCCAAATGCCCTGCCACAGCCAGAGGGTGAACTTGGTTTAGTCTGTCATCTTCATATAGTCCAAGAGAGACTTTGGATGACAAACTAACCAAATCAAATCTGTTAACCCCTTTCCTGCCCTCTTCTCAGTTTCAATATGTGTCTGAAAAAGACTACTGCATCAATCAGATGATCATTGACATGCATATCAGATCCCCAATATTTGTCATTTGCCCACAGGGGTAGGTATACCCTAGTTTGAGAAACCCTGGTCTAGAGGATAGTAAGACATATGCATAATTCTCAGGAGCTCTGAAAACACCTTTATCATTTGAACTTGCCTTTCCATCCTCATACAGGTTTGGGTTGAGCTTGTCAGAGCAGTATGTGACATAGTGACACAGAGGGGGTGCTCGAGGGTAGTCTGCAGACAGCTGGAAGTCAAAAAAGAAGAGACCATCCTCGTAGGGGGTCCTCTCTGGGCCCCGGATCATGACGGAGTACAGGTCCTGAGAAAACAGGTTGTGGTAAGGGTTGACTTTGAATTCAATGAGACAAACATTACTCTTTTATTTATATGGCAAAGATGCTTAACCACATGAACAAATTTACTTTTTACACACTTGCTTTACATATGTGTAGAAACTTTTAACTGGAAACTTCACATCTCCTCTCTTACTAAAGCAGCTTCCTCGAAGTTGGGCATTCTGCATTGTCTCCACCAGTTCTTTTCCCCGACACAGATGCTGTCCAAATACAGGGGCCTTGTCTGCCCTCGTATGAAGTAGGCATCTCACATGTGGGGGGGCTCCAAACATACAGCCCTTTCGGACAGGGTAGAGTCTAAGACTTTTCGTCTCATCAACTCCCCTTCTCTCACTGACAGTCTTCTATCTGTTAAATTCCATCACAATGTTGCCTCACTTTCTATCTTCTACTGATATTTTCATGCTAACTGCTCTTCTGAACTTGCTAACTGCATGCCGCCCCCCCCTCCAGTGGCCCCGCTGCACTCAACTTTCTACTCTTGCTCACCCCTATACTGTCTATATCCCTCATGCAAGAGTTAACCAGTATCTTCATTCTTTCATCCCTTCTGCTGGTAGACTCTGAAACAGCCTTCCTTTAACTGTATTTCCTCCTGCTTATAACTTGATGTCTTTCAAGAGAGGAAGGAGTGTCAAGACACCTCTTCCCCCAAAATTGACCTGTCTTTTGGCCTCTTGTTCTGTTTTTCTTCTGTTGGAGCAGCACTTGGCAGCTTTTTTGTTGCTACTTTGTTTTAGAGCCCTTGGGCTGTCTCCCTTTTTGGGAATAAAAAAAGAGGGGGAGGGAAAGACAGAAATCACACATCCATGAAATAAGTAGATTAAATTTTCTGTAGGTGACGTGCCACGAAAAGAAAATCTCACCATTCTGTCCTCGTAGCCCCTGACCCAAATGCCTGGCGGAAGGGATGTGTTGAGAAGCTTCATCTCTTTGCGTACAGTACGATAGAAGTGCTGTGGGTCAGTGGGTTGGAACATGGTCAACTTAAACTTGTGGCTGTCAGGGGCTGCCTCAAGAACCTGGAACCCTGAATACCAAAGACACACCCAATTAGACAATTATACCCAGAATACATACACACATACACATATGCCAAAAACAAAAAACTATAACTAATATATATCATGAAGATAATTATTGGTAGACTGGAAAATCTTGCAAAACTTCAACACTGATAGAAAAAAATCTACTGACAAAATATTCTATTTTTCTAGTCTCATGATAGTCTCTATTGAGGCTATTCAATAAAACGTACAGATTGACTAGGATAAAACAACTACTTAAGTTGCAAAAAAAAATATTACAATATATCTTAAAAAAAGTGTAGCTTTAAACAACTATGACCATCATTTTCTTGGATCCCTTTTATATAGCAATCTGAAAAAAGATGAAGTCATAAACATGGAAAAGAAAAGAATTAGAGACAGAACAATGACTCCTAAATGCCAACATGATACAGCAAAATATTGCATAATAGAGTCAAGATGCCAAAATCAACTGCAACAACTGTTGCAATAAGCTGACAACCACAATGCATAAAATTAATACACTATGAGCATTGAAACTGATACAAAAATACTGAAGAGATGTACAAAGAGAAGGCTCAAGGAATACAACATTATTCTAAAAAGAATGACATTTATAAAAAAAATGGCAAGGCAACCTTCTTGAAGGATAATATGCATAACAAAAATATCAGCAATACTGGTTTTCATGTTCACAACTACATAAACTGTTCCAGCCATTATATTATTCCATGTGTATAAAAGTCTCAGTTCCCAGAAACATCCTACATTTAGAGTTAAAATAAATATATTCCAGTTGTGTCTTAAGATTCCTGTTATTTAGGACATTTGACATGTCAAGCTGAATAGAAAGAGTCTAGGAAACTTCTATGTCCTGCAACCTCCAACAACTTTCATCTAGTTAGCACAGGATGTGAGGATATGAACAACATCGTCATGCACCACTCCAGCCAAAATGGTGCACAGCATACCAATGCATACCCCCAAGCCACTATTTTATTTTATAAAAAGTTTGAGAACCTGAGATGTAACTAGTAAAATCTTTGAGGAATGAAAATTTTGAAAAAGGTGAAACTTTTCTGTCTTCTCCATTATACAATACCCTCCAAAGTTTCACGCTATCCGAGTTTCGCTATCCTTGAGTTTTGCGCTTACTCCTAAATTCTTACTATCCCAATTTTCATGCATTATCGCCTCAAGTTTCACACTGCTTTGGCATGTACGGGTCATGTCTACCAGTTGTCGGCATCACGCCCGCTTCCTAGAGGCGGTGTCACACTGGCCATTTTCCTCTAACCGCTGAGGCTATTGGTAACCGCGCTTGCCCGTGCACCCAACCAGGAGCAAGTTGTCAGTTGTCCATACAGATGAAACATGGTTGAGAATACCAACAACCGCACGGCTGTGTGTAGGTATGTAGGCAGTGACTGAGTGGTTAGCATGTGGGCCCTGCATTCACCGCATGCTGGACGACGCGGGTTCGAATCCCCATGTCTCCCTACGCTACCATCTGGGATTTCTCAGTCACCACCGAGTGGCCTAAGACTACCCACATGCTGTCCTGAAGACCACCCATCAACCCGGACTCTAGAAGAAACCGTCCAAATGAATTAAGAATGAGTTCCAGGGGGCAGCATGAGCCAAGAATAAATGGCGCCACTATAAGAATTGCCTGCGCCATGACAGGCTTGGGCTAACCACCAGGCCCCTGAAGAAAGCCTACTGGTGCTATACTATAGGCAAACACGTAAAAAAAATATATAAAAAAAGAAAAAAAGACAGCAGTTGCTGAGGAGTGAGGAGCCGTGGAAAATGGCCAACCAAGAAACTCGTAAAGTGGACTGGAAGAGATGCTTTGTTTACTATTTAATTAACAAGATATGAGAACACCCCATGATGTAGAACCACAGTTCAAAAACTCTTCTCCATTCTATGAAAATTGTAGAGGGACTCCATCTTCACAGCACACTTCTCTGATGAGGTTTGGGTAAACCCACCTGTCCTTCCGTCTTTGAAGCCATGATTGTGCCCACAACCACTCCTTCCTTTCATTTAGCTGCAGCAAAAAGTCCACAACTTGGCTAACAGCAGCACAAGCCGCACTTTAGCAGACGGCGCCGTGTCAGTACAGGGCAACTGCTTTGTTTACACTGTGAACACAAGCAACCGACCTTGGCCATGAGTGAAGCACACCCAGAAAAGTTAGAGCTTCCAGTTGCCTCTACCGCCATCGAGGTTGTAGGAAAAAGGCCCAGTGTGACACCAGCAGCTTAAAGGTGCGATAACAAGCTAGTTTCTCAGGACTTTTCCACTAAAATTATCTCCCGACAATTTTCTACCGTGAATTTATCCTCAAGTTTGGTCACACTGAAGACTGTTACATTCTGGGATATATCAGCTGAAAAGCAAAACAAACAATGGATCTGGACATTGCAGCAGTTGCTTTGTGGTGTTTGCTGAAGAAAAGGAAAAAAGTGAAAAGAAAGTATTTGTTGGCTCGTGTATGGTTAGCTCGGAGACAAAGGGAATGTTATACATTGTTACTATTAAATGCTACGAGAACTTAGCGGGTCCATTATATCGAGGGTTTACTGTTTTTAAATTTCCACCGCTAATAACGGACTTTCGGCATTAACGGACTAAGTTCCCCCCAATTAGTCCATTATATTGATGGTTTACTGTATATTTATTACTATTATCACTTCAAATCCACCCATACCCATGTGAGAGATAATAGTTAATTGATTCAGTAGCCCTAGCTTGGATCCTTGATGCACCAAATTTTGACACGATTTTGATAAAAACATTACTTTTGGCGATTTTTTATTTTTTTTTATGCAATTCACATCAAAAGCTGAGTTGTAGGTGATTTATGTTTTGACACGATTTGCATCATGGTGCGTGAGAGGGTTAAAGAGATATAGTCATAGCAGTTCGATACAAACTAGAATTACAATCTGCATAGCTTCTTTAAATCTTTGATCACCACACCAGAAAAACTGTGGCAATGGAGCACCAAATAAACATACTATGAGCGTGACTAGTTAAGCAACCAGTGTTTCAGAACATTAATGAAAAAGGACTTTGTCCCTATACATCAATGTTCTTCAAACTGACTACAGCCCAGTCATACTTTAAGCATTACCCTCAAAACCCAATCTGAAGCCTCTTGACAATAGTTAGAGCTGTCTGCCCTCCATCATCTGGTATTCAATTATGTATTTGTGAAGAAGTGGTAACCCTTCCAGTGAGTAGTCTAATGTAACCCAGTACTGAAGAGCAACCCAACCTTGAAAAAATCCTACTCTACACCATGCCCGTCTACTACAAGGTGTGTTTTGCTCACCGTCTGGCTCAGAGCTGGCAATTGCTTCTCCAACACCTGGGCAGCGACATGTGGAGGAACCAGCACTTTAAGTTTTCACACACAACAAACATAATACCACTGTTCTTAGACTAGGGATGGAAACTAGGAAGGGCACATTACTCTCATAGTATTAGTGTGTCAATGAGAATATTATGGATTTTTTCTACAATACTAATGAAGCTATTCCTAATATTTTATGAGATTAGCAACAGCTGCAAAGAAAACTCCTGCTTAACTCTGATTAATATTATCAATGTTCTAATTGCTATCATCTTTTACTATAATAGACTATTTTGGAAAGTTAATAATTAGACATTAATTTATGAATGTACCAAAATCTCAAACTTTCACATCCACACATTAGTTTAAGTTACAAACCATTTAAGAAAAAACAGTATCTTATGATGAGCCACAGACTTTAAAAAGGTAACATGTGACACAAATGCAAACACATAAAACAATTGATAATAAATAAACCACAATAGGAGGTGTGTTGGTACTGACCTTCTGTGGGACTGACAACAGCTTCAGGACACATGTTGATGGCTCCAGCAGAGATCACCTCACCGTTGACAGCAGCAACAGCATTTGCAATGATGGCATTTATTAAGTCATCATTTGCAGAATCTTCAGTAGAGGTGTTCCTGTTGGTGGCTTCACTCTCATTGCCATTACTAGCAATGATGCTGCCATTGGTGACAGGCGACACAGAAATCGAAGAGAATAATAGAGAAGGCAGCTCTTCACTTTTCTTCACATTTTCAGACACAGCCTCTGCCTCTGCCGGGGCTGTGTCTACATCTTGTGAGGGTGAGGTCTGCGCAGCAAGGAAGATGAGGGAGA
Source organism: Eriocheir sinensis (assembly GCF_024679095.1). Taxonomy (NCBI): domain Eukaryota; kingdom Metazoa; phylum Arthropoda; class Malacostraca; order Decapoda; family Varunidae; genus Eriocheir; species Eriocheir sinensis. The sequence goes on along the minus strand of NC_066513.1, from coordinate 25,140,074 downwards.
ATAAAATTTATATTTTCTGAACCAATATAAAAACAATGAGTAGGATGCAGAGGAAGCATCATGCTAAGGATAACCTCAGACATACTGAACATAATCATATAAAAAGTCAAATTTTTCAAGGCCATATTATAGCCTTGAGTAAAGGGGATTGATTTTTACATAAGTATATGTTATATATTCATATTCCTCAAGTCTTAACATAAAGTGTATTAATAATGTTAATATATACTTTCAACAATCCTGGCAGTAAGACTCACGGCTTCCACAGGGTTGGGTGTATTGGTCATCTCATTCACAATGTCTTCAAAAGTGGGAATGTTTTCTTTGTTATCACTGTGCATGCGTGCCCACTCCACCAGCATCCTCTCCTCCTCCAATGCAGCACGCTCCTCATCCAATGGCACTCTCTCCTCCTCCTACGGGGAAGTAAGGACTTGTTACAGCAGCATATGAAAGGAGAGGTCATTAAATCAATCAATAAATAAAAGGAGCAGAGGAATGTCTATACAGTCCATTAAATAAAAATGATTGACAGACAAAAGAAATAAAGAACTGTTCAAGGTAGGAACTGAACAGATACTGAAGACAGATAAAAGGAATAAAGGACATGTATTCACCCAGTTTGTAACCACTGCTACAGGTCTTAACATCTATTTTGTATAAGTATTTCACTAACATTGCCTTTGTTAGTTCCTTTAATGATGTATTTTTAATATTTTCAAGAGACTATTCCACCCCCTTATGTCACCTGGCAACATTATAACTTTTGTTTAATAATCTTACATATCCTAATTCTCACTACTTAATATCATTGATCTATCAACACACTAATAACTTCCAGACTGATACTCTTTACACCCTCTCACTTCACAATCTTACACCCAATGACTCACATCACACAACTCTGAGCTAGTAATGTTACATCTCACCTGACTTTTAATACTTAATAGCCTTCACCTAATACTTCTGTATCCTCTATGTCTGGCTATCCATTTGTCCATGATCCATGACCCATGTCTGCATCTGTATCCATGGCAGTAAAAAATTGAATATGTTGGGAAAAGGTTCATGAAGCATCTACTGATCCTACTACAGTACTGCTATGGCTATGGTAGCAATTGACACTCTCTCAAACATTATCTGCCATTAAAGTTTAAAAAGTTGAGCTTAAAACATATCTGATTCACACTAAAGACTATGCCACAGACACAGATGCAGTCATGCATATATAGACACAAATCACAAGTCACAGATAAATGAATGCCTGACCTAATCTGACATCATATGCTCCTTACCTGACAGTCCTGCATGAGGCTCATATCAAAGTGTCCCCCAAAACGAAAGACCACCTCCTCATAGGTCTTGAGCAGCTGTGCCTTCATGAGGGAGCACAGCTGAGCACACATATGAGATGTGCGGATCTCCTCGGTGACACCACTCTCACATGATACCTGCAGCAGAACACATTTATGGCTGGTAGCTATTTGAGTCATACAAGAGGATAAAAGGAGATTACAAGAGGGCAGTAACCCCATGCAAGGTAGCTCATGAGCATCAATTATTCACCAACCCCCTTTCCCATCAATACAACATGCATCTCTTTGTAGTACAAGTACTTTATTAGTATTACAGAAGTTAATCTTGACTATTCAAATACTTAAATTAAGTCAATCATCATCATCACCATCCTCCTTGAGTGTGTGTGTGTGGCAGGACCTACCTTGAGATCATTGCAGCTCTTAGAGTCCTTAAGACGAGTGTCTGTGTGGGCCTTCTCGTGGAGAGTCATGTCTGTCTCGCTCATCCTCTTATGACGGAGCTCTCCACCTCTGTTGCGCCCACCATCCAGTGCCTTCTCTGGCTTGCTGGCCTTGCTGCTGATGAAACAAAGATAGGCTATGTTCACCAATGTTTATGCATTCTTCATTGTTTTTCTTTTTTACAGTTAATAACAGACATAAAGGAGTCAGAGGGGGGATGAGTAGGAGGAATATGCCCAGAATCATCCAGAGTGGAGTTTTTACAGAAAGTTTGAGAAAAGAGTTCAACCTAAGAGATAGATGAGATGGCAGTGCTGCCGTCAGGGTTACGGAGAGGAGGGAAAGATGAAGAAGTGAAATTGGAGATGTTTTTGGCTAAATCCCGGGAAGAATAAGAAAAAGCAAGGTTTTGACATTTTCAATTAATGAAAGATGTTTTGGTAAGTCGAAGAATAGATTTGGCACGATTCCGGGCGGAAATGTAAAGATCATGGTTAGTGGGAGTTCAAAGGCTCTGGTACCTTTTGTGAGCTGCCTCTCTAACTTTGACAGCACGAGAACAAGCGTGATTAAACCAAGGCTTTTTAGCAGGAGGAGTAGAAAAAGTACATGAAATGTATGCCTCCATTCCAGAGATGCGCTGGGCACACACAGAGGGGTCTCACTCCAGGAAGCAGTAATTATTCCACGGGAAATCGGAAAAGTACATCCTCAAGTCATCCCACCGGGCTGAAGCAAAATGCCAGAAGCATCGCCTCTTCGGTGGGTCCAGAGTGTGTACAGGAGCGATAGGACAGGATACAGAAATCAGGTTGTGATCGGAGGAGCCCAATGGAGAGAACAGTTTGAGAGTAAATAAGCATATGGGTTCGAGGTAAATAAGAGTTCTAGTATGTTGGCCCGGTCTCCAAGACGGTCGGGAATACGTGTAGGGTGCTGAACCAACTGCTCTAGGTTGTTGAGGAGAGCAAAGTTTTAGGCTTGCTCACCAGGCTGGTCAGTGAAAGAGGATGAGAGCCAAAGCTGGTGGTGAACATTGAAATCTCCCAAGATGGAGATTTCAGCAAAGGGAGAGTGGGTCAAAATGTGCTCCACTTAAGAGTTCAAGTAGTCAAAGAATTTTACATAGTTAGTAGAGTTAGGTGAGAGATAAACAGCACAGATGTATTTAGTAATAGAATGAAAATTAAGTCTTAGCCAGATGGTGGAAAATTCTGAAGAGTCAAGGTCATGGGCACGAGAGCAAGTGATGTCGTTGCACACATAGGCGCAACATCCAGTTTTGGATTGAAATTTAGGATAGAGATAGTAGGAGGGAACAGAGTAGACATGGTGTGCATGTCTCAGGCTCGTATGATACCCTTAACAGTACGGCCCCCCACAGGGTCCCACTGCCAATGTGCCAGCCTCCGTGCCTCGCAGTCCATCGCTAAGTGTACTGTGCGGCTATACAGGCAATATGCAGACAACATACACAATAAAATATACATACTTATATTTATTAGGTTCATCGGTATTATTATACGTATTTTTAAATTTCTGCCGCTTCTAACAGACTTTCGGCATTAACGGACTAAGTTCCCCCCAAATGGTCCGTAATACCAAGGGTTTACTGTAATTTGCCACAGGTAGAGCAGATGTTTGTATACACAGTTCCTGCACTTTCTAACAAACTTACAGTTACCTCTATCAGATCACAGTTAGCTAGCAAAATGGTGCTCCACAACAACAGCCCCTTCACAATACTCCTGTTGCAGCTCCTATAAGCAACTGTTTACAGGAAAATGCAGTTATAGTTGAACAAAAACATTCACAGAGGGTAAGAAGATGCAGTAGAGGTGACACTGGCAACTCATCATATGAATTAAGTGTCCTTTGTTTACACTGTCCCCCAGCCAAAACAACCCCCAGCACAACGGCTTGGTGGGGTGTTTGGCTAACGGCGCCATCTTGACAAAACTTGGTACTTCCATTGCATTACCTTGCACAACGTTGCATGGCTAAAGGGTCATCTGAACAAAGGCCTGGGGTGAGGTGGGCACATGAAGACAGAGCCAGGTTAAGGGGGGAGAGTTTGAGGTGCAGGAACACCATTCTATCTGCAGACGGACATTTGAATAATATTTTATTTTATTTCTAATGTAATTTTCGACTTACAACCAATATGACTTTCGACCAGCCTGCCACTCCCAAACCCCATCATAACTCGAGGACTACCTGCAATAGTTAACTCTTACATCAAGGAGGTAAACAGTACTTACCATTGAGACATGCTGAGGTTGGCCAGGTTTTCTGAGAGAGTTGTGGAGCTGTTCAGAATGGCATCTTTGGAGGACAAAATATCACTGTCTGTAATGCCTGACACCTCACACTCCTTGCTGTTCTTGTTATCCTTGTTGCTTGAGCTGCTCTTGTTACTCTTGGGGGCATCAGGCTTGTCAGGCTTCCCCAGCTCACCCTTGCCCTCTTCACTGGTGCTGAGCTGAGAGGAGAGCAAGCCGGCCTCAGCATCAGTTGTGGAGAAGAGGCGGTTGATCTGCTCTGTCATGCGCTGGGTGGTGGAGGCGCGGCCACGCTCACGTACCTTCTCAATTAATCCCTGGAAGTTGCTCTCATGGAAGAAGCTTGTCCCCATTAGCTTGTCCATGTATCTGAAACATGAATGCACTCATTTTGGTAGGTGAGGAGAGTGAAGAGGTTAATTGCTATAGTTTGTTCCAGTGACTGAACAAAAAATGTTTACCCTATGGCTATGTCTGCCCTTATACTTCAAGCCTACTAACTTGATTGACAGTGCATCTACAGTATAAGCAAAAAAATTGCACCCAACCACCAACTCACTCTTGGGCGTGAATCACTTATACATTGTATCTTCTCGACCTCAAATGGTTTTTTTTTTTACATCTCTAGCAACTCACAGGGTCTGGCAGGCCCAGCGAGTGGCACGCAATGTGATAAATCACCAGTGTTCTCTGAGCTTTAGTCAGAGGTGGATGCATGCCACACCCTAAGTGTCACTTCTTACACATTCTCGAACACCTTCCGTTCTGCTCCATCATTTTTCCTCCATGTTCTCCATCATGCCTGCCAAGCAGCTTTATCAGATGTGGAAAAAGCCAGAATTCTCACTTTGATTAGGGAGAATGTATCTCTGAGGGAAACTGCAAGGCATACTGAATGACATTTTTCCACCATCAAGAGACTCAATGCAGTGCCAGACCCACACCAGATTGCATGATCCCTCCCAGGAAATATGGGTCTGGATGCCCCAAGAAAACATCCAAGGCCACTGACACACTTCTAAGGAGAGAAGTGTTAAAGAACCCCAAGATCACGGCTGGACAACAGAAAACAATGCATCCTGGACTGCTGAGAGACATGCCTCAGCGGACCATTCAGCATCACCTCGCCAAGGACCAGAAGCTACCCTCACCTGCCAAAAAAACACTACTCAACAGAACAAAGATGAAGAAGAGCCTTGCATTTGCTCAGAAATATGAAATATGGACTGAAGATGACTGGAAGAAGGTAATGTGAAGCAATGAGTCCACAGTCAGACGCATTACAGAGCATCAAGGGAAAGTAAGGAGTCCTGTGGGTGCCACTCACTAGAAGGAGCACTTCATTATGAAGACTGTCAAGCACCCAGCATTTCTGATGATGTGGGGCTGCTGCAGTGGTGAATGTGGGCATAGAGCTTTACACATTTTGCCAAAGAATGTTACAGTAAAAGAGTAACATTTATGTTGAGGTGTATGAACACAGATGAACATTTTTTTATGCATGACACTGTTCCAGCCCATAGGGCCAAAAAGTGTCAGCTTTCCTTCAGGAAAATTGTGTAAGTGATTGACTGGCCTGGCAGCTCACCAGATCTCAACCCCTTTGAGAACTGTTGGTTCTACATGAAAAGAATGCTGCAGAACCATGACACATCTACAGTTCCATGCCTTGGGAATGTGCAAATGTGGGAAGATGATCTGGATTGAAATTACTTAAAGAAACTAACTGCTTTTATGCCTAAACAGCTATATATGGTCATCAAAGCAAAGTGTGGAGTCATAATATACTAATAAAATGTAGCCTGAAGGATGAAACTTGTTTGTTTCTCCAGTTCTAATATCGCTGACAAGAGTGGTAGAGGTAGGGGCGAATTTATTTTGCAAATACAGTATTTCAATCAAGAGGACATGAAAACTATAATTTACACAATGTTCACTGGTTCACTTGTTACCCCTTCTCCACCATTACTTGTCTCCATTTCTGCCTCACAACAAGTTGTTTGCTCACAATTCACTTGTATCAGGATCTTTCAATGCCTCTCCTCATGCCTCAGTTATGCTGTTTCTTTGACACTCCTTTTGAGGGAAAAGCCCATCCGGAAACCCAGAGGAACACTTACCTGCACTCTTTGTAACAGTCAAGGAGTTGCTTCATGACGGCAGTAGTCTGGAGGGAAGGGTTCTGGGTGAAGATCTCCTCCAAGCGACTCATTGCTATCCGTGCCTTCTCAATGTTGGCCACCAGCCGAGTCTTGAGTAAACCTTCACTCTCACTTTCACTTTCCCTGTATCCAAGGGAACAAAGAATACTCACACAAGAGATATAAAAACAACAACCCTTGTGTGTGTGTGTGTGTGTGTGTGTGTGTGTGTGTGTGTGTGTGTGTGTGTGATCTCTCCTCTTGAATGAGTCACGTTTGCTGTGTCCCATCTTTTAAAACTATTTCATCATAGTTCACTGTGAACTGCAGCAAATCTTGCAGTTAGTTAAGTGGGCAAAGAGTATTAAAGCACAATATTCACTGAAGCTGATTTTCATTGCATGAACATTCATAATTGAGGTAGCCTGTATCTACAAAAATGTCAACCCCTGAAAAGTTGGCCATAAAAAGTTTTAAAATCCTACTTTTACAAGATGTACAGTAAATAAACTCATCCCGCCAATTAACACTAGATCTGGACTTACTCTGCGATGACGGAGTGTTCACTTTCCGTCTCCCAGGATTCATCAGAAGCTGTGTCATCCCAGAGTTCTCCTTCATCTGAGTCATACTCCCCAACCTTGTACAAGTCTTGAGGGTAACACACTGACTTTTGGCCATCCACCCACCACACACTCACCTACAACAGGGAGAAAAAGAGGTATTGTACAACAGCAAGTAAAAAGTGTTTTCCTACTTACACTAGGAAGGAAGCAGGAAATCAAAAACTCTAAAGAAAGTCCAACATAGTACCTTCTAGTCATTCACATACCATGTGCAACACAGTAACCCTGGCTGCCCTTCATATATAGAAATTTATTTTGAGTAAATTTTATTGTTGGCATACTGACAATTCAGAAATTTACAAAGTGCCAAAAAAAATTAAATCTTGTGGCAATACTCATACCTCCAATATGGCATAGTGTCCACCCCCAAGGAGGTTTATTACAATGTACAATACAGGATCTCTCATCATTTTTTTTTTTTTTTTTTTTATCATACATACAAGAAAATGAGGCATGTTATGAGGGCTATCAACTACTTGGGTATGTTCTATATATCCAGGTATGTTTATTACTTAATCCTCCAACAAAATTAGGACTAGTGGGTGGTCGTGGTCGTGATCGGATGTGTTGCGTCTTGCTACACGCAGAAAGTGCTTTGTCGACATGGCTGGCAGGGTCAAGGGCGTGAGGGATTTGTGTTATGTTTGTGAGGATTTCATGGCCGAGAAGTGGATTGGATGCTGTTTCTGTTTTAAATGGTGTCATGTGAAGTGTGCTCATTTGTCTGGCATTAAGCAGGATAATATACCTAAAATTAATTGGATTTGCACCCCATTTGCACTCCATAAGGCATCTCTGGCTACCAAAATTGTGCAGAAATTGGATGAATTCAAGCAAGAATTGGCTAAAGAAATATCTGTGATTAAAGATGAAGTTTAATCAAGGGCTGAGAAGGTGCAAGAGGAGCTGGGATTGGTTGCTGATATGGTTTGTGCAGACAAAGCAAATCTTAGTAGGGCTGAGGTGGCGAAGAGAGACAGGAAAATGAAGAAGAATCTCCTAGTTGTGAAAGCTTCTACCCAGGAAAAGAAGGCAACAGATATGAAGGATGAAGTCTCCCAGGCATTGAATGGCATTCAAATAACTGATTCAAGATTCACAAATGGAAGTAATATTGTCATGAACTTTGATAATGAGAATACAAGGGCTGAGGCTGCTAAAAAATTGGAGTCTGTTGAGCAAATTAGTACCAAGAGTGTTGAAAAGATGAAACCAAAGATCAAGATATGCAATGTGCATAAAGAGGAGACCAAGGAAAAAATAAAGGAGACCATCTGGAACCCCAATGAGTTCTTATGCACAATTCAGGGTGTTGAGAATAAGAGTGAGCTGATTTTCAGTAAGCCTGCAGCTGGCAGCACAATGCACTACATTTTGAGGTGTGACCCAAAGCCAGCCACTTGGCAACTCAAGGGAAGAGGAACTCCATACACATACACATATATCATTTCTTTCTCATTATTTTTGTTATTCTCTGTTAGAATTGATTGTTACTGTGAAGTATAAATGCGCACAAGACACACTTACGTTCTTACACAATAATAACGTTGAAAGTCAAATAAGACACCGTATCATATACGACCTACATTCTAAAAACTATCGTACACTATCCGGGAAGAAATAAATCATATGGTGGCTAAACTGACCCAGGATGCAGTATAGGCGTCCTCAGATATGGTACGGGGCATGCAAGGATGCAGTATACACGTCCTCATGTTGAAGAGGTCAAGATTTAAGAAAGCTTCATCAGTGAACATGAACCTACTCACTTCTCCACTGGGAAAGTTGTCCAGCACTTGTCCAGTATAGCAGTTCTGTTTCTCCTCAAAGTTGGCGACCCTGATGACCACTGACCCAGGGCGGTAACGGAAGTCTGGGTGGTCCCGCAAGTCATACACACTCATCTCCTGCTGAGTCAACAGCTGGGGGCTTGGAGATAAACGACAAAATGCTGTGATGATAATTGTAATATTAATGAAAATAAGCTCATGCATGTATTGTTCAACTTTATAATGAAAGAGTTAATCAGTATCTCCATCCTGTCATTCCTCTCACTGGTAATCTCTATAATCACCTTCCTTTGTCTATATTTCCCCTCTCAAACAACTTAATCTTTTTCAAGAAGGGAGCATCAGGGCAGCTCTGTCACCAAAATTCTTTGTGTGTGATGGTGTCTTCTTATGACTTTTTTGTCGGGAAGTCAGATACAAGCATCAAAAAAATTGTTTTGCCTTTGGCCTACCTCCCCAGAAATGAAAAAAATAATAATAATAATGATGATGATGATGATAATAATAATAAAAATAATAATAATAATAATAATAATAATAATAATAATAATAATAATAATAATAATAATAATAATAATAATAATAATTATCATTATTATTTTTGTTATTATTATTATTATTATTATTATAATATAAATACAGTAAACCATCGCTTCTAAGAACCCCAATACAATGAATTTCAGCTTTAACAAACTTTTATGACTTTCCACAATTACTGAACAAGTTTGGTAATTGCAGAGTTATGTTCAGTGGTGGGCTGGCCAAGAATTTACACTCTATCGGTCACTATAACACGGTGCCCAACGTGTAATTGGTTTTAATTTCCCTGTATGGGTGTAGTGTTTGTGATGACTGCATGTACTTAAGTATACAAACTTCCATTGAATATAATGATCAAGCTTTGTTATATACAGGAATGGTCAGAAATGGCAAACTTTCAGCTATAAAATGAACAAAGTTCATTATGTACCAAAAGTTTGAATCCCTCAGATATAATGGATTTTCAAATAAAACATCACCCCTTTTCCCCAATTGATTTGTCAACGCAAGGGTTTACTGTACAAACAAGAAGAAGAAGAATAAGAAGAGTAATATAGACAAATAATACCCCATGGATACTCCTTTTTATGATCATTCCACTGCCTTCATCCTCAATCTTTCCTATTCATGCTATCCACTTCCACTTGTTTAACATGGCAGTCAGCTCTAACACATTCCACAGCCCCAACTCCTGACCCTTCCTTCTCCTGCACTTACCAAGGTTCACTCCCAGCAGTGTATGTCCTGAACCACTTGACGATGGAGGTTCGTCCTGCATGGTCCACCTTCTGCACAACACCATACTCATGTGGGTCAATACTATCCTTTTGCTCCACCACAAAGTCACCTGGGAAGAATTCTTGGTCATCCAGATGGTGGATAGGGTAGAGGACAGTAGACAGGATGGATTTCTCGAGAGTTCCGTCCTGCCACACCACATCAGCCTTGGAGGTGGTCATGAGTGTCTCCACCACCAGCTGGTCACCCGGCTTGATGGTGGTGGCCTCACTTGTGGTCTTCCTCTTGGCCCGCTTCAGTTTGCGCTTCTTCATCATCTTTGTCATCAGTGCAGGACCCTTCTTGTTACGCCTCCCTGGGGGTGAACCAATTTTGCCAGTTGATCTATTTCTTACAAAAAGTACACCTGTCCCCCGTATTTGCAGGTTCACTATTCGCAGATTTGCACATTCCCCCACATTTACCCCAATTGCACAAAGGCAGCTGCAGAGGACAATTTGGATAATTCAGCCATCATAAGAAAAGGACAATAAACTGGGATAATCACACTGATGTTATCTTCTTGATATGAATGAAACCCACACTTGCAGACGAAAACTGTATATTTACAAGACATTTCAATGGACACTGCCGCCATCTTTGATGGTAAGAAGATGGAGAAGGAGTGAGGAAAGTCAGTACAGATCTCATTTCATACAAACAGGTAAACATGAGAGGGAGGGACCAGAATGGGTAGACAAATCCCTATCCAACTGTCGTGTAATTTGAGTCAGGTCACCTTACCTCCCCCACGCTGCAATGGACAGACGAGGGGACTAAGGAAAGCATCATACCATTTCTTAATTACCAGTGCATTGCCATGATTATATTTATACCAAACATATGCCTATGCTGAAATAATCTTTGCTCATTTTCAGATCCATAGCTCGATTCATAACTGAAAAAATCTGTATTTTGGTTACACTATAACTCACAACTACTTTCTTATCCAAAACTGATGGCAATGAAAAACTACCAAATATGCATTAAAAAATATCCAAATGATCGATTGTTTCTGAATTTTTAATTTCATTCTTCTTTAGTTTGGAATTTTTTTCTTTATTTAGGTTTTCGTGACATTTTTTGTCAATTTGTGCAATAATTTATCCATAACTGAAAAAAGTTGAACAATAGAAAAATCACATTTTCATTTTGCTTTCCAATGATATATTTTTCATCCACTTTGGTAAAATAGTTGCAAAGTAGTTGTAGAAAAACTAAAAAGACCAGTTTTGAGATATCGAGGTTTAACGAGCGCACAGTTTTTAAAGGCCTGGAGCACTTGAGCAGTTGCCAGTTTGTTTGTTTTCTCTGGAAGTCACACTCTGTATCAATCTTGAAGTGTTATATGACATTCATATTGCACTCTAATGTAAAGCTGGTATCTGGTTACCCCATATTGCAAGGCATATTAATCACTCAATGGCAAGGGTATCAGAGGGCACCACCTACATTGCCTCTACACCACATGCGGGGGAAGCTCAGCAATGAAACCAATGCCTGGAATTGGTGTTCTGAGATTATGTACCTCCTAATAAATGTTTCCTCCGGTTTAGGTACAGCATTTTTCATCATCTTCATACGCTTTTGATGAAGACAATGTGTCATGTGGGGTGGGGTGTGCTGTGGTAGGTGTGCATGGAGGTATCCCTAAAGGCTGTGACTCTTGTGAGCCAGCAAATTGAGGAGAGCTAGGACAGCCCAGTGAGGATTCAGTGGTATCAGTGGCTGCAGAGAGGGGTGGGTGGAGATGGGGGTGGCAGACTCAAGGTTGTAGCTTCACATGCTCCACAGCGACGCTGGACTACAGCTAACATTCTCTGCTTTTGAGCCTCTTTATGCCGTGATGCCTTTGTCATGGTGGTGTAACAATGTAGTAAGTAGTAAACAGTGTGTCGTACACAAAATCAGTGAAATGAATAGTCTTGCATATTTAACTTGCCTCTTTACTTGCCCCTACTGCTGCCACCCAACAGCTGCACCAACACACCATGTGTTTGTTTATGGTTATCAGCTCAACAGCTGCTACTAGTTATGATTTTTTTTATTCTGTTTCATATTTATACTACTTGATTTTTATAGAAAGAAGCATCCATTAGTAAATAACTCACATGGTACTAAATACCTAAGCATCTGAAGTTGAAAAATAAAATGGAAATGACTGAAATTGTGGTAATTACCCAACAGTATAGTGAGATTTTCATGGCTACATATTTGTATAGCATGAAGGTTACATTAATTACAGTACAGTTTATAGTACGTATAACTGATGAATAATGCTATTTATGATATTTCATCAGGTAACAGAAATGCTTTAATAGGTATAGTTAATGAAAAATTGCTCTCAATGTTTTGTTTTTTGTGTGTGGGTTTACAGGCTTCTTTTGGGGAGCGTGCCAAATATTTGCTGAAGGTCATTTTCGTGGGGGTCCGTGTCTCCTAACCCCCACAAATAACGGGAGGCAGGTGTATTTTAACAATTAACTATTACTAAACAAATAAACTAATAAATAACCCACCAGTGGAGCCTGTAGATGCACCGCTGCTGATGGAAGCCGTGTCTGAGCAGTCATCTGTGTCGAGGTCAATGTAGCCATCACTGTCGTTGTTGCCGCCTTCCTCCTTAATGTTATTTTCAACCAGTCCAGTGGCATCAGCCCCCTGGACCTCCTTTGCAGCCATCACATCACCCTCTAAACACCAATAATCAGCATCAGTAAATATCATGCAAAGCAATGTTGTCGTTGACTACCCTTACTTCTCCTTGCTTAGTCTGAAGAATGGAACTTGGGCATGCTTGCCAATTTGTACAAATCTTTCCAGTCAAGTTTCATTCCTGCATCTGTCAATAATAATGAATGCATAGCAACATGACTGACTTGATGCATGCTGACACACTGTTCCTTTAGACTGGGCTATGACAAGAGTCCTCTCTATATATTTGCTGACAGGTGTATAAGAACTCACCCAAATATCATATTTCATCATTTTATTATAACTGAAAACTGAAAAATTAATGAAATAGCTTCTCACTTCATCAGGGCAGGATCTAAGTGTTTTCAGATCCTAGCCCAGTGCAATAAAATTGGTCCCTCATCAAAGATCAATCATTACCAGGACATAATGTAATGAAAGGGTGGTCCCCCAGATATGGTGGAAAACTGAGTTTAGATATATAACTAAAATAGTAAAAATGAACATTCTTAATTTTGACAAAACAACATTCTCATTTAATCCTTTTTTCCTGCATTCCAGACTTTGGACAACCACTATTTTTGGATTACAAATTGTCATTGAGAAGTTTAGACTACACATCTCTTTATAACTATAGTTTCCATTCATCATAGATTTTCATTATTGGGATTTCCTGACCAGCAGAATTTTAATTAAAACTTTTACTCAGCTATTCTTTATGGTTCATCTCAGTTTTTCATACCTATTTTTTTTAATTATTATATGAATACCAATTTTAACTCCTTCACTCCGGCGACACCGACATCGGCGTCCGATGGGCGTCGGACGGCACCACCGTATGGAAAGGGTTAGTCCTCTTCTAAACCTCTTAATCCTCTTCAATTTCCTCTTAATCCTCTTCTAAACCTCTTAAGAGGAAATGGAAGAGGATTAAGAAGAATTTAGAGGAGGATTGAGAGGTTTAGAAGAGGATTAATCCTCTTCCATTTCCTCTTGACCCTTTCCATACTGTGACACCGATGTCTGCATCACGGATGGAAAGTGTTAATGGTGTTTAAATTGGCAAGCATACCTTAAATCTTCAATGAGGGGAGAGGGTGGGGATAATACAGTGCAAGAACTTAAGGAGTACAATGTTCTCATATATTTCAATGAAACTCCCCTTAAAGGCACATAAAGCAAAATCCTTTCTATGAACAGTGAATCTATGATGACTTCTTCATAATTTAATGCTAAGGTTAATTCATTGTTGCAAAATTGGCTCACTACTCTACATGCTGCAGTGAAAAGCCTTTACCTGTGTCCTCACTTGGTTGGGAGGGAACAGGAGGAGGATCTGTAAATCATTAGAGATAATAAGCTAACACTTCAATCAATGTTGATGAGTCAGACACAATACAGAAAAAAAGTTTAGCAAATCAACTTGGCATCATGCATATTATTACAAAACTTAATGGCAGTCACCTAAGAGAAACCTTCCACAGGATTCTTCCCTTCCTAGGTTCACCAACCTGTATGCCCCATTCCATTTACTACTCATATCAGGGAAAAACTGATCTTGATTGAAAACTCAGCCATTAAAGCAAAAAATATATTTTTAAAGTTTGGCTCAACAATAAATCCTCTAAGTTTTTGTTATGCTATATATTTCAAACCCTATTAAATATTCATAATACCTGAAGTCACACCACATGACAGAGAACGTTTGAGATGACCTATTACTATACAAGTTGAACTTTCTACCTTTTTCTTTGCTGTGAGATAAAAGTACTAATAATAAAAGTAATAAAGCAAAGGTTTTAAGATACTCCTAATAAGTGCCCATAAGACAAATAACCCTTGATAAAACCTCCTGGTGCACAATCTCAACTCTGGCCATGATAATGCTTGCAGCTCTTTGATTTTAGGTGGTTTAATTGATTTTAAAAAACTAAATACTGTGATAAAAGAGAAATGTTTATCAATCTATATCTTAATATTATTTTTTGCACCTTCTCACATATCACCGTTCCTAAATATACGTACATTAGTCGTAAACAAGTACTAAATGGAAACCTGCATAAGAACTGGTGAACATACCCTAGTTATTATGTTGATTAGTGTATAATTTGTACTATGATGAGGCTTTAGGAGCTCCACCATGAGTAACTCACAAAGCATTGGGAAGCTCAGTCTGTATAATGCTAGCTTTAGTGGTAATGGAAAAAATTAATGTAAAAATATTCTTAAAAATATTCTCTCTCTCTCTCTCTCTCTCTCTCTCTCTCTCTCTCTCTCTCTCACTAACAGTTATAAAAACTTCTCATTCTGCATTACAATTTACTAAACCTATTCAAATGATAACAATGATCACAGAATGCAAATACCATGCTTAAGTGAAAACTAATGAAAAAATTCCAACAGGCTCAAAATATCACTTTAGAACAGACATTAAGCCTCGTACAACACTGAATAGCCTACCTGGTATCACCTCAACCGCACCAGCTAATACAGACCGTACTTTTCTCTCTGGAAGGAGTCACGAAAAGAAAAATAATAAAAGTAGCAAAATATATACACAACAAGCTGAAGTTAACAAAAGACAAGCATGGTGTGAAAGTGAGAGCTTTGATTCAAGCCACACTCACAGGTGAAACTCAGTTAAAAAAACGATGCCTTCAAGAAACAAAATAAGGGATAAATGAGTGTCAGTCTGGTGTAAATATCAAACTCCTTCTTATTGTAGTAGATTCTCTTCAGAGATATAAGCTGTGCCTGAAGAGTTGTGACGGAGGCTAAATAAATGGGGCCTTCAGTAAACAAAGTAAAGGATGGATGAGTGTCAGTCTGGTGTGCATATCAAACTTTTGTATTGTACTAGATTCACTGCAGAGATGTAAGCTGTGCCTAAAGACTTGTGAGGGAGGCGAGGCTACACTCATAGGTATACTTAAATTACCATATTTTGCAGCGTATAACGCAAACCTTTTTCACTTAAAAAATGCCAAAAAGTTACCCGGCGCGGTATATGCCGAAGGTACAAATTTTGATTGATTTTTTTTCAGGTCTGCCTTTTTCCGCCATAATTTTCAAGTTTGCGTGGGGATTTATAGGTCAGTGTGACATCTAGGCTGCCACACAACTCCATCGTGACATTCTCAGGGTTTCTGTGACTGTAACCATGGCAAGAGTTTTTTATATCCTCCTCGTCTGATTCTGCACCCAAGTGTCCATGGCTAGAGACTTTGACTCCTCCTAAGCCTCCTCTTGCTCCCAAAAGAGCTTTCAGTGCAAGCACAGTTGGGAGAGAGCTGCAAGTGACTTCTTCAAGCTTCAAAAGTGATGTTAGTGAAGACAGTGACATCAAAGCATTGAACTCCAACCCCTTGTCTTATCAGGAAGGCTGAGCCCTGTTATTGTGCAACCTCGCTTTGGTGAACATCCTGTACATCAATCTCATTACGGTGATGTGAACATCCTATAGATCAATCTCATTACGGTGATGTGAACATCCTGTAGATCAATCTCATTACGGTGATTGTGGAAGTGATACTGAGGCCCCTGAGGATGCATCCCCCCACCCTTCAGGATTATCAAGTTAAGAATATGAGGGTAATGAAGGGGCTTGGTAGTGGGATCGAGTGCATGGAGGGGGAGAGCCGCTACCTACACCGCGGCAACCAAGCAGCGCTACAGGCTTGCTCTGAGCTAAAAGTTACTGCACTTCATCACATCACCACTGAACACTACATGACGTACAGATTTCGGGTTTGAGGCAGACTGAAGAGGATGGATGGATAAAGCAAATGCTCATAAATTTAAAGCTACTGGCTTAGGCAGAGCCGTGAGATTGATAATGGAAAGTGAGCAATTTTCGGGAGAACATCAGAACATCACTGTACGGAGAGAACTGATTGCACAGTATAACCTTGCCCTTAAGGGGTTATCAGAAATTTTGGTAAACTGTACATCATCAATCTTGCTTGTCCGTACATATTTCTGAGCATTTTAAGGACTGAATTTTTTTTCCTAAATTGTTGCCTTAAAGTTTATTAGGGTGTGCGATATACGCCGGAGCACATTATACGCCGCAAAATACGGTACATAAATGTTGTCTTTAGGATATGAAATAAAATACAAAATAAGTGTAAATCCAGTGTAAACGATCAAACCCTCTATTCTTTAAATTTACTTGGGATGAAAAGTTGTACCTAAAGAGGAAGAAGTCTTTAGTCTTCCAAAGATTTAAAGTAGTGCTGTCAACATATTAGCTGTCTTGAAAAACTGTTACATACTTCGTCTTTTCAGCTCCCTCATATAATTCAATACAAAATAATAAGAAAAAATTTGGTGATGAGCAATAAAGCATTATACTTAAGTACAAAAATGTGTCAGAAATATATGACCAATACAAAATATACAAAATAAAAAGGGGGTAAATGACACCACTTCCTGATAAACAAAGAGAAATAATTGATTAGTATTCGTACTTGTTTTGTTCTTAGGGGGACGGGGCCTTAGAGGGCAGGGGTTGGTGTGGTCAGCGGACAGCTGTGCTGCCATGAGCCGCCGCCACTGATCACGCGTCATGATCACATCACCTTCCTTGGAGGAGTAGTAGTTGCGGTCACCCAGCTGGAGTGTACAGGGCTCAAACACATTCAGCATCTTCACCCTGAAAAGAGGTGAACTATAGTGTTTCTTCCTCCTCAGCCTTTTCCCTCCATCAGCCTCAGTACTGTGAAAACAACTGAGAGATTTTAAGTCAAAGGAAGAAAGCTGAGAAATGTTTTACAAAAAATATTTACTAAATTGTGCCACACATACCTCTTCAGATCTTCTCCCTGAACAAGGTACTTTGGTTGCTCCTTGTCAATGTTTGCATCATTTGAGAATGCACGACACTGCCAACGAACACCAAGCTGCACCACCTGTGGACCAACAAACAATTTTCACTGGTATCACTGGTGACCCCCGAAATTATGACCCTGGAAGTCATGATGGAAAAGAAAGCTCAGATGAGGATTTCGTTCCCTTCAATGAGACTGACACAAACCTAAGTGAAGCAATTGATGGGTCTGAGTCAGCCGATCAATCACTGTTCTGCACCCTCCCAGGGATGGGGTTTGTTTCTTCTAAACAGCAATTCTATTCCTTCAGTGGTAGAGAAGAGCTGACTATTTTGCCTCAAATAAACCACATTTCACTAATATGTATGAATTATTTATAACTGATGATCTTTTGGACATATTTGTCACTGAGACATAAATTTGCAGAGAAGCACAATGCTTAAGAAGCTTACAAATAGACCTTCCATATTCTGCGTCTGAAGGATATTTATCTAAATAAAAGTGAAAATTATTTCACCACAGTATAGATATTTTTAGTTTCATTATTATTCACTGTTTTCTTACCATCAAACAAAGTGTGAAATTGCTCAAAGAAAGAGCAGATCGTTCCAATTTTTTTCAATATAAAAATGTACATTCATAGAAGTTGAATTATGTTAAATTTCCCCATGTTATTATATTAATATAAGTGGTTTTCTAAATCGTAACTATACTTCTTAATAATATGACTGTGTTTTAATGCCTATTTTACATTTTATATATTTTTTCTATGTAAATGAAAAATATTCATTAGGCTTGGAGTTCATTATAATAGTACAAAATTAACAAGCATTTACCACATTGTTTCATTATGTTTTTCATGTCTCCTAGAAAACGTAAAAGGAGTGAAAGAATGTTCAGTCGACTTGTGTACAGGTGAAAAATGACACTGCATGCATACTTTTGTTAAATCATTATTGGGCCACCAGTGTACCAACTCCCAAGGAAGGAGCATTATCAGTGGTACACCTGTGGCCCAAGACCCAGGTAACGTGTTAAGATCCCAAAAAGACTAGCAGCACCACTTAGTTAAACCAAGAGAAACAGGAAAAATACCCTTTGTAAACACTGTCAATTACCTGCACTTGCTCCACCGTTACTTTGATGGTTTTGCGAGGCTTAGCCAGCGCTGTCTCCATCTCTTTGGTGCTGTGGAGCCACTCAGCATGTTCAAAATTAGCAGAACAGCCAACCAGCTGCTGCCCGGGGTAGAAGTCGTATCGGCGAAACTCTGAATCCTGAGAATTTGATCAATGAGGATAAATGAATAAGAGGGGAGGTTTCAGTTTTCTGTTTCACAGAAATTTGAAGCTTATTCAAATACTCCTTATATGGTGGGTAAATATTATGACAATATAAAATCTGAGCCTTATGGAATCACAAAGCCACAAGCGCCAATTTTAAGAATAAAAAAAAATTGTTAAAGTTTAACTCATTTATAACATTGTGATATCTAGAGTTATGCAAGGCAGTTTGGGACCCAGTCAGAATATCTCAAGTTGCACCTCCACATGACAGAGAACACTGGATAAAACCTCATCCTTTAATATAAGAATTTCCATACTTTCCTTTTGTTGTGAGATTAAAAAAGGAAGTACACTAGAAGGAAGGTTCTTAGATGCCTCAGTCACAGCCTCACATGACAAAGAATACTTGATAAAACCCACTGACAGCCCAAACTGCTTGTCATGGTGGTGCTGGCAGCCTTGTGGTTTTAGAAGGTTCATATGCTTACTGAATTAATACTGTATTGCTTCAGTCACTCAGTGTATTAAAAAACATATGACATGTGGTCTGAGAAATCAAATCAAACTTAAGGCTATATACCAAAATCAACAAACTCAAGCTCAAGATAACCTTTTTTCTTTGTTTGTTTGTTTGAAATAAGAGGAAATTATCAAAAAATAAAAAATAAAAAGTCTTTGGTTGCAGTTTACAGTCTAATTCAATCCTCAAAGTATAATCAATATATAAATAGATACTCGTAGATACAGACAAATAGATACAAATAGATAAATACAAAGATAAGTAGATGCAGTGAGAGAGAGAGAGAGAGAGAGAGAGAGAGAGAGAGAGAGAGAGAGAGAGAGAGAGAGAGAGAGAGAGAGAGAGAGAGAGAGAGAGAGAGAGAGAGAGAGAGAGAAAAATAAAATGTCATGTATATATACCCAAATTATAAGGAAGCTCTTTATACTGAAGCTGTCTGACAATAGGAGTGTTTACCAAATGTGCAGAGCAGCTGATAGCAGGCAATGACTAAACTCTAGGCGAGTACAGTGCAGACTTGCAGAATACTCCCTGGAATATAACATTGTTCATTCTATACAAGTAAAAATACAATACTGCAACCAAGGAAACTGAAATAAAGTGAATAAACATGATCATTGATGCTGTACATTATTATTTCAGGCTTTTAGACTAATTTATAGATTTGTTACTAGAGGATTAATTACATCCTATAGTCTGTTCCACTGACTGAAAACAATGCTCACTATTTCAACATTTTTGTTCTTTTACCTTCTAACTTGATTCTTGTACCAGCATGAGACAGGAAATTTCTTCATTATTTTTTTGGGTAATTGTCAATTAGTTATAACTTGTAGATGAAGAAATTATATTTGATTGCATTTTACATTCCCTGTGTGTGAAAATATATTAAGATGTGATATATGCAGCCGGGGCTGTTAAAATGTCTTTGCCAGAATAGGGTAAAGTTGATCTACTTTACAATCTTTCTGTTAATAATACAATATCTTTATAAACGGGATGATTTTCAATAATAATAATTCAAAATAAAATATTTATTAAACTTCAAGCTGTTTACCTCATGTAAGTATCTACTCTGCAAATCAAAGTACTGGAGCAAACACAGGCACTACAAATGAGAGATAATGGAACATATGATCAAAATCTATGGGTGTATGTCCTGTGCAAAACTTTCTAACTCCAAGGGTGATGGATACTGAAAAAATACCTTTTCATCCTAACCCCTCCATTTTATCCATAATCAATCAGTAGTTATGCTTTTTAGCTTAATGGCTCCGATGATAAGTGTTTCTATGCCATTCAAAACTATATAACAGCTTAATGATATTTAAATGAAACTCAAAATTATATGCATATGTGATTGATTACAACATGTATTCTCCAAACAACTAGATAAGATTGATTTCACTGAATAAAATCTTTAGTTGTTTAATGGATTAGAAAATTGTGACTTTGATGATGAGTAATGTAATACACACAATTCAATAGCAGCTCCATTAAGCTAAAATTAATCTCATCACTGAAGTATGTTGAACTATATAATTACAAACGCACTACAGAAAGATAACAAATGAGGAAGAAGAGAGAGATACCAGTCTAAAAACAATGCCTTGAAATAATAATATATGAAATAATAAATATTATCAGCATCAGCAGGTGAAGCCAATAACTAAGCTAATCCAACAAGTGTGGATGGGCAGATAACTAAACAAGGATGACTAATAATACAAAAAAGGAGTTGGCTTGTCTTTAGGATAAGATGACCATGAGCTTGAGAGACAGTTACCAGTCTAACCCTGTCACGCGTATCCCTCAGGTCGTCCAGTTCAAGTGCCTCGCCATCGGACATGATGCAGCGGGAGCCATCGCCACTCACCATCACAAGGCGACACTTCACCATGTGCACCATACCAACCCAGGAATCCAGCGCAACTGCGATGTCTGTTGTGAACTCCTGTGTGGGGGGTTAAGGATGATACTTATGGCATTCTGTAACTCATGACAGATGCCAAACCAAGGTAACACTGTAGCAACCCAGGATGATTATGATGACAATGATGATGCTAATGGTTGTTATGATGATTAGGTGCTAGTTGTTATTGAATGAGAAAATAAGATACTGACAATGATGGTGATGATGATGACCATGGCAAATGATTAAGATAACTAGGTATATGGAGCTAATTACTTATTTAATGCTGACAATAATGACAGAAATAACAATAATAATAATAATAACAATAATAACATTATGGTAATAATAATAATATTAATAATAATAATAATAATAATAATAATAATAATAATAATAACAATGCACTGTGGGAAAACGCTATGATAATGACAAAGTGAAGATGACAAAAAATTTAATTATTAAAATATTTAATAACCAACCCTAAAAATAACTCACCTCAAGGGGTGTGAGGTCATTACTATCCACATTAAGGATGACCAGGTTGGTGCCGACAACCTGCACACTGGAGGTGACATGGACCTGCCGGCAGTACCCCCGCTGTGTGTCCTTCCCTCGGATCAGCCGCCGCACCACGTCACCCGGCATGAGGGAGCGGTCTGCCAGCCCCACCTGACAGGGAGGACAACCATTTCTATACACTGTACACTGTACCACTCAAATATCCTTTAATTAGGGGCACAAGTGATTCGTTCTGTAACTGAGAAATGCAAGCTTAAAAATTAGTAAACATTCAATAATAAGTTTTCTTGAAACTAACCACGGGGGTAAAGAAGAGTATAAAAAATAGCATTATCCTCTCAACTGTCATACACATTAGGGACATGGATGTGGAATGTAATACACTGATCATAAATATACATAGTGGAAATGAGCTATACAGGAGGAGCATGTGTTGTGTCAAAACAGGGTGGAGAAAGTAATAAGGATGCTTATGAGTTTTGGTGCAGGGATAACAACAAAGGGAGTAGATTGAGGAGTGGTTGAAAGGTTGAAGCATGATATTCTGAGATGGCTTCGAGCCTAGGAAATGTAATAAGAATGAATGAGAACTTTGTGTGGCTAGAATCAAGGGAGAGGGTGTTGGCAAAAAATCACCAGTTAAATGAATAAAAGGTAAGTAAGTAACAATTTGAGATGGTAATGAGTAACACTGTCAAAATGGGAATGGGAAGCTGTCACTATGGTAATGGGTAACTGTCACAATGGAAATAACTGTCAAAGTGGTATATAAGGGTAGCTGCCATAATGGTAATGGGTAGCTGCCATAATGGTGATGGGTAGCTGCCATAATGGTAATAGGTAGCTGTCAAAATGGTAATGGGTAGCTGTCAAAATGGTAATGGGTAGCTGACACAATAGTAATGGGTAGCTGACACAATGGTAATGGGTAGCTGTCAAAATGGTAATGGGTAGCTGACACAATAGTAATGGGTAGCTGACACAATGGTAATGGGTAGCTGACACAATGGTAATGGGTAGCTGACACAATGGTAATGGGTAGCTGTCAAAATGGTAATGGGTAGCTGACACAATGGTAATGGGTAGCTGACACAATGGTAATGGGTAGCTGACACAATGGTAATGGGTAGCTGACACAATGGTAATGGGTAGCTGTCAAAATGGTAATGGGTAGCTGACACAATGGTAATGGGTAGCTGTCAAAATGGTAATGGGTAGCTGACACAATGGTAATGGGTAGCTGACACAATGGTAATGGGTAGCTGTCACAATGGTAATGGGTAACTGTCAAAATGGTAATGGGTAGCTGACACAATGGTAATGGGTAGCTGACACAATGGTAATGGGTAGCTGTCACAATGGTAATGGGTAACTGTCAAAATGGTAATGGGTAGCTGACACAATGGTAATGGGTAGCTGTCACAATGGTAATGGGTAGCTGTCACAATGGTAATGGGTAGCTGTCACAATGGTAATGGGTAACTGTCAAAATGGTAATGGGTAGCTGTCAAAATGGTAATGGGTAACTGTCAAAATGGTAATGGGTAGCTGTCAAAATGGTAATGGGTAACTGTCAAAATGGTAATGGATAGCTGTCAAAATGATAATGGGTACCTATCAAAATGGTAATGGGTAATACTCAAAATGGTAATGGCTACCTGTCAATTTGGTAATGGGTAACACTGCCAAATGGTAATGAGAAACATTCTCAAAATGGTAATGGCTACCTGTCAAAATGGAAATGGGTTGCTGTCACAATGGTAATAAGTAGCTGTCAAATGGTAATGGGTAGCTGTCACAATGGTAATGGGTAACACATCAATGGCAGATAATGGGTAAGGCATATAATGGCTAAGTTTCAAAATGGAAATGGGTGACTGTCAAAATCAATAAACAAATTTTAATGCTAACGGCGTGTCTGATAGTAATGGGTAGCTGTCAAATGAGAATGGGTAACACGATGATAAAAACATGACCTATTACGTTAGCCAGTGGGGCAGGTGTGTGCAGGGAGTATTGCCACAGTACTGACCCCTCCACTATTAATTACAGGTAACAATCAAATATTAACGGGCAAACGTCAAAACGGTAAGGGGTAACAGGACTGGATGGATAATTAATGACCCAGCCGTGCATAGCCTCTGTTGATGGGGGTGGCGGTGTGTGTAGGGAGTCTTGCCACGGTAACTCTCCCTCTCACCGCTAATTACAGGTGTAGGACAGGTAAACAGGTAGTAGCAGGGCCTTACCTTTCGCTCGGGGAGTACCTGTTCCTCGCCTTTAGGGTACCAGGCCACTCTGATGCTGCCCTTGGTCACCTTGTCCTCCTCGTCGCCATCTGACTCCTCATCGCTGGACACGAACTCAGCGTTTTCCAGCACCATTCCGAGCTCCAAATTCCCCTTTTTGTTGAATCTGTACACCTCATCCTCGTAGAAGTATTGATACTCCTGCGCCATGTTGAACTGTGGCCTGCAGTGTTACCAGCTCCGCGCTCAGCTGGCAGGAGGTGGCAGTGCTAATGTTCCTTATCCCCTATTCCCTCCATATGTCTTATTTCTTCATTTACCAGTCGTGTTTTTCCCTGTAATTCATCCCTCGTGAAGTGTAGGCCCTATATGTATACTAGCTCCGCGCTCAGCTGGCAGGAGGTGGCAGTGCTAATATATGTTCCTTAATCCCCTATTTCCTCCATATGCCTTGTTTCTTCATTTCCCAGTCGTGTTTTCCCTTTAATTCATTCCTAGTGGAGTGTAGGCCCTACTATCTCCTCTCTCTGCTGCCTATATGTGTGGCAGTGTTAATATGTCCCCTATTTCACCCCATATGTTTTGTTTCTTCATTTCCCAGTCGTGTTTTCTCTGTAATTCATCCCTAGTGGGGTGTAGGCCCTACTATATAGCTCCTCGCTCTGCTGCCTATATATGTGTGGCGGTGTTAATATGTTAATTATCCCCTATTTCTTCCATATGTCTTGTTTTTTCATTTTCCAGTCGTGTTTTCGATGTAATTCATCCCTATTTTATCAAGTGGCTTGCGGAGTCTATACGTATAGCTACCATTTCCATGCTCAGCTGATGCCCAGGAAGTGCTATATAGCGCTAATGATCCTTATTCCCTATTTCTTCATTTCGTCTTATTTCTTCGTCTTTTAGTCATGGTTTTGCTTTGATTCGTACCTATTTTATCAATTTACCGTGGAACATAGAGTGTAGCGCTACCTGCTCCATGCTCAGCTGGTGAAAGATGACAGTGGTAATAACGTTCCTTATTTCCTATTTCTTCATTTCGTCTTATTTCTTCGTCTTTTAGTCATGGTTTTGCTTTGATTCGTACCTATTTTATCAATTTATCGTGGAACATAGAGTGTAGCGCTACCTGCTCCATGCTCAGCTGGTGAAAGATGACAGTGGTAATAACGTTCTTTATTCCCTATTTCTTCATTTCGTCTTGTTGCTTCGTTTTTAGTCATGTTTTCGCTGTAATTCATCCCTGCTTCATCAATTTATGGCGGCATGTCGAGTGTACACGTAGGTATAGTTTACGTGGAGTGTGTATATAGCGCTAATATGTTCCTTCTTTGTTATTTATCTTATAGACTTTTCGCGTTCTTATTATGTTTTATTTACTATTCAATAATAATAATGATAATAAAAATAATAATGATGATAATAATAATAATAATAATAATAATAATAATAATAATAATAATAATAATAATAATAATAATAATAATAATAATAATAATAATAATAATAATAATAATAATAATAATAATAATAATAATAATAATAATAATAATAATAATAATAATAATAATAATAATAATAATAATAATAATAATAATAATAATAATAATAATATACTATTGCTTCTACTGCGCTACTACTACTACTACTATATATATTATATATATTACCGGTACTATATATAATAATATTACTAATATACTGCTGCTGCTACTACTATACTACTACTACTACGTTCTACTACTACTACTACTATTACTACTAGCTATACTACTACTACTACTACTGCTACTACTTTACGGCACACCAACTATACTAGGCTACTATGACCACTATTATGTACGTACGTACTACGCTACTACTACTACTACTACTACTACTACTACTACTACTGCTGCTGCTACTACTACTACTATATTCATCTTTTTCTCCACTTTTATGTTTGTTTATGTCAATGACACTCCAGGATAACGACACTATAAATCCTTGATTTCAGCAGACTACCATATCTACATTTATTTATAACGAAAATATAATAGACACATTATGACTACTTAAATTAAAAGAACTTATTAATAGCACTATTAATTGCTATTCAAACACAAATAATCAAGTTTTTAGCCTGTGCACCACAGGAAGGCAAAGACTGGTTGTGTCGAGTTGCTGGAGCCGCTGTTGTAGGAATCTGCTCGCAACCGTAAAATAGCTCGCAGAGAGGGGTTCAACTTGCCTACTTTTTCTAAATTTCACTCACTGCCATCGTTTACTTGTCCTGTTTGGGCTCCAACACATGGCACAGACATCAGATAAATACTTTTAATTAATAGAAGGCTTTATAAAAAATTAAAAAAACGAATAGAGCAGATTTAAGAAAGAATCACCCCACGCCGCTGATGTCCACTCATATTGCTTTTGTGGTGTTGGTCCTGGTGTGTTGTTTTATTGTGGGCAATATCAGCCGTCATAAATATCACAAGTGGATAAACAGAACAAAAACAGGCAAATTAATATGTTATCCTGTATATTTCAGTTCACATGCGCGGTTGACATCAGAGCGACTTATTTCTTCGAGGAGGTATTTCTCGCAGCACCGCCATGTGTTGCTCGGATGGCGGGGAGAAAAAGTTTTGCGGTGACTGGTGACGGGCGGCGTGCTGACGGCCACGCCATGACCTCAACGGTGAGACAACCTGTGGTAGATAACTCAAACACTGGTAACGTAAGGTGCGGCAGGCTTACTCGTAACGCTGAATAATGGAGCCTTACCTTCGGCCCCTTGCCAACCCTCATACCTTACATGTGTGGATTGCCTGCGAGTTTGTACTGGTAGGATTATCATGCAGTGCAGTGACTTAACTAAGACAGGTATCAAGAGACGGTGTACTTGGTGTTATCACAAGGCTTCTTTACAGACACAACGGTTTGCCAGTTTTTAACCCTTCAAGTTTATCTCTGTGTTATGGTAGCTGAAATTCTGTACAGATTTAACAATAAAATCACAGGTGATTTCAGCCTCCCTGACATTGACTGGACTGCAATTTCCCCTTTTGACCCTCCCGATGCTGACACCCCCAACCCCATTATTCCCCACATAAACAGACGCCAACTACACGACACATTCATTGACATCATTCATTCATTTTCACTCTCACAAACAGTACCCCAGCGAACACGAACACATACTGTAACGCACCCCGCTGGCCACGGTGGCCCTTTGACCACAGCACACACACTTAACCTTTTTCTCACCAACAACATTCTTCATAACAAACACTCAGGTTGTTCCAGGACTTAGTGACCATGACATACTTATCATTGACACTCCGACCTCCGGCCGATTAGACATAAACAGAGACCCAGACAGATATTCCTTTAGGTATTATTCTAGTGTTTGCCCAGTGTAGGGAAGTGCAGTATTCTGAGTGTAGGTAGGAACAACCCCTCACATAACTATTGCTTAAATGACACTCTCATAAGCAGGTCTGGGTGCGAGAGGGATTTAGGGGTCTTAGTGAGCTCTGATCTCCGTCCAAGGGCGCAATGCATTCAAGCTAGAAATCGAGCTAATAGGGTACTGGGATTTATTTCAAGGAGCGTAAGCAACAGAAGCCCCGAAGTCTTCCTCAAACTATATTTAGCATTAGTTAGACCTCATCTTGACTATGCGGTTCAGTTCTGGTCACCTTACTATAGAATGGATATCAAAATGTTAGAATCGGTGCAGAGGAGGATGACTAAGATGATTCAGGGGTTGAGAAACTTGCCATACGAGGAAAGACTCAAGCAGTTAAACTTGCATTCTCTAGAAAGGCGAAGGGTGCATGGAGACATGATCAAGGTTTATAAATGGATGAAGGGCTTTAATAAGGGAGACATTCATAAGGTTTTGTTGGTAAGAGAACCGGGTAGGACACAAAGTAATGGGTTTAAACTGGATAAATTCAGATTCAACAGGGACATAGGCAAAAATTGGTTTAATAACAGGGTGGTGGATGAGTGGAATAGGCTTAGCAGTCATGTGGTGAGTGCCAATACAATTGTCACATTCAAAAATAGACTAGATAAATTCATGGACAGCGATATTAGGTGGGGTTAGATACACGGGAGCTTAGGGTCAAAGGAGCTGCCTTGTACAGGCCTACCGGCCTCTTGTAGACTCCTGCGTTCTTATGTTCTTATGTACTCACCCCTTGCAACCAAAATTGGCTAGGGGGCCTTTGAGACTGCAGGGAATGTGACGGTACACAAGACCTCCTTCCGCCAACTGGAACAACCTGAAACACGCCATGCACGACTATAAACAGACACATACCACAAAAAACACTTTCTAGTAGGTACACACTTCCCTGGTTTTCCAGGGATCTACGCAGACAACATCGCATGAAACAAAGACTTTACAGACGCGTGGAGACATACAACACAACAGATAATTGGACCGCCTACAGAAACCACCAAAAGACATTTACTAAAAACATAAAAGTTGCGGAACGCGAACACATAGCAACTTACCTCGTAGACAACGTAAGAAATAATAAAAACTTTTTCAAATTCTTTAAGGTGTGCAAACATGACACTAACACGGTTACATCACTAAAAGACACTAAAAGACGAATATAAGTTCACCTCCATCGTGCAATGTTAGTGTGCCTAGCTATGAATCCGTGGGCCTGGGCTTGAATCCCAACCTGGGCAGTTGGCAGGCAGCCCACGTAGCTGTCCATCCTCCTTTCTAGGCTGGTTGATAAATGGGTACTTGAAAAAAACTGAGAGGTAAACTGTGGTAACACTGATGTTACACTAGCCCTGTGTCCTGGGGTAGTGGATTCCACCACACAAAATTAGTAACTCTGATCTATGAATTGTGACAATTGTCTTGTTTCATCACATTCTGTGCATAGACAGTGGACATCAACATGGCAACCGTCTGTTTATTTTAACCTTGTGATGCAGTTGCATATCTTGTGTAATACTAACAACACAACATCACTTTCAGGCCGGAAGTGGTAGGGAAAACAATGTTGTTGAGGAAATTCCCAAGGCAGGTCCCAGTGGATACAGCGAGCCCACAGCCACACCTAAGGATGGGCCTGACCCTCCTGGGGGCTGCTTGGCAGGAACCAAGAGGCTGCTCAGCACTGTGGATCCTGATTATGACCATCAACCAGACACTAAGAGGATGAGGGAGATGCAGCAGCGAGGTAGGTTCTTATCTACTACTAATAATTCTTAACCATCTGGAGTTTATTAGATTTATCTTGACCCTTCTTACATTTTATGTCCCTACTTATTTGTCATTTTGCAGGAATGAATTGTTTAGCATGTCTGTTTGGAAGTTCTTTTATCCCTGATGTGTGTGTGTTTCAGCTCAGGATGAGCTGAGTCAACGTGTCATCAAGGTGGTTGACAGAGAGCTGCTTAGTGCCATTGTGGAGAAGGAGGCTGAGATAGAGGAGATTGACACTCGGATACTGAAGCTGCAGCAGTGCCTTCACACCCTCCGCTACTGTGTCTCCCTCAGCTGCTATAATGTCAACAAGGTGCTGCTTTTTCTCTTTCACTTTTATTAATTTATTGATTGATTTGAGTACCCTCCTGATTAGAGCAAGGCTTATTTCAGTCAATCTGGGTACTGCTTGGAACCTTCACACACCCCACACCCCATCCCCTTTGCTCAAGAGGGGACATTAACCACTCCTTGTCAGCAAAAAAACCTGTGCCTCTGCAGGGCTCGAACCCCCACCTGCCAGGCCACGAACCCTGGCAGCACAGAGCTGTAACCACTATGTGTGTGCATGTGATTTAATAATGCAATAGGATTCATCAGTGCAAAGGTTTTCCCTCCAACCATAACTTTGCCGATTTTGCTTCAGGGAGAGACACAGAAAGGTGAGGGCAAAGGTAGCAGACTGCCAGGCCTACACCCAGCAATACAAAGACTCTTGGGTACAGCACCAACTGCACCTCTACCAACTGCAGAGGCCCTCTCAACAGACCCTCTCACCTCTGAGCACAAGACCCTAAGTCCTGCCACAGATCAGGAGGGAGAGAAGAGGCTATCTTACCAAACCCAGAGTGCCAGCACTGCTGACAACAAAGCCACTGCAGGTCATCACTCCTTAAAATCAACTACTCTGCCACCACCAGCATCTCAAGCTAGTGATAAGGTCTCAAAAAAATCACAAATGGATCAGGATAAAGTTTCTCAAAATCCTCGGCTACCCAGCCCTAAGCACCTCCCCCCGCGGCCCCCAGACAATCCAGCAACAATACCCCAGGGCCGTCAGCGGCGATCCCAGAGTAAAAGAAGGTGAATAAAAATGTTTCATTCCCTCTTTTTTTTCTACATTGATAGGGGTAGCTCAAGCATGAAAAATAAATAGACTCCACACTCACTTTCATGAATCACCCTTGTTTTCTAGATGGTGGACTTCTATTCTGTGCAGTGTTAAGCAGCCTCTTTGCTGTTCACTACCCAGATAGTAGATGCTTCAATGATAAAACATGATTAACTTATCCAAGAGTCTAGGCCAGAAAGTTCCCACAAGATACCAAGTAGTAGTAGTAAGTGTAGTAGGGGTATGCTAATTGTAATGTGGTTAATTATTGTCAGATTATTTTCAGACTTTCTTTTTCTATAACCCCAAAATTTGTGTATTGCTTGTTTGTAATACTTCTCTGCTGCAGCAGCTTCCACATAACATTGGCTTGCCTGTAACAAAGCAAACAACACATGCAAGACTCACTGAGGAAACTACTAATTTTCTTTTTCAGGCTGATCGTCGGCAACACTTACCAGTTCCTCACTCCTCTTCCGGGGGAGGAGGCCGAGGACACCTTCAGGTACAAGTGGCAGGTGTATGTGAGGGCGCCGCCGGGGGACCCTGATGCAGCCACCTTCCTGCAGTCCGTTACCTTTGTCCTGGACGAGAGTTATTCCCCCCACCATGTCATCACCCTCAAGTTAGCATGTGCCTCGTCATCACAGCCTCTTTTTCCTTATCGTATAGTATTAAAGAGCTTTTTTCTTCCCTTTATTCTTATTTATTTATTCTCCTTCTGGCATCACAAATCTTTGAACATTATTCTCAGAATAATCCAAATAGATCAATAGATACTTCTTGTACAACATTTTTTTTACAAAATCCTTAATAATGTTTTTATCTTTTTCATTCTCAAACAAAATTGATTTAAAGTGGTTTCTTTCATGATAGTTTAAAGAATCACTGATGTTGGGGATGATGATGGAGATGACTGTATATTCTTAACCCAGGCAGCCTCCCTTCGTGCTGAGTCGGCGTGGCTGGGGGGAGTTCAAGATCAAGCTGATGCTCAAGTTTATCGACCCGCGCAACAAGTCAGTCCGTCTTCTTCACCCTCTGGTTCTGTCCCGGCCTGATGACGCCCTAGCTCTCACTGGCCTTTGGAGACTGGGTAAGTTGTCTCATTCTCTCTGTATTTCTCTTTATCTTCTTTTATTCATTTTTTATCAACCTGTAGTTTTGATGGCTCAGTTTCCTCCAATAACTCTTCTTAAGGGGGTGGCTACAACAGAAGAGTTTCTAGTTCTCCCTAAATATACACCTGTTTTTGCAACATTCACTTATTCTTGTCATTGAAATATCTTCAACCTTTGTCTGTTCTCTCATCCCTGCTGCTCGTTTCATATCTCTCTATGTTGCACCCATCAGGCTGCAAAGGTAACCTTGATTAACTACCATCCTCATCAGGTCAGGAGAACTGGTATGACCTGTGGGTGTACATGCCCAACCCAGAAGCCAACTCAGGTGCAGATGAAGATGCTCAAGGCAAGGAAGAGGATGAAGAGAAGTCCTGCCCAGCCTCATTAACTCATGAGCTGCTTACAGGTGTGATCATCTCTAAGGTAGAAGAGAACACAACCATTGACCATGACCCAACAAAAGACTGTAGTGCTGGTGGTAGTAGTAGTCTGGCAGCCCCAGAGAACACTAGTAAAGACCAGTACATTGAAGAAAGAGATGAAATGACAAGGATTAAGGTTGACTATGTGAGTTCCTCTGGAAAAAGTACATTGGGTGGAGGTACAAGAACAAATATAGAGTGCATGGGTTTATTAGCAGCAAAAAGTGGAACAGACGTGTCAGCAAAAGATGTGAGTACGACCTCCAAGAGAAGCACAACAGTTGGAGCTACGAGAACTAATATTAAGCGTTGGAATTTGTTGAGAAAAAAAGACAAAGTGAATATGACAGCAAAAGATGTGAGTACCTCTGAGGAAAGCATAGAGAGTGGAGAAAGTGGTACTGAAAGAGTGAAAAATACCGAGAAAGGAGATGGAGTAGTAAGGGAATCAAGTCCTGCCAACGGTAAAGTGTGTAGAGTGCATGTACGACAAGCCGACGGGAGCCTCAAACCTTACCTCATCCCCTCACACCTTTACCCCTTGGCCCTGCAGGCAGCTCGTAATTACACCAAGCAGAACAAGGCCAAAACAGTTGCCACAACTAACAGCAATCACATGCAGGAAGCAAAAAAAGCTGAGACAAGTGTGAGTCAAGGATCGAGTGCCATTAGGAAGGGCAACATCCAACTCCTCAAAGATCCTGGCAAACCTGTAACACTGAAGTTAATACCCCAACACAGTGTCTCAAATCATTCTGGTATTCTAGTGTCTGAAGGAGCTTACTCAGTGCTTAAAGGAACCAACAGTCCCATAGAGGCCAAAGTCACTCAGCACAACCTGTTGGAAAGTCAGACAATAACCACATCCAGCAGTGATCCTCAAAACCTGCTGGGAGTATATAAACAGACACTTGTTCAAGGACAGAAGCAGGTTGTCTCAAACACACTCAAGCAGGCCAAAGCATCAGAGAACCATCATCTTTCACAAGAAAGGCTCAGCTCACAAATTCCCTCCCTTACTGTGAGTAATGCTAAGAATGTAAGTGAGACCTCAGTCTCTGCACACACCAAAGTCATTGGACTGAGTCAGCTACAAGCTGGTAATGTTAGGTTTGTGACAAGTAATGGGCAACTGTTAACGCCAGAAAAACTGAAAAGCTTAGGGTTGCAGGTGCTCACAAATGCAGGACATAGCAGGATTGTAACAAGTTTGGGAGCACACAGAACCACCACCACTACCACTGCTTCTTCAGGCATGAGCACCACCACTGCAGCAACCACCACAGGTTCCACAGGTCCTCTGCTGATTCAAGGTGGGCGGGTGGTGGGCGGTGCCAATATATTGCAGTTAGTGACGAGTAAAGGCAAGAGGGCCGTGAAACAACTCTCACCACTCAAGCTGCAGGGTGAGAAAGTGCCCAAAATTGTACCTTTGCAGCAATTTATGATGTGTAGCACCAGTATCAGTGGAGGTAACCATGCAGTATTAGGGACTCCAGGTAAATTAGTTGTTGCTCCACAAAGGACAATTAAGGATGATGGGGAAAGTGAAGGAATAATCTTGAAAGGAAGTGTATCACAAAATCTCATGGAGCTTATTGGTGGTGTATCCTTGAAGTCTGGTGGCAGCGGCAGCGACAGCAGTAGCGGTTTGAATGTGAAGAAGCTTTTGTTTGGCCCCAAGAAAAGAGAACAGCAGCAGCAGCAGGAAGAGCAGGAAAAAGAATATTCAACTTACTGGGAAGACTATTTGGGGTAAGCTAAATTTTACCTCATGTCAAGAAGACTATAATCATCATCATCATTTTTATCAGTAAATGAGGTGCTTAGTTATGAAAGGTGATAAGTACCACAAATAGAAAACTGAGGAAATGGCATAGTCATATGTATATATATATATATATATATATATATATATATATATATATATATATATATATATATATATATATATATATATATATATATATATACACATAGTCATTATAGTCATGTACTCTGTAAAATCATATAGCATATAGTAATTTACATTCAGCCACTTCATCTTCCAGTTAACTACATGCCAAACCTCTACATTCAACCAGTTCCATAACCGCTGAACCACACACATAGTCACACATAGCCAACAAGGCGCCCTAACCACTTAAGGATGTACTTTGCATTCATCCAGCTCCTCCTCCTGTCAACCACAAACTACCACTAGTGCAACCAAGGTAGCTCTCACTCACTTTCATTTTTCCTTAGTCGCATGTGTGAGGCATGCAGAACCAGCCTCTCCACATCCTCCTGTGTGTCAGCGTGGCTCAGGGTGTTGCCAGTGGTGCAGCCAAGCCATACTCCATCCCCACCTTTCTCATTCTGTCGTGCCACCTCCCACAAGCACTTCCTGAGCTGGCCCCTCGCCAAACAGAGGGCCTGTGAGGTCAGTAGTAATGTTGGCCTGAATTGTATGTATTATCATTTCTGTTCTATTTTGAGCTGTAGGATAAGCTTATATGTAGAACCCCCACCCCAACAAGATGTAAAGCAAAGTTATAAAGAAATTCATTTTAGAGAAAGATGAAAACTTTATCATTAAATCCGCTTCTCCTCTGATCCTTTTATAGGAGTTTTTTATCCCTTTTTAAAAGTTTCTTTCAGAATGTATGCTTTCCATAAACAATTGCCTCATATCCATAAGTTTTCATTGTTACTGATATAATCTAGGAATCTTAATTGATAGAAGAGAACACATGAAAAAAAACATGTTTAAAGCTACATTTGTACTTAACTAAATAAAAATATAATCTAATTAGCAAACTGAATTTTTGAATCATGTAAAGTTTGTAAAAACTGTTAGGTGATAATGATGGAATCTGGTGTCCCCACAGTGCCCATTTCTGACTTCAGTGTTATAGTTTCAGAGAGCAAGAGAGGTCAGGTGGTGGCTACAAGAGTGCCGTGTTAAGGGCTGGGAGGGTTGGACAATCCCAAGGCTTGTGGCATGGGGAAGAGGCCATGCCCACACCCCTATAGCACGCAGGCCAGTCATTCACACAGGTTGGTGTCTTTTGACTTTTAGTCTGTCAAAGGTAAGAGAACTTGGAATATTTGTCTGACACCTTCTATTCATATTGTTCTTGAAGTTATGGCAAATTTTGTCCCTTTACTCATTTTGCTGTAGAAGTTGAAGTAATGTTATGAGTTTCATTAGCAGTGTCTGTCTAACTTTGGGTTTAACCTGCTGTTCTTGACACCATTGAGAGGTCAGGTCCATCATTAACTCTTCAGTAATCATTAATCAATTATATGTTCATGAAGAAAAAGTATTTGATTTCATATTACAACAAAAATGAAGGTGTCGATGTATTCTGAGCATCATATTTGCCAAGGCTGCCAGAGCAGGGTGTAGGTTACCTCTTATATTTTTTCCTCAACTTTCTCTCCATTGTGACTAATGACTAATAAGAATAGGAAATTGACCTGGGCAAGTCATAGCACGCATGAGACTGATAACGGGTGGACAACCAAATTATCAAAGTAGCAATCCAGGAATTGTGGAACAATCCCAGGGTAGACAAAAAGACATGTGAAGATAAAATTTTGGTATGTATTTGCCAAGCAGGGCGGAGAATTGATACCAGGAGAGGCATTTGTCCTACAGTGGGCTAGTAATGCCTGATGATGATGATAATTATAAGTAACTTGAAGCATTTGAACTCACCTTACCTGGCTTTCTTGTTTTGGTACAGATAAGGTAAAGCTGCCACCATCAACTCCAACATCTGGAAAATCTCTCTCTTACATTGGGGACCTTCAGAAGCTGGAAGAGGAGGAGCATCAAAGTGACAATGACACCTGTCCTTCTGACACACTAGAAGTTGATGTTGTTGGTCTAGATGAGGAGGAAGATACTCTCAGAGGCTCCAAAAGAAAACCAGGTAAGTAGAGTGAGGTAGAGTAGGCCTCACTTTGTAAGGTAGAAAGTCTCATTATTGATACACGTATATGGTGATTGTTCAAGTTATATAGTTAGGTTAGATTAAAGATATCTTAAGACACATGACAGGCAGTAACTTATGATAAAAATCAACAAAGAAAGAGTTTACTTTGTTTGTCTCAATACCAAGGAAGAAGATATCAATTTACCGAGTGTATGAATCAGATAACTGTTTGGAATATGGTTAGGTTAAGTAACCTAACCTGTATTTTCAGATACAGGCAGCAACTTATAGTAAAAATCAATGAAGAAAGAGCTGACTTTGGAAGTTATAAAGTTTTATTACCTCAGAAGCATTTATGAATTTACTGAGTTCACATATAGGGTAAATGTTTGGGTTATTTTAAGGTTAAGTTTACGGTATCTATAGATACATGACAGGGAGCAACTTGGTAGTAAAAATTGAAAAAAAGCTCACCTTGTTAGATATAGTCTCATTACCAAGGAAGCATATACAAATTTACTGAGTTCACACATATGAGAACTGTTTAAGCTAAGATTATGTTAAGTTTAGGGTATCTTCAAACACACGACAGGCAGCAACTTATAGTAGTAGTTAGAGAAAGAGCTCATTTATTTAGAAAGTCTCATTACAGGTTGAGAATACTCTATCCAAAATTCCAAAATCCAAAAATCTTTTAATGTTGACATGATGCATCACAAATGGAAAATTCCACAAGTTAGTACTTATAATGAAAATCATCAAAGAAAGAGCTCACTTTGTTAGGTAGAATGTCTCATTTCTGAGGAAGCATAAATGAATTTATTCAGCATGCTAATGTGACAGCTGTTAACACCAATATGCGAAGGTAGTATAGAATGGGAGTTTAAGAGTAAGTAAGGGGTAATAGTGTTGCTTGTTGGCAGGCTCTCCATTGAAGCAGAGGCTGGAGTACCTTCCCTTTGAGGAGGAGGAGGTGACCAGTGGCTGTGAGTGGGTGGGGCAGCTTGGCTCCCAGCTTCGTATTTCCATACAGCCTGAGGATGTAGGCGAGAGGTGTGCGACTGATGCTGCCCGCGCCACTCTCTGGAAGGTGTGTGTGTGTAGTATTTTTCATTCTTATTTATTACCTTTAATAATGAAGCAAAGCTATATTGAAAGTCATGATTAAACATTTTATGTTAATTTATTTGTTTACTATATTTGTTTTTATTTAGTTATTTTTATTTTTTATACTTTTTATTTATTTATTAATTTATTTATTTATTATTTTTTTCAGGCTGCATTAAATCTGATGGAGGACCTGCTGAGGGCTTCCCACTTCCAGGCTTGGCAGGAATCTTCGGTCATGCCCCCACCAACCATCACTCCTACACATGTCTTGTCGGCACTCACCCACTCACGACCTGAATTTGACCTCTTGACTGACCTCGGCCTAGGCACTCCCAACCAGGCTCTGTGAGGCAACCATAGTGTGAGGAGGTGTTGGCATGCCTTGAAGGTAGGTAGGTATGTGCGCAGTACAGTGGGTTAGGTGGGGCTATGGTTCTGAATGGTCCTTATCCCCAAAATCTACTTCATAGTCAGCCTAAAGCCAAGCATTCATATGTCCATGATCAGTAATATTTGTCCATATCTGTGTCAGCATCCATGTCTATGGCATTGTCTTTACTTTGCATCAAGTATGCTTTTATTTTATTTTATTTTTAATTTATTGAATTTTTGAAACGGCAAATCAGAGGGGAAGAGAAGTGTTGCAATTGCTAGCATAGCCATAGCTATGTTAAGATCAATTGGTACTTCCCATATTTTCAGATTTTTACATATATCATAGACTTTGGCAGAGGCAGACACATCACAGAGAAATGGATGCCCAGTCTTAGGGAGTTGCAGGATAAAGTAGAGGATTGATTGTATGTTTTCCTCCTTTCTCCCTGTCCCTCAATCCCACCACCATCAATACACCATAGTTGCTTCTGTTGCTATCAAGTAATTGGTTGTACATCTGTCAGTGTGTTTGCATGTTATTGGCTGGAAATATAGATTGAGTTTTTAGTTAAATAATTTATGTTGTTATAAATGACGGCCAGATTTTTTTTATTAAACACTGCAGGTATTATTTCAAGTAATAATCAACTTTTTTATATATTGTTATTATTATTTTCATTATTATTATTATATTCATAAAAGTTTGCAAAAATCTTAATTATAATGTAATGTGGATGTTAATTCTAATAATTATTAGCCCCTTATTAGATGATTTATGTAAATTATGTATTGTTATATAAGTAGTGTTCTCAGCAACAGTACTATAATTTGTAGCAGAAAGACTAGTCGCAACAGCTGCAGCAGATTATAAGTAATTACCAATACATTCACATAAATAAGGACAAAAGGAGTCTGTTGGAGGTCAATCCCCCAACACATGGCAGCTCTTATAAACTGAATACCATTTATCATATCTATTTATGAACTTATCTTTTTTAAGTATCCATCATATTAGCAGTCATGCAGTGAGGACCACATGACTGCCAATAAAAGCTGCTCCACTTGTAAAATGCGCCAATAGCAAATCAGCCATTTGAAAGTCTCCCATTGGCAAACACCCTGTACCAACACAGTCTCACGAATACCAATATCTAGTATCTAGATACAAATTTAGAAGAGTAATCATGAAAAGTGTTTCTGTACCTATTTATTCTCCCAAGGCTATACTTAATTCTTGGGCTGCCAGGATAACCTACTGTGATATTTTTGTATTATTTAAATAAAATTTTTAAGAATAACAAATTTTCAGGGATACACTCATGTTTCTCTTTTCCTTTTAATAGTTCTATGTGTTGTTTAAACTGGTATAATGATATCATCTTGGGAAGAGTTTTCCTTTGTGTGAATGAGTGAGTGATAAAAGTAAGCCTGACAGTACAATGGAAGCCATGATAAGCTGCTATTATATTTTTTTCAACTTAGGTAATAGTGAGGAGCAGAGTTATTTGACTATGGTGAGAAGTTAATTGTAAAATGTTGAGTTAAAACACAAGAAACCATGGAACATTAGTTCTTATTGATTTAGTAGTGGCAGTAGTAATATAACAATAGTAACATAGTAGTATCATCCTACATCTATTGTCTTATAGTACTTTAGTACCATGGAACATTAGTTATTATTGATTTATTAGTAGCAGGAATATAAAACAATATATAGCAGTAGGTATCATCCTACCGTACATCTATTGGCCTATAGTAACCGTTTAAAAAGAATTAACATCATTTCAACGTTAAGATCTCTCAAGAGGCACAAAACAGGGTTAATTTTTACAATGACGAGTCTATGTAAATATCATTATAAATAATTTTATATAAAATTGCTTTATGAACTTTTCAAATACCACAATACGTATAGCTGTCAGCTATTAAAGTATGCTCAAAGTGGGAAGGTACAGGCCAATGAAGGCGTGGCCAAACGTTTGAATGGGGAGAAAATGATTGATTGATAGTTTATTGTTGCAAGTAAACAACAAAGGAGAAGGGAGGAGCATGCCGTCCCAACCCCCAGACAGTACAGTGTGTGATTATACAACTAATGACTGAATTTATTATCGTCTGCTGCAGCTGCTATGAAAAGCAAGACCTCTGTATCTATCGATCTTGATGGAAAGTTTCGATGTTGAAAACAAGCTGAATTATATTATTTCAGTGTGGAAAGTTGTTAATTGTGAGCAGATTCAACCATTTTACTCAGCAACTCTTTATAGCGACTTTTTTTTTTTTTGGGGGGGGGGGGGGGGTATTTCGTTGGGGATATACCCCAAGGGAGGAAAGCGGTGCATGCCGCGCAACCACCCAGACGGCTGGTAGAGGGAGGAGGCCCAACAACGGGGCTGGGGTTGTCGGAAAGAGCCCACCTTTCCACTCCCATGGCACCGGGCAGGTCTCGAACCTACACGCTCCAGCACGCCGCCAGAGTGCAAGGCGAGGAGACTACCACGGGCCCAAGGAAGCCCCCCTAGCGACTTCTAGTGATTTTGTGAATATTCAGTTCAATCTGCCATTTAGTTATTAACACTATATATATATATATATATATATATATATATATATATATATATATATATATATATATATATATATATATATATATATATATATATATATATATAATGATACTACTACTGATGATAAAATAGTCTTATATAATAGTAATAGGTCATTATAGGTCGATTGCGTCAGCGTGTGACTCAGTGGGTGAGAGTGACCTTCGCGCCCTTCCTCCTCTCCAACCCCCAGGATGCTGACCTCTACCTGCCTCTTCCCTTTATTTAATTCGCAGGCCCAGGTCGAGAGAAAAAAAAAGCTGGCTGGTATTATTGGTTAGTTTTCAGTGTTTGAGTTTGCTTGGTTTTATGTGTCGTCCGTCTTGCATGATTAAAGTTGGTGGTTGTGTTTTTGAATCTCTCTCTCTCTCTCTCTCTGGTCTTTACCTGCGAGAGAGAGAGAGAGAGAGAGAGAGAGAGAGAGAGAGAGAGAGAGAGAGAGAGAGAGAGAGAGAGAGAGAGAGAGAACAGAATAATGAAAGGAAGAGGTGAAAATGGGGGAAAAAATTAAGCGAAAGGAATGATATATATAGACCCCTATAGGAGTGGAAGAATTAAATGAATGGAGAAAAGAAAAAAAATAGAGGAACAAAGAATGGAAGGCAGAAAACAAGGGAAGAATTTGGGTGAAGAGAAGCAAGAAAAGCGGGTATGTAGGGAAGGAAGATCGAGCGCATAAAAATTGGGAGGATTATGGAAAGAAAAAGAGGAAAGCAATACTAGAGATAAATAAATGAAGAGAATTAAGTTACCGGCCACCCCTCAATTTAGCAGCCATACATTTGAGGAGAAGGAGGAAAAAGGGAAAGAAGGTGAGGAAAGAAAAGATGAAGAGGAAGAAAGAGGGGAGTGAGTTAGAGAGTAAGAAAGTGGGGAAATAGGGCGGGAAAAGGATATATGAGAAAATAAAGAAGTTTGAAAAGAGAAAAGGAAGAGAGGAAAGAGGGTGAGGAAAAAGGGTAAAGGGGAAGAAGACAGAGGGGAATGTTCATTAGTACCAAAAACTGCAGCCTAGCCACGAGTAGGAGGAAAATAATACTATACGGGCACGTCACTCACTAGCCTCGCACCGCCCACCGCCACACCTCACCGTAGTACTCGTCCCAATCCTCTCCCTTGGCCGTAGCTTCAACTTCATTATCAACTATCGTATTTCTCCTTTTTATGCTGTTATGTGAACCTGTTAATAGGGAAAGGATTGATTGATTGATAGTTTATTGTTGCAGGTAAACAACAAGGGAGAAGGGAGGAACATGCCATCCCAACCCCCAGGCAGGACAGAGTGTGATTATACAACTATTAATACATGTGTATGACTTCATATGATTTTAAACTGCGAATTATACATATGACAATCAGGAGGTAGATTAGAGCTTTGTTTGCGCTGTTATTAGTGAACAGTTGAGATTCAAAAATGTTTTAGAAGGTTGAATTATAAATGTTCCTTCTCCTTTGTTGTGTACCTTTACAACAATAAACTACCAATCAATCAATCAATCATAATTTTGATGCTGAGAAAGAAAAGTAAAGCTTTAATTATAAGAAGGGACACATCACAGAGATTGTGGTCATTGAAGATTATCATTCAGAGAGCTATACTTCCAGGGGTTCACTTGTTTACCTTTGCTTCCATGCCA
>NC_066513.1:24966114-25093614 GCF_024679095.1 Eriocheir sinensis | reverse complement strand
ACGGGACTTGATTCACGGCCACGCGGAGAGTTGGCGCATGCGCAGTACCCTTCCCGCGCAAATTCAAAGGGTCCTTTTGAGTGCTGTGATTGGTCCGCGTCATCACTCTGACGTCAGCCTCCCGAGCCTATATATATTGCTACTTTCACCGCCGACGTCAGAAGCAGACGAGCCAGCAAGGGAGGTACATCGTGAGATAAGCCGCTGACCTAGAAGGTTGTGCATATTTGGAACTGTTGTTTACCTGTCAAAGCAGCTGAGGATGGCGTGCGACTCGCAAGCTGGACTCGAGGCTCAGAAGCTGATAAGCATTTCCCTCGGTAAAATGGCGGCGTCGCGGGTGGGGCGGACGGGCGCCTCGCTGCACAAATCCCTCCTGGTGGCGTCGGTGCTACACCGCGCCCGCCATGTCTTTTTGGAAGAGAGTTACCACGTGCACCGCGCCGCCCACCCCGAGGCCTATGCTGGGCCCCCTCCGGCAGCCCAGGGTGCACCCGTCATGGCTGTGTACGCCCCGCTTCTGCCGTCCCCTGTGCCTGCAGCCCCTATCGAGGAACCCACTGAGAGCGAGGATAAGGAGAACCGCGTCAGCGACCAGGAGCCT
The DNA here is from genome assembly GCF_024679095.1 of Eriocheir sinensis. Lineage (NCBI taxonomy): Eukaryota > Metazoa > Arthropoda > Malacostraca > Decapoda > Varunidae > Eriocheir > Eriocheir sinensis. The sequence continues at coordinate 25,093,010 of NC_066513.1, read as the reverse complement.
GAGCCGTCCCCGCCGCAACCCCTGCCGGTGGAGCCCTGTAGTGAGGCGCCCCGGGCGCCGCTTGCTGAGAGTAACACCAACACTGCCAATACCACCCCTAAGAATAACAGATCGGCGTCCCTTAAAAGGCGCCGGTGTGTGAGTCAGCAGGAGACGCAGGAGGCTGTGCTGTCCATCCTGCCCAAGCGGCCCCGCACTTCCCCCTCGACGGACCCCGCGCCGGACCACCACAGCCACCTGCAGCAGGGACAACAGACGCAGCAGCAGCAGAGTGATGCCAGCAACAGCATGGAGGTGGAGCACATCACGTCCCTGGTGTCGATCTTCAGCTTCGGCGGCCAGCGGGTGGACCTGTGCGGCACTGAGGCGGCCAGGGAGGACCTGGCCCAGTTCCAGCCTGTGGCCTTGGCGGTGTGAGGCCATGACAGTCCCTAGGTCTCCACGTGCCCACTTGTTAACTGCTGTACCTGATGTGGCTCTGGCCCGCGCCTGCTAGTCATCCCGCCCAGGTGGCCGCCGCCCCACGCCCTGCACCAGCGACGCCCTTCGTGTGGATAGACAGACGAGGGAATTAAGGATGTACGGAAGTCGGGCGTCATCACGCCCGCTTAGGATTATTATTGTTGCTGCTGATGTTAGTGCGAGAGTGGAGTGTTGTGAAGGGGACGGTGCTGGGGTGTGAGGGGCAGGGGCGGCTCCAGGGATGTGTGGGTTCACCATGATGGTGCCCGCCTGTGTGTGGCTCATCGCCTCACGCTGTTGTGATATTATTGTACAGTTTAGTGTACAAACAGAGGATTCTATTTATCACGGGCTTTTTGCGCCGGTGGAATACTAGAATATATTTTCTATACCCCATGTTGAAAAAAAGAGCATAATAAAAATGCTGAAAGGTCTCTACATGTTTTATTGGGCCTCGTTGGGTGCTGGGGAGTAGTGATATGCATTCAGGTACTATTTACCTTATCCAAGTGTTTCCAGCTTCGGAAAATCAGTGTGGAGGATATCTACGGGCAGCGACTGTTGGCGGAGGTGGCTTCTACCAGTTTCAATATAGAACAGGTAATGACTTTACAGGATTGCCGCTGATGGACTGGAAAGTATTGTGATGAATGACCTTGGGAATTCTGGCCGTGTAGATTATGATTTAACTTTACTCCTGCTATTTAGTACCGCCGGTATAACGAGGATCAAGCCTCTACCTGTAACCTTTGTAACTACACATCACCCATCGTGAGTAGTTGGGGGGATTCTGGAGCTGCCCTGTGTAGGCCACCCGGTCTCTTGCAGTTTCCCTATGTTCTTATGTATACATCAGCCTATTTAGGATTTTGAGCACATTTCCATACAGTATATAGGAACAGCCACATTTAAAGGTTATGATGGAACGTCTTATGATACTAATTAAGAGTGGGCATGGGAGGGTAGCATTTCATATTACTCATTTATTTCTTAAGGTGTTCTCGCTTAGGTAACTTCAGTCACGTTTCTAGGTATGGATTGGCATAATTTTCACAAGGGATGGGCCTTCGTACTCTATTTTCAAGGCGTTTGGTGTCACTAGTAATTAGTTTGCACTGCCAGAACTATTTATTTTTCAGTGCAGTATCGAATAAGTGTTTCTGTGGGGAGGGAGGTTGAAATGAAATAGTAGTTAGACTAAAATATTTAACTTTTTTCCGTCCCGTCCTCACTACATTGCCTTTAAAAGATTTAAATATATTTGAGCTACTCTTGGCTTTAAATAGTTATGAACACTTGAAAGCATGAACCAAGTTCGGCTCCCCGCCATTCGGGCAGGCCGCAGGTGGTACTGACTGACGCTCAGCTCCTCGGCGGTGCGTCGCGTTACGCACTAAAGTGACTGTGCTGCAGTGAGCTGCTGGTTAAAGGTGCACAGCGATGGAAGCTTGTTTGGCGCTGCATGTAAGTACTCAATCCCGTGCACAGCCCAAAGTGACAACCGACAAACCTCCCCTTTTCATGCATCACCTCCATTTCTCAAAACCGCCGAGATCATAGTAGGATCTTCTAGTTCATTAGTGTTAGGATTGTTTGGTGTTGTATGGAAGTATTCCATCCCATGCATACATAACCTAGCCTCACTGTCGTGGTTAATGACTTGCCTTCCCCTCCCTCCCTCCATCCCTTCCCCTTTCTTAAATGAAAATCAGATTACATAGAACTCAAAAGTCCATTCTGTCAGTGTGCCTTGGGAAGGTACCGGGAAAGCCTCTGTACAGATGTGATGAGATTTCATTATTACGTCAGTTTAAACAATCACAATAGTGCGTCAGACGCGGAAGTAAAAAAAAAAATGGCGAATTTTGCGTGGAAGGGTGTAACTGAGCGGAGGGTGTGATGGGATGGCCCGCGGGTGGGGTGCAGTTATGTCAAGTGATTAAAAAGTTCCTTATTTCTTTATTGAAAAATAATCTTAGACCGACACTAGAGCATGTAATATAGAAGTAAAAGTAAAAAAATAAAAAGAGCAATAGGTTGTAATAAACATACGGCTATACGGGTGGGGTAAGTGAGGGTGGAGGGTCATACATGTGGCACCACCGCTCGGCCCTTTACGGCGTCAAGAGCTCCACCAATAATTTTCCCGCATTTCTCCAGGCCAGCCAGCCACTCAGCCTCGCCCTGGCCCTGTTGCCCTCTGCTCGTCACTTTCTCGTCCATGCTTTTTAATATGATGCGCAGTAGTCAGTAATGATCAATGTGGTTACCAGTCACTTTAAAGAACACACACACACATGATGTGCACATTACTTTCGAAGTGTATGTGTGAAGAGAGAGAGAACGAGGCAGGTAACGGTGTGTGTATGTCTGTGCTCCCAGCCGGATGTGGGTGGGAGGAGGACTCAAGGGAAAATAAATATAGCGACACTTCAAGCGAGCCGTGCGTAGGTGTGTTGCGGGTGGGCGTGCGTGGGAGTGATTTCCAGAGGGCATGCGTAAGGATGTGGTGTAGGTGGGAGTGCGGCGTGACACACACACACACACACACACACACACACACACAAACCATTAAACCTGACCTCATCACAGACAGTTTCAGTTGACCAGTCTGTATGTCTTGTATGCATTTATGTATGTTATATACGCTGTTCTTTATGCGTCTTGTCTGGCTCGCTCCTATATAGTGCAACGCATTTCCTTCACTCCACATTCTTTATTATTATTCTCCTTTGATATTCCTTGGTATGCCTATTTCATTATTTATCCATCTGTCTTTCCTCTCGCATTTTTTGTATTTCATTATTCCGTGTTCATCGCCATTTTCTACTGTTATCACTTCCTGTAATATTTTTTCCTACATTTATTCCTTGGCACCTCCATTACACTATATCTTTCTCTTTCATTTTTTACTTTGTCTTTCACTGCTCATTTTTCATCATCCTTATCACTTCTATTCCACTTTCTCACTTCTTACATTATACATTTCCGTCCATTTCCATTGTTCTCTATTACACTACGGTATCTTATTTTGATCACAATTCTTTCTTTACTCTTTTTTTTTCATTCTCACCTATCACCTATTCTATTTCACTCTTCCTCTAATATCTCATCCACAACTACATGTTCCTTTCCATTTACCCATGTCCTCCACTTATTTATTTCAGCAGGTTAGTTGCATATTTTTTTTCCTGTAATCCACTCATCACTTACCTTCCTGTACTATTTTTTTCCTCCTCATCCTTATGCCATTACTCCACTCTGCTCGGCACATTTCTGTCATTACTCCTCTTCACTATATTCTTTCACCGTGTTCACTCCTAACTGCATTAATTTTATTCTACTGCTACAACTACTTTTCATTCCTCATTATATCTTTCACTTGCCTACTCCAGCTCATTCGTCACATCACACTATTCCTTCTCTCTCCTCATCACATCCTCTCGACTTCTTTCTAAATTTCTCGCCCCTCATCTTCCACTTCTCTACTATCTCCTTATTCCATCTAATTTATTTTTCACTACATCCTCATAAATTATCACTTCCACAACTTCTCTTTTACTACATTTCTTCTATTACCACTCATCGTTCTTACTTTTTATCAATCATCTACCACCCACTCTTCCTCGTTATTGATTTCTCCTCTTTACATCTCTTCGACAAAATCATTACTCCACAACTCCACATATTATAATTTTCTACCTAATTTCTTCACCCATGTCATCTCTCCTCTTCCACTCCTCCCAGTGAACACTAGAGATCATGTAGCTTGAGAGGGTGTAAAGGACATTTACCACATTAGCATAGATTGAAATATGGAAAGAATTTCTGGTAGTAGTATAAACTGAAATTACGTGAAGAAAGGATTTTTTAAGATAATCAAAGAGTAAACCTAACTTATGTAAGGGTTTTGAAAAATGCAAGAAGGAAAACAGGAGACAGATGATTGGAGAATATGATGAAAGGAGGCGTAAGTGATTGCTTGAGTGGGTGGAGGAGTAGGAGGAAAGTGAGGAGGAAGAAAAAGGTTAAATAATTATAAAACCATAGACTTTTATATATTTATTAATTCATAACCATTACTCACAGCACATGTTAGTATGCATGAAATAGTTTTTCGCTTTATCTTTATGCATTATAAGTTAAATTGAGACTAAGCATGAATGCATTTCCATAAAAAAGAAATTAAAAAACAATATAGTGTTTGTGTAGTGGTGGATGTAAATACTCAGAGACAAGAAAATATATGCACAGAAGAACGTGGGGGTTTAGTGACACTATCTAAATGGACAAATAAATAGAAATTGCAGTAACACAATTATCATGAAACTAGCCGAGGCAAAACTAGTTACTAACTAACATGAGCAACCAGAACATTGGAAACAAAGTAATTAATGGAAAGCTTAGCAACATTATAAAAAAAACTAACTTACTTGAGCTGCAATTCAAAATACAGTACGGTGCCGCGAACTGCCATGGTACAAAAGAGCACAGTAGCCACCTAGCGGAAGCAATCAGTATATTACGAACGAAATTAATACTAGAAATCCAGTGCAAGAGTAACAAGTTCTAATAGCAGACGAATTGGCCTGATCTAACTGTGAAATAATAAAAAATGAATGTGTGGACTAACGGGGAGTGGCAGGACGTCATAACAAATAGCTATCCAATATGAGTTTGTAGGAGTAAAAAGCAACTGAGAGACACCACGTACACAAGTTAATTCATCTGATAGGATAACTTAAAAGCGGTATTATGCATCTTTCCTTTCTCTTCTTGCTTACAATCGTGTGTGTATGTGTGTGTTAGTAACAGGGAGTGACTGTACTTGACAAAATCTGACTTGAAATGTTCAGATGATAAAAAAAAAACTATCATTTACGTGTATATGTGTGTGTGTGACGGGGGTGAGGAGTGACAGCAACAGGAGAGGGTAACGACCCGCAAGGTCCTACGGGCTTATTAATGTGAAAGTTGGCAAGAGAATCACGCTCTCCCCCCTTCTCTTCACTCCCTCTGCCGACCCCCTTCCCCTTCCTCTCACTCTGTCGTCCCCCCTTTCTCTCTCTCTCATGGCCTCCACCTCCGCTTTCCAGGATCTCTCTCTCTCTCGTCCCCCTTCCCTCTCATCCTCCATGGCCCCTACTCCCACTTTCCAGGATCTCTCTCTCTCTCTCTCTCGTCCTCCATGGCCCCAACCCCCACTACATGATCTCTCTCTCTCTCTCTCTCTCTCTCTCTCTCTCTCTCTCTCTCTCTCTCTCTCTCTCTCTCCATGGCCCCAACCCCCACTACATGATCTCTCTCTCTCTCTGTTTCCTCCCACACCTCTCCTTTCTCCCACTCCTCCATTTTACATTCTCTCTCTCTCTCTCTCTCTCTCTCTCTCTCTCTCTCTCTCTCTCTCTCTCTCCTGCTCACCTTTCTCTTCCCCCTCCATGTCGTCTCCCACCTCCTCTATTTCCTTCCAATCCTGCAGTCTCTTACGCCTCCTTTCATCTGATTCTTCTGCCACTCGTCTGTCTCATGTTCTCCTTAGCACCTTTCAAATCCCTGCAGAAGTTATGTTTACTTCTTGCTTATCTTTACATTCCTTTCTTTTCACGTAATTTCAGTCTATACTACTCCTGCTACAACACGACTACTACTTTTGAGGCATGCAGCCTTTTCTGATTATGGTGTTAACTGAAGACCTTCGACAGAAATGGAATTATGCAAAATATACCTTAGTCTAAGTGTGTGTGTGTGTGTGTGTGTCATTCACTGGTCTCATTGCGTGCTGGAAGTAGGGTATAATGGTGATGATACTGAGGATGACGATAGTGATATATACTACCACTGCTACTACTACTAATGATAATAGTGGTGGTGGTGGCATGACGAAGGTCGAAGTTACATACACGTAGTCAGTCATACGCGGCCACAGATAATGTTGATAAGGATAAGATAAAAGTAATATTTAGACCTACTACTGATAGAAGCTCTGATATCACCACTAATGCTAATACTTCCTTTTATTTACCTTTTCATATAAAAGTATTCTTCTTTTACAACAAAAAACAATTTCTACTACTGTGTTCTGGCTCCTATGTCTGTCCTCATTCTCTACCCTTCGTCCTCCTCCATTTCAAACTACTAATAATAATAATGATAATATAATAATACCTAACGTCACATTAGCCCCACCAAGATAAATAGCCTATTAGATTGATACCACCGTGAAGCTATAGTAGTAGAAGCAGCAGTACCAGTAGTAGTAACGGGAAGGTCTCTGTTCTCGCCTCAAGTTTAAGAAGACTCCGCCATTTTGTGTAATAGTCACGTGCACAGAGGAGGAGGAAAGGGAGGGAGGGGGGGGAAGGAGACACCTCACCGCCACTACTCGGAATGAATACTGGGAAGAGGAGGAGGAGGAAGGGATGGTGGTGGGAGAGGAACAGGAGGGGGAGGGAGGGTGGCGGGAGAGGAACAGGAGGGGGAGGGAGGGTGGCGGGAGAGGAACAGGGGGGGGAGGGAGGGTGGCGGGAGAGGTACAGGAGGGGGATGGACGGTGGCGGGAGAGGAACAGGAGGGGGAGGGACGGTGGCGGGAGAGGAACAGGAGGGGGAGGAAGGGTGGCGGGAGAGGAATAGGAGGGGGAGGGACGGTGGCGGGAGAGGAACAGGAGGGGGGGAAAGGTATTTGGAGGACAGAAGGTGGTGGGAGAGGAAGAGGCGGGTGGGTATGAACATAACATAAGAACACAGGGAGACTGCAAGAGGCCTAATGGCCTACACAGGGCACAAGAGAAGGTAAAATAATGAGAGAGGATATAGAAGGGATGAAAGAGGGAAAAATAGGTATAAGTAAAGAAGAAAGAGGAAATGTGTGTGTGTGGGGGGGGGGGGGGATTAAGAAGGGGAAAAAACCGGAGTGAATCAGTTACAGAGGTGACGCAAAGAGAGAGAGAGAGAGAGTAATAATTTATTTCCACTGGACGTGGTTATTCTGCTTCAAGCACATTGACATTGTATAGTACATAATTACAATCTTATACGTAGTAGTTAAGAATAATGTGTACAGTAAAGTGCAGACATGCTCGCGTACAGATATATACGCTTACACACACACACACACACACACGCACGCACACACATTTACTAATACATTCCAAAAAAAACATATATATATATATATATATATATATATATATATATATATATTTCCAGTACACTTTGCACATATACAGTGATGTTAATTATGTATTAATAAGTAAATATTTCTAACTTTAATTTAAAATGGAGCATATTTTTTTACGTGCCAGCCTTTAGCGCCGGTAGGCTTTGTGTGTTTTAAGTAAGGAGGTAATTGATTATAAATTTTAGGGCCGTCCACACTTAGCGCTGAGTATTAGTTTTAGGGACAAATAGATTTGTTGTGCTGCTGTCCGTCATGCTGTTTAGGGTAATTTGTTTCTTTATATTTCTTCATTAGTGAATTATTTGTGGTGCCCCAGATTATGTTGCAGTTGTTTAGAATACTTAAACTAGTGATTGGATGACGGCGAGAGAGAGTAGGGGGGGGGAAGGGAAATAAGCATAAAACGTGTGGAGAGAGAGAGAGGGGGGGGAGGAAAATAAGCATAAAACGTGTGGAGAGAGAGAGAGAGGGTGGAGGAAAATAAGAAAAAAACAGGTTGAGAGAGAGATAGAGAGAGAGAGAGGGGAATAAGCATACAACGTGTGGAGAGAGAGAGAGAGAGAGAGGGGGGGGGGGGAATAAGCATAAAACGTGTGGAGAGATAGAGAGGGGGGGGGGGGAAAATAAGCATAAAAAGTGTGGAGAGATAGAGAGAGAGATAGAGAGAGAGAGAGAGAGAGGAAGAGGAAGGGGGGGGGGAATAAGCATAAAACGTGTGGAGAGAGAGAGAGAGAGAGAGGGGGGGGGGGGAATAAGCATAAAACGTGTGGAGAGAGAGAGAGAATATCACGTGTATGATGCATGTCAGGAAACGTGTCCTTCCCTTCGGATGAAACACAAAAGAGAGACACATGTTCGGACACGTTATGTATGTGTGACTCACGTAGGCAGGTGTGTGTATATACGTGCAACCTAAGACAGGCGGACATATAAGAACATAGGGAGTCTGCAAGAGGCAGAATGGCCTGCACAAGGCAGCTTCAGATTCCCCCTCACTACCACCTGTCATCCTCGTCCATGTAGCTATCAAGTCTACTCTTAAACAAGGCTTTTTAATCCCTAAAGAAGCCTTGCAATTTCAAACTTGACTTTACGTGGCCTAACCTGGAATTGTCTCATCTAACCCAGCCTTGCCGAAACAAATTACACTTGGAGAGAGAGAGAGAGAGAGAGAGAGGAGGAAAATAATCACATACTCATACGACGGAAATGATGTTAAAGCAAGTTAAGTTTCGTCCCGTTGCATTACACAAGAGTAGGTTGGGTTATTATAATCAACATTAGCATTCCTGCAGAACTTAAAACTCTCCCAACGCTCTTTGTCTTATGGATGCTGCCTCTGTAATGCTTTTGTTTATCAATTTCACCTCTCCCGCTGCTGGTTCTTTGTTTGGTCTGGCTTCTATAGTTGCCACTCTTTCTCCAGTTGTCTTTCATTTATCAATCATACGCTTGATATTACCCACCCATGCTTGTTTGTTGCCTATTTGACATTAAAATATCTTCTTCGTTTATTTGCTCCCTAGCTTTTGAAGGAACGTCACCTGTCACTGCTAAGTGAATTTTCTAAGGAAAGTTGAATAGTAGATGAAAGAAAACAAGGATACTGAGGAATTGGTGGTGGTGAAAATATAGTGTGTGTGTGTGTGTGTGTTTGTGTGTGTCAAAGCTGGCCTCACCTGGCAGGATGTACGGTAATATATTCACTTTAACCCACGTGGGATGTGCTAGACCAGACAACGCTGCACTAGTTTAAGTTAGGTTAGATTGGATTAGCTAAGGACCTCTCAATTGAATGAACCTCCTTCATTATTGGAGGCGTCTTGCATCCGTGCTGTAACAGACTACCCAGGGATTGCGTGAGAAACCTTTTTCACATAGGCTATTCCCTGTAACACACACACACACACACACACACACACACACACAAGTAAGCACATGTGAGCACTTAATATAGCTTGTCTACGCATGATTTTCTCTCTCTCTCTCTCTCTCTCTCTCTCTCTCTCTCTCTCTCTCTCTCTCATACATACATACACCACAACATATCAACACATGTTTTAGCACGATCAAGTAGACAGGCTAGAACGGGGGGGAAAACGAGTAGGTAGATGACGCACCAGAGAGAGACAGACGGCGGAATCCACACGCGAGAGGAAAAAAGAAACACTGGCAACTGTTTGACGTCGACAGTGCCATCGGCTGACGTCAGAAGGGGAAGTCTTGCGCCACCTACACCCTCTCCTCCCCACCTTCCGTCTCTCTCTCTCTCTCTCTCTCTCTCTCTCTCTCTCTCTCTCAGGCCTTCCGTCTCCCTCCTAACCACCCACACCATCCATGATCTCTCTCTCTCTCTTTCTCTCTTCAGGAAAGCCCACGCCTCCTCGTTTTCTTCCCCTTTCCATCTTTTCTGCCTATTCCTTCTCATTCTTCATATTCTTTACCCTTTTCCCACCCCCCTCTTCCTCCCTTCTCAACCTTCTCTCACTCTGAACCTTACTTCCCCGCTCTCACTTTCCTTCTTCCTTCATTTTTCACTTCCCAACCCTACTCGACCCCTTCCCGTCTCCCTCCCCTCCCCCTTTATAGTCGTATGTCCTCGTGAGGGAGCTAAAGATAGTCATGGCGGTGGCGGCCAGGTGGTGGTGGACTACTACTACTACTACTATTAGTAATAATAATAACAGATTAATTTAATAATTTTATCCCCCTGAGAAGTTAATGATGAAGAGAGAGAGAGAGAGAGAGAGAGAGAGAGAGAGAGAGATTTAACCTGAGAGAGAGAGAGAAAGAGAGGGAGGGAGAGGTAAAGGTGTGGACCAATGACGACCGACTCTCGTCACCTGCTGGCGTATTCGCATCCCATGAAAAATAAATAAACAAATAGAATCCAATTTATGTCTACGAACCCGGTGCAGACACAACCCTGAACACACACCCTTCCCTCCCTGACTCACACTTAGCCACAGCACGACTACCATCCTCTGAACGCACGGCGGAGTATTATGCGTAGTAGAAAATAAAAGGCTGTGGGGGAATCGAATGCGCTCGCCGCTCAGTGAAGGTCGCCATGGCAGGGTGTTGCCACATCCGCTCTTTACTTGTTGCATTCACGTGGCGCCCGCCCTCCCTCTCTGCCACCTTCTGAATGTTGTTATTTTCCCTTTAATACTGTGAGTGTGAGACAACACGGTTTCTGTATCTCAATCTCTCATCCTTGCGGCACTCTTTGTGTTGAGTATTTGTTTTCCTACAAATATTGTTTACTTTTTCATTATTGTTTTACGCCAGCCTACCATCATTAATTTTGAGAAGACTGGGATCATCATACTGACGTGATCTTGATGTGAATAAAACTCACACTTGCAGACGAAAGATCTAGCTATAGTTAAATCTTTCGTCTGCGAGCGTAAGTTTTATTCCCACCTACCATCATCGGTTTACTCGCTAACTTCCTAATGCAAGAGTTAACCAGCATCTTTATTCTTCCATCCCATTCTGCAATAGCTTCCCTTCGTCTGTATTTCGTGATATCAAAGATCTAATTTGCTGTGGATCAATAAAATGGCATGTTATTGGCCGTTTCGTTAAAATGTCTTCAATTTTTTTTCGTTTCTCGTATTTCATCTAAATGCACAAGTCAGGGCAGACATGATCAGGTGGAAGATACACTAGCATCAGAAATAAAAAAAGGTTGTTATAAGCCTTTGTCTTCATGTGGACTTATAATAATAATAACAATAATGTTTTATTTCGCCCAGCGGCATATATATAAAAAAAAAAACCTAGACATTTTTTAGTTGTATGATAATTCTTATCACGCTCTGTATGTCTATGTATTCTTCACTAAATATATAGTCATATCTACATACGTAATTGACTACGAAAATACGAGAGACGAAAGGAAAAGTTTGTATGGTAGTACATTTCGTTAAACAGCTTGGCCACATAAAAATGGGTATGCAAAATTGTATACTTGGAGGGGAAATTACAAATGGAGATCTTACTGAATATAATAATGACTATGGCTTATGTTTGTGAATAGATGTTGCGAATCTGAATCTCTCCACATAGCACATACACCTCTCCCTCCACCTGCCTACACACACACACTGAGTCATGGCCCTTTACTTGTTGTGCCTGCCTGCCTCTCAGTCTCAGAGCTCGCCACCACCTCCACCTCCACCGCTCCCAACAGTGCCCGGGGAAGTATTTCGTAACGCGGCCTTAATACTCATAAAACTGGCGCCTGGCTGGGGACCCTTTACGCTACGTAGATGGCCCGCCCGCTAGTCCGCAAGCCCGCCCACACACACACACACACACACAAACGTAGGGGAGGGGAGGTCTTTACTTCCGTTCACAGACTTCCTCTCCACTTCCATGCTGCGGGCTACTGGAAGAGAGAGAGAGAGAGAGAGAGAGAGAGAGAGAGAGAGAGAGAGAGAGAGCAACAAAAAGTAGATGAGGGAAACGGAGGAAAGGAAATGTGGAGAGAGAGAGAGAGAGAGAGAGAGAGAGAGAGAGAGAGAGAGCAACAAAAAGTAGATGAGGGTAACGGAGGAAAGGAAATGTGGAGAGAGAGAGAGAGCTGGCAACCGCCGCCGTTATTTCTCAGGCCAAACAGAGGGTGTGGAACTTTCCCACTCCTCCCTCCCTCACCCTCTTCCTTTGCTACCTCTCCTCCCTCCCACCTTTCCTCCTGTCCATCTCCCTCCCTCCTTCACCCTCCTATAGCATCCCTCCTCCCTCCCTCTCCTTCCCGTCTCTCTCTCCCTTCCTCCCTCCCTCTCCCTCTTACCTTCTCCCTGTCTCCCTCCTCTGCCTCCCTCCTCGTCCTCTCTCTCTCTCTCTCTCTCTCTCTCTCTCTCTCTCTCTATTTCTGTCTCCCCCCCCCTGCTTCCTGTCTCCTTCCCTGCCTCCCTGCCTGTCTTCCCCGCCTCCCTTCCTCCTCTCCTCACCATCTCTCCTCCCTCCTCCTCCTCCCATCTTTCCTTGTCTCTTCCCTCACCCGCCTTCCTCCTTCCCGTACCCCTCACCGCTACCCTCACCCCTCTCCCATTCCTTCCTCCCTCGCCATCCCTCCTTTCCTCTTGCTTCTCTCCCTCCTACTTGTCTTCTCTCATAACTCCTCCCTCCTTTCCTCCGTCCCTTCCCTCCGCTCCCATGACCAGACCTGCAGCTCTCCTGGATTCCCCACCCCTCTCTCCCCCCTCCCTTCTGCCATTCTTCTTTCCTCCTCTTCCTCCTCCTCCTCCTCTTGCCAGCTAGTGTATCCTCCGGTCCCTCCGTCTCCCTCCCCTCCTTCCCTTTCTCAGCCACTGTCTCCTCTCCCTCCCCTCCTTTTCTTTCTCCCTCCTGTCTTCCCAACCAGTTTGTGTGTGTCCATCTCTCCCTCCTTCCCTTCCCACACTCTCCCCCTCCATCCACCAACCTTCCCAACGGGTGCCTCTCTCCCTCTCCTTCCTCTTTTTCCCCCCCCCCATCCCATCTCCTCCTCCCCTAGGCTGCTTCTTCCTCCTATCTCCTATACCTTCTCTCTCTCTCTCTCTCTCTCGACCGCCGCACCTCCCTCCCCATCCCTCTCTCCTACTATTCTTCTCTTCCCTTTGCCGCACCTTCCTCCTCCTCCTACTTCTCCTCGCCACCGTCACTCATTCCTCCACCCTCCACCAAGTCATCATCTTTTCCTACTTCCCCCTCCTCTTCCCTCCGTTCGAGCCGGCTTCCTTCCTCTCTCCCTCCTTCCTTCCCCCCTTTAGACGCTTCTTCTCCCTCCTCTTACCCCCTCTTCCTCCTCCTGTACTTCCTTTTCCCTCGCATGACCACCAGGCTAACTGAAATCTCTCTTTCCTCCTCCTCTTCTTCTTTCAGGCTACCGCTTTACAGGGTTGACGCACCAATGAACTAATGATGCTTCTGTCTGCCTTAAGAACTCGAGTCATAATGCCCTCTGCCCGAGCTGTGTTGGGCGTGAGTTAAGCATCGTAGAATAACAAGACTTGGAGTGGAAACTAAGCACACAGAATAAGCTACACAACTGTACACTTGATGGTAGCCATGAAGATTGTTTGCGTCCAAGTATTCTGCCAATTATTTCCTGGTTCATGTTATAATGTTCCAGTGATATACCATTACCACCATTCCAACAATCAAGGGAAAATAGTTCTATTCAGTGGAAATAAAGTTAATATTGAAACACCTACACTACTAATACTATTATTATTATTTCGCCCTGAAGAAAATATGATGATTTTTTTCCCCTGGGTATTAAAAGAATGTAAATTTGAAATCAGTGGGCAGCTAACAGAAGTTTTTTAGGAAGTCGCTAGACACAGGAGTGGTGCCGGTTTCATGGAGCAGGCACACGTTATTCCAATATAAAAGAAGGGAGACAAATCTTCTTTGCAAAAACTATCGGCCGATTAGTTTGACGTCAGTTGTAGGTAAACTGCTTGAGTCAATAATAGCAGATAGTATTAGGGACCATATTGACACAATTTAATTCACTACTCACAGCATGGGTTTATTAAAGGAGAGTTTGTTTTAAGAGTAGAGTCTGATAGCTTCATGGACGAGGATGACAGGTGGTAGTGGGGGCGAATCGAGCTGCCTTGTTTAAGCCATTCGGCCTCTTGCTGAAACTACACCTCACCCATCGTGAATAGTGGGGGATTCTGGAGCTGCCCTGTGTAGGCCACTCGGCTTCTTGCAGTTTCCCTATGTTCTTATATATATATATATATATATATATATATATATATATATATATATATATATATATATATATATATATATATATGACATGTTTTGTCCACATTTTATGAGGGGCTGGGGTTTTGTCCACAGGAGTTTTGTCCGTTAGGATTTTGTCATGGAACATGTGTAGACAGGCTTCCAGGCGGTGCAGCACTACATTTTCAATCACTTTTGATGGTGCTATGGTCATAGTTTTTAGCTGCGAGAGGTGGGAGGGGTCTTTATCTTGCTCTTTGGGCCATGTTCTGACAGGGTATATACTGACGTCAGATGCAGGCATTGATAAAGAGATAATTTATCGAACCCAGCAGCAGAAGTGGTGGTAGTAGTAGCAGTAGTAGTAGTAACACCACCACCACAAAGTTAGTGCGTAGGGTTAGGGTGACGATCACTCAGACAAGGCTATAGTTAGGCCCAAGAGCGTCAGCCATGAAGTCGGCCACTCGGCCTCTCACTGAACTGAACTGAATACAGCCAGTGTCGTTGCTCTCAAGGTCACAGCCTTCCCCTACCTCCCCGTCCCCGCAGGCCATGTCCTCCTCCTCTTCCTCCTATAGTCGTCCTCCTCATCTGTCCGGCTCCTTTTCCTTTTCCTCCTGCTTCTCATCTCTTCCACTCCTGCTTTTAGCTCTTTAATGCTCTTCCTCCTCCTCTCTTTCTTCCTCATCCTCCTATTCCTATTCATTGTTCTCATTCGCACCTATTCTGCTTCTTATCTCTTGCCTTCGCCTTGCTCTCCTATTCTGCCGCCTCGTATGGTAGTCTTTCTCTTCCTCCTTTTTATTTTCTTACTCTTACGTCACGTCAATCAGGGCACGCCATTGGTCGCCTTCTCTGTGGTATGCATGCCCTTTATATCCCAAGATGTTGTTTTATTTGCTGTCTCCCTTTTGGCTAACATAAGAACATAGGGAAACTGCAAGAGGCCGAGTAGCCTACACAGGGCAGCTCCAGAATCCCACCCACTGTAGGTAGAGGCTTGATCCTCGTTTACCTTCTGTACGGGCGTAGGCTCCAGTACCCTGTCTACTTACTGCACCCACACCTCACTGCCACCTGTCATCCTCGTCCATGTAGTTATCCAGTCTACTCTTAAAACAAGCTATCGTCCCTGCACTAACTATGTGATTGCTGAGTCTATTCCATCCCCCCCCCCACCACCCCACCCTATTACTATAAGACCCCATGCATTTTCACGTATGGGTGAAGTGTTAACCTCCTATTGTTTGGACGCGGAGAGTGGTCTATATGCCTTTTTTTTCTACATCCCAGCTTGTGATTTTTTCTTTGGGTTGCACTCAAGAGCAGCTGTTCTTGGTAACGTAGGCAGTATTGGCTTTCATCGTTATCATGGTCACCTCACTCATCGTTATCTTATCACCGTCATTACTGGCGAGCACTGGACTGGTTGAGTCGTCGTAGTCGTCCTACTCTTTGATACTGTGTTGTGTAATATGACTACGTCCATGCTGGTTACAATAATAATAATAATAATAATAATAATAATAATAATAATAATAATGATAATAGTGATAGTAATATAATTATAATGATAATAATAATAATAATAATAATAATAATAATAATAATAATAATAATAATAATAATAACTGATGATAATAATGATAATAGTGATAGTAATATAATAATAATAATGATAATAATAATAATAATAATAATAATAATAATAATAATAATAATAATAATAATAATCCCTCTGTTCTGCCTGATTTTTACTATTATATTTGTAGTAGTAGCAGTAGTAGTAGTAGTAGAATTATTATTATTATTATTATTATTATTATTATTATTATTATAGTAGTAGAATTAGTAATAATAGTAGTAGTAGTAGCAGCAGCAGCCGTAGTAGTAGTAGTAGTAGTAGTGTTGGTGCTTGCTATGCTTGTAGAGTGTTTGCTCCATAGCTCTGGCGAGGGAAGAATACCAAGTGTGGAGTTAAAGGAAATACAGAGAAGTAAATACTTAGACCTGCCGACGGTGAACGCTGACTTCAGTAGCGGATGAGAGAGAGAGAGAGAGAGAGAGAGAGAGAGAGAGAGAGAGAGAGAGAGAGAGAATAGAGTACTGTTGATGGGGAGTGTCGACATCCTATGCCCGACGACGAGCGAGGGGAAGATAGACGGAGATAAGACATTAGGAGGCGAGATATTCTACTGACTGGAAGGGACATCGCTTGTTATCGTGCTTACACACACACACACACACACACACACACACACACACACACACATGTAAACAAGGAAGAGATGAACACACACACACACACACACACACACAAAGAGGGTGAGGGTTGCCAGCAGGTGAGAGGCCAGCCAACCTCCCCCACCTGGGAGAGGAGTAAGAGTGACGTCATTGGCGGAGGTGGTGGTGGTGGAGGTGGTGGTGCAGCGACCCAACCGGCCTGCCCATCAGAGAGAGAGAGAGAGAGAGAGAGAGAGAGAGAGAGAGAGAGAGAGAGAGATGCAACCATGGAGTCCAACCATATTAGACACAGGTAGATTTCATTTTTTTCCTTTTTTTTTTTTTTTACGTCTCACATAGTGCAATTAACGGGTTATCAGATGTTTCACAAAGATAGAAGGGGAAGAAGGGGAGGTGGAATTGCGCTATATGTTAAAAGACTCACTTAAATGTTTCGTTAACAATTCAGTCAAAACTAACCGATTCGGAATCAGTTTGGGTGGACGTTTACAAAGGTAAAGAAAAACTAACTCTTGGGGTTCTATACAGGCCACCCAACCTTAATGTAGGATCACTTAGGTTTAAGGACAGACGACCTACTAGCAGTCTGGACCATGGGGTCTGTGTGGTCTGATTTTCTATGTAAATCTATGTAAATCTCTCTCTCTCTCTCTCTCTCTCTCTCTCTCTCTCTCTCTCTCTCTCTTATCCGCCATCCATTTTCTCCCTTTTCCCTTTACCGCGCTTTTGATTTTCCTCGATAAAGCATTTGGATATATCTGGAGAGGGAATCGGAACTCCCTTAGGTGAGATCATGTCCATGGGGAAGCCTCTTAATGACCCAGAATTGCCTAGGGTCTCTGCCTAACCCTACATTGCCTCCCTTTATCTATCAGGCGTTCAAGTGTTCTCGAAGTAGTGAGGGACTCTGAATCCAGCATGGGATATCGAAACGACTTCATGGAGTATTGGAAAAGGTCTCATAACAGCGCAGACAGGGGGGTCCACGTGGTCCAGGGCATCCCCCTTAAATTTAGTGGTAACAAAGCATCATCAGGAAGACGAGTGAATTTCGCTATACATCAACAAGCATGGTGAAGTGCATTGTATCTTACATTTCTCTTGGTTAGTCATTCTGTGCCCTACCCTGAACTATATTTTTGGCTGCGCCCTTGAGGTCTCATGAGAATATATATAAATACAAGGTCTAAAAATATAGATAACTGTAAAAAAGTTTCGTGTGTTTTGGGTAACTTTTTTTTTTCGTAACTCCTCTCAACTGGATCTGAGCCTCTTTCAGCCATGCCCCTTCTATAGTATATCCTAGAAAACCTCTACATCGGCATTTTGTATATATTGTTTCTTCTTAAGCTGCCCCCATTACTGTAAAATAAATTAAAAACTGACAAAATTGTAAAAAATATTAGACAAATGTTATACTGATTCAACTACTTGTTCATTGCCATCCTTTCGAATTTCTTATAGGATAAAATATAATGAAGTCAGTGGTATCACAGTCGGGTGATCTTGAAGACAGGTTATCTAGTTTACTATATGAGATGAAATTAGGGACATAGACCGATTAACCAGAAGAACCACTGTTGTTTAGCCTCCTTGAGTGTCGCAGGTGGAGTTCATGATGGCAATGCGTTGAGAAGGAAACGTTTCATAAGGAAATTCCTCCGTTTATCGCTTCGTTTGTTTTTACAGCGTAAGAAGTTTGTTTTCGTTTACGCAGTGTCTGGAGAGAGAGAGAGAGAGAGAGAGAGAGAGAGAGAGAGAGACCGCGGGTGAATGTTGTGGTGGAAAAAAAGCAGAAGCAGTAGCAGCAGTAGTAATAGTAGTAGTAGTAGTAGTAACCTTGATCAAGGAAATACTATCGTCGTCACTACAGTGACTTGACCACGAGTGAGTAATATGTTTGGTCACGTGTGTGTGTGTGTGTGTGTGTGTGTGTTTCTTTCTTTATGGGAGTAGCAGGTTGCGGACATTCTTTTCTAACATTTTCTCCTTTGATCTGTCTCACACACACACACACACACACACACACACACACACGAGGAGCAACCATTGCCAGACAACACACACACACACACACACACACGCAAGGCCCCACTGCCTTGCTGACTGGTTGGGTGTCTCGCCGCGTCAGCTCGTCCCCATGGCAACGAACACCACATTCCTGCTTACGTCACTGGCCCTGACATAGTTCCAACACCCCGTGCGAACAGTCCTCCCTGCCTCCCCTGCCTTGCCCTACCCTTCCTCCCCCCTCTCGTGAAGTAGGTAGTGACGCCGTAGTTGTGTTCTGTTAGTTCAGTGCTTGACTGGAGAGATTAAACCCCTTTCCTTAGCCCTTTATATGAAAATCAGTGTTCAAGGAGGAAAGTAAAATAGTGCTCGATATAACATGAAGAGATAGCAAACGGCAGCAGTCTCTAAATTACGACGATTAAGTTCAGTCCAGTTAAGAGCTTCATTGGAAAAAGAAAACCCCTCTCGTTATCCCATGTAAAGAACTGCTGAAGAAGAACAGAGAGAAAAATAAATATGCTGGAAAGATTGGACACGGGCAGCACAGTTCCTTGCGGCAACCAAGTAACGGAATGGGTAGCAACCTAGAAACTGTCCGTCAGTACTGAGTCAACCAGGTGAAGAGATAAAATTCGAGTGTAATATCGAAGGTAGAATACATTGGGAAAGGTCTATTGATTACAGAGAACTAGTAATGAATGAATTATGATGATTATAATGACGTACTATATGGCTGAGCTTCTTTTTTCAGTTATACTTAATATTGCTCTTTATATATATATATATATATATATATAAATATATATATATATATATATATATATATATATATATATATATATATATATATGTATATATAATACTGTCCTTACTATAGAATGGATATCAAAATGTTAGAATCGGTACAGAGAAGGATGACTAAGAATAAGATGATTCACGGATATTAATAACAATAAGGTTCTGATGGTAAGAGAACCGGGTAGGAGACGTAAGTAATAGGTTTGAGCTGGATAAGTCCAGATTCAACAAGGACATAGGCAAAAATTGGTTTACTAACAGAGTGGTAGATGAGTGGAACAGACTGGGCAGTCATGTTGTGAGTGCCAATACAAGTCACGTTTAAAAAATAAATGAAATAAATTCATGGACAGTGATGTTAGGAGGGGTTAGGTTCACAGAAGCTGCCTTGTACAGGCCTACCGGTTTCTTGCAGACTCCTTACGTTCTTTTGTTCTTATCTATATCTGTCTATCTATTTATTTATCTATCTATCTAGCTTTCATCTATACATTCCCCTCCTCTCTCATTGTCATACGCATACTCGATATTCATCTAATTTGTGTACTGCAATTTCTACCACACACTAAAGGGTGTTACCGTAGTATGCGGTCTACGTGCCCGTCCGCTTCAACTTTAGCGTGCGGTCTACCACCATATTTACAATTGAGCGTGCAGTCTACCTCACTACAGGAACCTTATATTGCAGGATGATGAAAAACAAGCTGAATAGTGCTGATTGCAGTAACTCTTTGCAGACTGAGTTGAACTGATACTGTCGGCTTCAATGCAAGGAGGATATAGTGATGTGGGTGTTCATTGATTGGCCTTTTATATAGACCGGTCAGGAGTACTCAAGTAACATGAAGTAATGATCTGATTGTGGTCAGGTCATTACGGAACCTTCTTCACATTCTCGCTCAATGATTGGCAATAGAGGGTTTCTGTTATGGCGTTCCACATAAAAGTAGCGACAGTCAGAGCCTTGCTTGAGACCGAAGACCCAAGGACCATCAATTTTACGGCCGTGGTTCTTGATGTTTTGTGTAGCTGCGTCACTTTCTTCTGAGAGAGAAGCGCTGACGCCATTCAACATTCTCTCATGGTTGTATTTCCGTCGACCAGCAAATCATGAAGTAACATGAAGTAATGACCTGACTGCAGTCAAATTAAGGTCTCCAGAGACAGGTCAGGTCATTCAGGTGTCAGGTGAGGAGCACTCAGGTAACAATGCAACATCAGATGAGGTCTCGGGAGACAGGTCAAGCAGGTAGACCGCACGCTACAGTAGCACCACACTTGGTGCATACTGAGGTAGACTACAAATACTGCATGCGGTAGACCGCATACTAAAGTAGCACCCACTAAAGCATGTATCAGAAGGGAAAGGTGGAGGAAGGTAGCTATGGGAAGGTAGTATATCTTTTTATTATAGCTGTGTGGGGTAGAATGATCAAGTATACAGGATTATGATTAGGTTCAGTTTAGGGTACCTTCAAACACATGCCAGACAGAAATTTGTTGTAAAAATTCAGCAAAGAAAAAGCTCATTTTGTTAGATCGAAAATTTAATTACTGAGGAAGTATATATGAACTTACTGAACACACATATGACAACTGTGTGGGTATTGGATATATTAAGTTTAAGGTATCTTCAAACACATAACAGACAGTAACATATGCCTTAAACCAAGATAGAGAGAGCCCATTTTGTTAGATAGTCATGATGAGAAATATTGAGAAAGGTGTGTGTGTGTGTGTGTGTGTGTGTGTGTGTGTGTTATCTCTCCATTTTATGAGTGCCAAACAATTCTTAAACTTCATTCATGGTTTCTATTCTCATATTGTTTGTTGTCTTAAACTTATTTTTAGACTACCGATTCACATACTTATAGACTGTAAGGTTATGGAAAATTCTTAATATAGACGTTAGAAGGAACGGGAGACAAGTGTACGGTTCACTGCTTATACAGATAGTAAGTTCATGTATGGTTCAAAATATAGATGTTAGAAGTAATTTTACTCTCTTATTCAACCATGCTTTTCTCATTTACATTTCAAGACTATATTTTCACGTATAGTAAGATCAGCCGACGTACTGCTCTTGGAGCCACATATAGACACCCCTTCCGACGTTACCCCAACACTGGGCCTCAGACGTAAGCGTGGCGTCTTAATAAAGCATGAGGTATGTCTCCTTTACCTGCATGGCGTCACGAATTTGAGCTCGTGGTGTGGTGCGTCTATTTATATGCATGGTGGTAGTGGTGGTGGTGGCGGTGAGAGGGACTAGGAGACTACTACACTATTACTATTTCTACTATTATTGTTACTATTACTATACTATTACTTACTTCTATACCATTATTACTATATACTACCACCACTACTACTACTACTACTACTACTACTACTACTACTATTACTACTACTACTACTACTGCTATTCCTTACTAGTTCTTCGTTAAGCATCACATATGAGTTAACACCACTATTTATACACTGTGAAGTCCAGTACACATATAGAAGATATTGTTCGCAGCTATGAATGAATATGCAGATAACCTAACCTAACCTATCTTACAGACAATTACCTCTCTTCCTTTCTATATTCGTTAAAACAGCACTCATACACAATTAAGCCCTGTACGCTATATAAGGAAAGCTATGTTTGTAGTAGTGAGTCATCTGGATAGGAAAGGCCTTGCTGTGGTTAAGAAAGAAAGGAAAGACCGTTGATATCACTTCCTTCTACTTCCTTTATATATACATCCTCCTCTTGCTTCCCTCCCCTCCTTCCCCTGCTTATACTTTCTAAGACACACTTATGCTTTCGCCTATCGTGAAAGCATTGCAGGAGTCCTATATGTGGCTTCTAATCATCTCCTTCCTTTCCCTCGCATTACTGTATATCAAAGTAACTAATACAATTACATCAGGTGCTCTACTCGATAAAAAAGAAGAAAAAAGTGTCTTAGTATGAGGAAAGCATGGGTAGGGATGTCTGTTATGTGGCTTCTACTCCTCTTTGCTTCCTTCTTTTCCTCCTTCTATCTTTGTAACCATCCCTTGCGTTTTGGTCCTTTAAGTAGCTAAATTTGGTAACAGTTGGGTGTGCCTTTGCGAATACTCCCTCGTGTGAATCTAGTGAACGTGTTATGGCAATATTGTTATGAGTCAGACGGGGTTGCCATTGAGTGTCCTTCGCTTCTCAACCAGCTTTTCCTTCTTCCTACCATCGTATTTATAAGTTTTCACCTACATCCTCTTTATCTCCTCCTCTTCATATTGTCTTCTCCTATTAGGCTTCCTTTTCTCCTCCGTTCCTTCACTCCCTCTCTCTCTCCTTCTTTCGTCAGCTGAGAGGGAGCAGGAGGAGGAGGAAGTAGTATACGTAAGTGGGAAGGAGGGAGGGGGGATGGGTAAAGGAGGGGCAAGGTAGGAAGACTGCGGTGAAAGTTTGCCTCTCCTCCAAAGCACCTCCTCCTCCTCCCCTCCTCTTTTTTTCTATACTACTACTACTATTACTACTACTACTACTACTGCTACTACTACCTCTTCTTCTTCTTCTTCCATTGTTTACATACATTTGTTTACACACACACACACACACACACACACACACACACACACACGGTCACAATACTACTACTACAACTACGCACCTAAAAGGGTTCTACCTGCATTGCAACACACACACACATTCACAACACTACTACTACTACTACTCCACTACGCACCGGTAAAAAATACTACCAGCCTTGCACCCCCCCCCCCCCCCAACACACACACACACACACACACACACACACACGCGTTTTCGTGTATTACTTCATCTTCAGGGAAAGAGAAGATATACAGTACGGTAAGGACACGTGTTTCTATAGGCATGAGGCAGCACTACACTGGTTTGGGCCCGAAGTGGCAACAATCACCTTCTACATCGTAATGGGGCTAGGTTATACTAATAATAATGATATTTTTTTACAAAACGATTTAAAAGTGTTAAATATTATGCAAAAGTAATTTTTCATAAACTTTTTAAGTACTGAAACACATACATGGACACTATCCTCTGGTTCATGTTATCTGGTATTCCGAAACAGATAGTAGCGACCGGAAAAAGAAATCACACGTCATTTTTATCTCGTTAGCGTACACTCCTAGATAGGTTTTGGTGTGTGGGTGTGTAGTAGTAGTAGTAGTAGTAGTAGTATAGTTGCAGTAGTGGTGTGTGTGTGTGTGTGTGTGTGTGTGTGTGTGTGTTGTCGTATTAGTATTAGTAATAGTAGTGGTAGAAGTAGTAGTTGTAGTAGTAGTAGCAGTAGTAGTAGAAGTAGTAGAAATATTATTATTATTAGTAGTAGTAGTAGACGTAACACCGCAATACACCGTAGTAGTGGTGTGTGTGTGTGTGTGTGTGTGTGTGTTTATTATTAGTAGTAGAAGTAGTAGCAGCAGCAGTAGTAGTAGTAGTAGTAGTAGTAGTGTTATTATCATTATTATTATTATTATTATTATTATTATTAGTAGTAGTAGTAGTAGTCGTAGTAGTAGCACTGTAATACACCGTAGTAGTGGTGTGTGTGTGTGTGTGTGTGTGTGTGTGTGTGTGTGTGTTCAGTACAGTGACCCCCCGAGACTTTCACTGGTTCACTTTCCTCTGCGTG
Source organism: Eriocheir sinensis (assembly GCF_024679095.1). Lineage (NCBI taxonomy): Eukaryota > Metazoa > Arthropoda > Malacostraca > Decapoda > Varunidae > Eriocheir > Eriocheir sinensis. The sequence goes on along the minus strand of NC_066513.1, from coordinate 25,068,927 downwards.
TTGTTGTTGCTCTTGTCACCGTCATTATCATCATCACCACCATCATCGTGTCGGTATGGATGCAGTCTTTGTAGTCACCTGTCATCATTTATCCTCGTCTTGATTGTTTGTTTTACTGCCCTCATCAACAGCAACAACAATAACAAAAACGACGACGACGACCTCGACGACAACAACAACATCAACATGAACTACTACTACTACTACTACTACTTAAAAGATACCTCCACCCATGTTTATTTTCCTGACAATCATGGAGCGCTCCATAAATTACTACTACTACTACTGCTACTACTACTACTACTACTACTACTACTACTACTTATAATAATAGTAATAATAATAATAATAATAATAATAATAATAATAATAATAATAATAATAATCATTCTTGTTCTTGTTCTTGTTCGTGCTCTTCTTCTTCTTCTTCTTCTAGCAAGACGATTGTGGGTATAAAAGATTAGGAGTGTGAATGTTGCAGAAGGCGTATTGTGCGTTGGGGTGCAAGTGTATAGGAGCTGCGTAGGATGTGTAGTAGTTGTAGTAGTAGTAGTGTGGAGGAGCGAGAGAAGTCAGTCCTTGGAAGTGGGTTAGGAGAGAGAGAGAGAGGGGCGGGATCAAAGGAGGAGGCGGGGAGAAAGGGTGACGGGGAGAGAGAGAGAGAGAGAGAGAGAGAGAGAGAAAGAGAGAGAGAGAGAGAGAAGGAGTAGGAGGCCAAGGAGGAGGAGGAGGAGGGAGGCGGGAGTAGCGGAGCCGCCCTGCCCGGTCACTCAACCCTCCACCCAGTCGCCTCCAACACCTTCCATTCACTCCACTCAACACCAGTCACTCCACCACACCCACACCTTCTACACCTTCCACACTTATTCACCTCCCTTCATAGCACCCTCACAAAGCATCATACTATCCTGCAAACCTCTTATTCACTGACTTTCACGCAGATTTTGACGGTGGTCGCTACGGAAAAGTGGAACGCCAAGCCAGAGTCGAGGGATACGAACGAAGTCAGCAGTGTTCCGGTTTTCCAAGTACAGATTTGCCGGGAAAAGATGTCAGCTGGAGATTTCCCTGCCCTCCACCTCCACTACCTCCCCCTTTTCTTCCCCCTCCTCCTCCTCCATCCTGGAAGAGAAAATCCAGGAGTGGCTGCCTCGGTGAAAGGTCAGTCAGCCAGAGCGAGGTCAGGTGTGTTAGGTGACGACTCTGGGCAAAGGCGTGTGTGTGTGTGTTTGACATTTGTTTTTGTTTTATTGTCGTATTATTATTATTATTATTATTATTATTATTATTATTATTATTATTATTATTATTATTATTATTATTATTATTATTATTATTATTATTATTATTATTACTATTATTATTATTGTTGTTGTTGTTGCTCTTCTTCTTCTTTTCTTTTTATTTTCCTTTCCTTTCACCATCCTTTTTCTTCTCCGTCTATCTTCTTTATCAGTGATTGCTCCATCACATGTTACAACTAATCAATCTTCTCCTTTCAGTCTCAGCAACCTATTGTCTCGACTTCTAAACACTCCTCAAAATATTAACTTGGCGGTAAAATGATGAAGACAAAATAAAAATTTCAGTGCGCTGCTGTGCCACTCTCTGTGTTGCGTATACGTTCTCTCTCTCTCTCTCTCTCTCTCTCTCTCTCTCTCTCTCTCTGTTCAAGTGATACTAGAATTAATTAATGCACAACCCTATCTTTTTCCGTGGCATCTGTTCATTCAGTAGCTCCTCCCGTCATTCATTTAGACCCGTTTCCTCCTCTTTCTAGTTTATTTAATGCCGTGTAATACCAATGAAGCATAAATGGACTCTCCTATCGTGCCTTTGTCGTCCATTTTTCTTTGTAGTTCTTTCCTGTGACTCTTAAGAATGATTTTATTTTATTTATCAACTCTCCTCTCTGCTCGTTTTATCCCAGCCATGTTCAGCCCGTGTCAAAACTCCTGTCCACCCTGCACACTCTCCTCTTACTGTCACCCTTACGCTCATTAATCTAACCTCTATGAATATGAATACAACAACAATGAATCAAACAATCTGACCTGCTGTTCTTTTGTCCTCTCTTTACCCATCCCATGACACTTTTTTTCTGTGCTCTGTTCTCTCTCCTACCTGCCGCCTCACCTATACTACCATCAATAGCTCCCGTTCGTTTGACATCCGTTTCCCCTTAAAGTTCTTCGGTATCTTCATCCCCGGTCACTATGTTTTCTAACTACTCTGCTGTTCCCTTGTCATTGATCCCCCTTACAGTTCTTCGCCATCTTTATCCCCCTGCCACAGTTTTTTCTTCTTTTGAACTCTGGCTTCTCTCTCCCTGGTCCCCGTGTTCCAGCCACACTCACCTCCACCCCTGAACGGGACCCGCGACCTTTCACTTGGGGTCATTGTGTGTCTGGGCTGGATGGGGCGGGTACACATAAGCAAGGCTCTGAGCGGCGTTGGCCTCCCTCACAACAGATAGGAGCAAGGTGGATAGGAGTATATTAATAACTGACATGAATGATCAAGTCAATGTTTAGGATATACGTCAGGGTATTTTCCTTTCTTTTAATGGTCAGTGGTTGTGGAGATAAATTGATATATTTTTTCATTGTTTGGCTGAAGTGTATTACATATTACTCTTTGCATTGGTCTAGGTGTTACATATAAATTTGAAACGCGGCTATGCAGAGGATGAAATTAATCAGACAATTTAGTGTAAACACAAATAACAATGACACGACGAGGGTGCTCAAGATCACATACCACATTTCCACCGCATAGAAAATTAGCTGTTAGTGTCTTGACATCCAGCAACGGAAGACCTTACTGGCAGCAGCACTCAAAGACAAGAAGCATGAAATATCGTAAACAAATAACAACAATAATAATAATAATAATAATAATAATAATAATAATAATAATGATAAATATAATAATAATAATTTGAATGACTTCCCAAGCCGCTAACTGCATAAAATACTATAATGAACGAATAATGAACGACTTATAATGATTACACGCACACACAAAGAAATCGCCATCTCTTAGAAATATTTAATGGTAAACTGTCTAGGAAAAGCGTGCTAGAAATGGATATTAGAGAGCGAAACCGACTGATAATCATGCATACAGGTCTTTGTTCAGTAATTATTCAGACAGATAACCTCAAACTAGAACTAATTGCCAATCATGGAATCTAGGGTGTCTGTACTCTAGGCGTCTCGCTCATAACCTTGCACACATGAGCCCAACACTACCCGTATATGGGAAGCGCCAGGCAAATGATAATAAATAATCTTCATCCACGACGTTCCTTGAGGTATGGCCCGCTATGGCATTCTAGGACCCACTTGGACCAATTCGAAGTTACACCGCGTCTCTGCGCTGGTCGGCAGATATGTCTCCGTGCTCTTACTTATATGGGAATCATCAAGTAGGAAATAATCTCCATTCTTGCATCTCCTCTAGTAAAGTTCAGTTATGATGTATTTGTTTAAGATTTTGCCCCTTCACGGAGGGACCATAGTCAGGTGACGGCCCATGAAGAGGGTGCCGACAGACCGACGTTCTACCGGTTGACGTCGACCAAGTCGGTCTGTCTCAGTTCAGTTATGTTACAAAGTGAATATATCATTCGTTTAACTGCTTGGGTGGGGAAGCATCATCATGTTTGCGTGTTTTTACTTATATATATGGAATCATCACGCAGCAACTAATATATTACCATCCCTGCAGCTCCTCCTGTAAAGTTCAGTTATGGTAGGATATTCTCAATGCATATAATTATATTTAGTTAGTGCTGCACCGTTTCACTGCTTGGATAGGCAGGTTTCATCATGTCTACGTGAGGTTTTGCTTCCTAACGGCGGCGGCGGCCACAGGATGGCCTGAGCCCTGAGGGGTTTCCAAGGTTGTTGCCAAAGGCTTCCCTCGCACACCAGACGTGACTGGATTTCCCGCGTCGTAATCTCAGCAGGAAGGAAAATGTGGTTCGGGGTATTCCGCTGAAACGTTTAGCTGATTGATATTAGATAACTAGCGATTTACTTACACAGAAAAAAAGAAGAAAAAAAGCATGCATACACTTTAGCCATTTATTTGTGATAATGATGAATATGTAACCAGAAGAAATGCGAGTTAGATGATAACCAGGCTGGATGAAAGGCGGAAATTATTATTAGGTGATGCAATAGAATAACCCAGAAGGGACACAGAAACGAGGGAAAGAAATCCGAGAATAAATTTCAGTGAGACAGACTACAAGACCACGAGGAGAAAAGGTTACCTGCAGTCAAGCGATAAATGCCACAAAAAGAAAAATAATGATGTTTTGAAGCATTTAGATAACGCAGACGAAAGACAAATCAAGATAAAGTAGGCCTTTAAAGGGAATAAAAAAGTATAGAGGCAGGCTAGCTATGTGAGTAATTAAGAAAAAAAAAAAAGATGAGGAAAAGAGGAAAAATGATTATGATACTACTACTACCACCACTACTACTACTGATAATGATAATAATAATAGCAAGAAAAAAGAAATAACAACAACAACAACTTTGCCTTCAGTCTGTTTAAGTCTGCGGAAACACGAACCATTTTATCAGAACAGATTAGCACCGTTTGCTTGAAAGGGTGACTAGTCCAAATCAAAGGCTAAATTGTAGACGAAACCTCGATATTTTTAAATCTGAAAAGCTGATGCCACACTTGAAATTAAAACAAATTATTCAATAAATGTTAACGCTAAAGACCTGGGTGGTGAACAGGGTCTGAAACTACATGCATGAGGAACGGAGTGTCCTCTATACCTCCTACATCTCACTCTACATAAATAAACTCTTCTTGTTTCATTTCTCGTTCCTTTTGAAGTTTGGGTATGGGTGATGTCGCCATAGCTGGGTGCCCATCATTTCGTGCCAATCCCATTTTTCAGTCAGTGGCACGTACCACAGGTATTTTTTTTTTCCTACTGGATTGTTTGTTAATCCTAAGCTGTGTCAGGCAAAGTTATGGGATGAATGGTGGCGACAGATGACATTGGCTAAGTGATGCACTGTATGTATTGAGCCTCACCTGGTTTGATGGCTCAATCAGGCGCATCATCTTTTTCCCGTCCTTTTATCATCTCATGTGGATATGACACCCTTTTTTTTCCTATTGTAATTTTTTTTCTTTTTACAGAAAATGAATCAACTCATGGGTATAAAAAGAAAACAATAATGGAAAAAAGCCCGCTAATCACTGTTACAGTTTTTAATTGTTTTCTTTTATCTCGCAATATTCACTCTGACCCTGGCCCTGGGGGTAAATGATGCAGTTTGTATGCCATTATCCGTCAGTTAAAGAGGAATCTGAGAGCTATATGCTCAGGAGTTTAACAATGACATTCTCTGTTGTTTCTTCCATGCCTCAGCCACATAATCTTATAATCTTTCCCCGACTTCCCAGGATTAGTCTTCTTACATGCCCCAGACACATAATACACCTTTGTTTCTTAATTTCAAACCATGACTTCCCCAGGATGTGTCTTTTATAGCAGTTAATTCCTTACCTCCTTCACCATACATTTGATATATGGTAGTTTACACGCTTCTGGCATTTACTTCCACTGTTCTTACCTTTGCTTTTGTCTGTCTGTACATCAAGGGATTATAAACTGCCTTCCTTTTGAGGTACATAATCTTGCTTTTCCATGCAGACTTTGAAGCCTTTACTGTCACACACTTCCACATGATTTCCTAGTACGTACAGCCTCCCTCCACTTAAGAGGTGCGCAGATTATATTTGAAGAATACATACATTTATTGCATATATATAAATTAGTTTTTGTACACAATGAAACAACAAAATACAGTTCATTTACATTTATACAAAACCAAGCTCAAATCAAAGTTTTCTGATATTTTGATAAAACTGTCACATCTTCAAACAGACATCACAGAAACATTTTTTTTACAGCACAGAGAGCAACTCAAGGGCAACAAAAAGAATATGTAGTAAAAAAAGCCCGCTAACTGTTGCTCCCACAAAACGAAAAGTAAAGAGTGGCCAAAAGAGAGGTCAATTTCTTCTTGAAAGAGGTCAAGTCATAGGCAGGAGGAAATACAAATGAAGGAAGGTTGTTTCAGAGTTTACCAGTGTCTTGTGTAGTTGGGGGAGGCATGCAGTTAACAAGTTCAGAAGAGCAGTCAGCATGAAAATATCGAGAAGATAGAAAGAGATGCAACATGGCGGCGGAATTTAAGATGTAAAAGACTATCAGTAAGAGGAGGGGAGCTGATGAGATGAAGAGCCTTACGGCCGTGCCATACATCTCCCCCACCACCTTCCTCTTCCCTTTCCCTCATACGGTGTCCCCTTTCTGTTGGGCACTATAACTTGACCTCGACCCCTTCCTTCATTAAAGGTTCTTCTAGTTGGGTTGGTAGCTTCTGCAAACACCTCTACATGGAAATCTTGATAATTGAAGCATTTTGCATAAATTAGTGTGATTATACTTATTTTTTGATGTATAATCACAAATAAAACAGTTGATTGAATGGTAAAAATATACATAGGTATGATTGCATACATAGCATAGCCCCTCGCTACCATTCCGTCAAGCAAGGGGCCATTAGAAAAGTGATCGAGCCCCATCGGAGCTATAGCAAAAGACTACCTGGTTGAGTTAATCAAGCAGGTGTGTTGACATAGGAAGGGTTAAAAATCATGATACAACCATAAAGTCTTTAACAACATTTTAAATCATTTAAAAATTTTTTTTGCCGATTCATATTAGATCAAATAAATTTTCTTATAATTTCTGGTTCATTTGCTACTACATTAATGAAAGAAATACAGGCTTCATGCATAAAATATGCAAAGGGGCTGACAAAGATGTGCCTCTCAACCCCTTGTCAGATTCCAACAATTTCGCTCTCCAACACCCTCACTTTCCCTTCAGAAAAAGGCCTTTGAGTATTATGGTAGGACAAAATGGCCGAAGAGGTTCTACAGTCGAAGAGGTTGCCTTATGGCATGGCCATTAGACTCCACTCTGTCCGAGAGAGCTGTGTGAGTGGAGCCCCCCCCGACACGTAAGAAGCATACTCAATACTTGTTCAGCACAAATGATGAATATTTATTGATGTTCTGTCTTTGATAAAATACTGTGGAAAACTGATCTCATTGCAGTAAACTTGATGAGGAAGAAACTCAGCATTTATTAAATCTGGTAAATCATTCAAAACCTTACATTTTTATTATAAGCTCTGATGATGATTAATTGATGCTCTTCCCCTATACCAGCAATCATCAATCTTTCCTGATCTTAGCAACTCTCAAAGTCTGTTCCATGTAGTAAGGCATCTCCCTTAAATTTAGATACAGGGATACACTTACTAAACTACAGGTACAGGATAAGCTTTTTCATAACACCTCATATAGTAATTTACACTCCTCTTTTGAGTACTATCATTTCAAGCTAAAAATGCTTCCCCTTACAGTGCTGGTCCTGCTTTGGTTCACACAATAGGTGAGCCTGGGGAGATGCCACTTTCCTCACCCTCAGGTTGATCTTTGTTGCCTGAGTCCTGACTTGAGGCTGATGAGGCAGGGATGGGGTCGGCCTCTCTCCTCAGACGGTCTATCAAGCGTTGTTGACTTTTCAGCTTCTTGGCCGCCTTCTTGGCCTTCTTTTCCTCCTGTTCCTTCTTCTCCAGTGCCTCCTTGAACCTCTCGTCTTTAGGATCAATCTGGAAGCCTATGATCTGACGCACCTCCTCTATCAGCTTCTCCTTCTTCTCCTGATGGTGGTTAAAAATATTATACATTGTGAGATCATAAAATTGTACCTTTTTTTAAATAAGTTTTGGCAGCACAAGAACACTAAGTTGCTGCAAATAATATACAAAAACTAGCCATTTGTACTGGTGCAGACATGACTACATTCTTATCAGGAAGCATGAGGAGAGTAAAGTGTGCCTCCAGATGTTGTTCTTCCCCTGTGTCTCAGGTTCTTACCCACCACAGGCTCAAGGGCCAAGGAGACAGAAATAGGTGCTGACACAATGTGCAGCTAAGGTGAATATCTCCAACTTTACCTTTACTCTTTATCAGACCCTAACCTAGACTTCCTATATTAATAACTATATGTCCCTTTTGGTTACTTCTTACACCACTAAAATATGAAGACAGTTAATCACTTTGCTTAATAATTGAATCTTGAACAGGCATTTATAGAATTAATATTTTTTTACAGTAAACAGCTCAAGGCGGAAAAAAAAAAAAAAAAAAAAAAAAAAAAAATGCTTGTGCACACGTAATATGCTATACTAACCTTGGCAAGCTGTGCCTCCCTCTCCTGCTTCTGTATGCGGTCTCGAACCTCTTTCTTCCAGCCTTCTAGTTTAGCCATTTTGCGTTTTAAATCCGCTTGCCTGTAAAAAAAGGAAAAGTAGTAAATGAACATTTTGAGAAAATGTAGACTCATAATTAATTTTCTCTTAGAAAATTAATAAATAATTTAATTTCTGAGTGTACTACCTTAAGATCCACTATTCCTGTCAGTTTGATGGCCATTATACTGTTTTTATGAGTCCATAATTTTGTTGTCACATTGGCATAGAAAACTATGATGATGAAGGAGGTGGTGACAGCTGTCTACAGTGATGGAATGACAGTGTTTTGGATGTAACCCCTCAAGGAAATACCTAATTTACAGACATCAAGAGACACTTGGTCACATTGGGTTTACAATAATGAGGACATGGTGGAAAACAATATGAGAGCCCTGCAGTTGGTGGTATGTCAAATGGAAGCAGATATGATGTTTGTTACAGACATACTATCTATTTATCTTTATCTCTGATGCCTTGCTCCCTCGTGGGAACTTCCTTCCAGGGGGTAGCCATGGCAGAAGTGTCTCCATCTCTCTCTGTTCTGGTACTCCCTCTCACCACATTCAATCCTGCTACTTCCAACTCTCTCGCTCCAATACTCACTCACCCTATTGATCCACTTCACAGGTGGTCTTCCCCTGACGCCCCCTTCCTCAATCCTTCCCTCATACACTCTCTTCATGAATTCATTCTCCCTCATTTTCATCATGTGCCCAAACCATCTCAATGCACCATGCTTCACCCACTCCACCACTCCACACTCCACTCCTTTTGCTGTTGCACCCATACCAAACCGCTCATACACGCTTTCATTACTTTCTCCATCCCATCCTGACACACCACATGCACCTCTTATATAACTCATTTTCACTGCACGTGTTCTTGATTGCTGTGCTGCATTCCATGTCCATGTCTCTGATGCATATGACAGAGTTGGCAGGATAATACTGTTCCTTATTCCTCTCTTTACCTCCATGTTCACACCTCTCCTTTTCCTAACTTTCCAATGCACCCACCACCTGTCTGCCCTTCACTGCTCTTTCCCTCACCTCACCTTCCATACTGCCATGCTTACATAAAACAGTCCCTAAATATTTAAACTCAGGCACCTCCTCCATTCTCTCCTCCCCTAACCTTATCCTACACTTCGTTGTACCCTCTGCTCTAACTCTGTACGGCTTTGCAAAATCAATGACCTGTTCTCTCGCCCTCTCAAATACCATAACCTTACTCTTTCCAGCATTCACTCTCGGCTTTCTCCTCTTACAAACCCTGTCAAACTCATCCACTATCCTCTGCAGCATCCCCTCATTCTCTGCCAACAACACTATCATCTGCAAACAGGCACGCAACCAATGACTCCTTTGTACCTCTCACTTTCAGCCTTGGTCCAAGCTCCCCCACTCTGGCTTGCATTTCTCTCATACAACCATCCATGTACACATTAAAAAGCCATGGTGACATCACACACCCCTGTCTCACACCCACAACAACACCAAAACTCTCGCTCAACTCACCCTTCACGCGTACAGAGGCACTCACATCCTAATAAAAGGATCGGATTCCCTCCCACAACCCCTTCCAGTCAACCCTGTCATATGCCTTCTCCAGGTCCATGAATGCAGCAAAAAGCTTCCTATTCTTTTCTATGTATTTTTCAATTAACATTTTGATTGCAAATATTTGGTCTACACAACCCCTCCCTTTCCTAAAACCCCCTTGTTCATTGCCTACATTTTTCTGTTATTTTCTTCATCCTTTCATTTAAAACAACTTCCATACACTTTTCCTGCCCCACTGAGTAGACTTATTCCCCTGTAATTATTACAGTCACCTCTGCTCCCTTTCCCTTTGTACAGCAGCACAACAATAGCCTTTCTCCAATCTTCTGGCACCTCACCCTGTTCCCATGCTGGGCTACATATCCATAATATGCATTTCACAACTACACCTCCTCCATACTTCAACTTTTCTGGTGTTATGCCATCATCTCCAGGGATCTTTCCTACTTTTAACTTCTTCATTGCCTCCTCTATCTCACCTCTCTACACCCTCCCCTGTGGATCTGGCCACCCTACATTGATCTTTATTCCTACACTAGTCACTTCTGCTCTCCCTCCCACACTCTCATTCATTACAGTTTCAAAGTGCTGCTTCCATACCTCCCTTATCTCCTCATTACAAAATACTCCACACAAAATACTTGTCAGCAACCTGTCAAGCAACTGGTGGGATTAAGGCAAATCAGCAGCCTTTAGTTGATATTTAAGATTTTCCATATAGTAAAGAGGAGTTCATAGGTATGTATTTTACTTATACATACACTCCTCCCCTGACCAAGGTTCCTTCCCAAATCCTCCCCTTGCAAATATTCCCCCTCTGAGGTTTAAAAGTCGTCCCTTTGGAGTCAAGTGGCCCTCAGATGCAGCAGCTTACCTCTGTTGCCGTGCTTCCTCCTCCTCCTCCTTAGCCTTCCTGGCCATGCTGATCATCTCCTGGACAGTGTATGGCCTGGCAACTTTCTCATATTCCTTCTCAAGCTCCAGCTCCTCCTTGCTGGGCCATAGCTTAGCAACATTGATGCCACTGGCAGCACCATACACGCCATACAGTTTCCTCTGGTACTTCAAGGGCTCAACAATTTCTTCGTCTTCAGTGAGGCGAGGTGCCTGGAAGGGAAACGTCTCATGAAATGTTTAAAAGAGTAATCCATGAAAATATTATAATATGGATAATTAACATATGCAAAGTATGGTTCAAGGCTCAAGGTTAAAGTGCTCATCCCTATACCGTCCAAACCCCTTATGTGAGAGTTAACCAGCATCTCTATTCTTTCATTCCCTTTACTGATAAACTCTGGAACAGCCTTCCTTTGTCTGTATTTCCTCCTGCCTCTGACTTGACCTCTTTCAAGAAGAGTGTATCAAGACACCTCTCCACCCAAAATTGACCTCTCTTTTGGCTACTCTTTACATTTGTCTTTTATGGGAATGGCAAGTAGCGGGCTTTTTTTTTTCACTTTTTATTGCCCTTGAGCCATTTTCTTTGATGTAAAAAAAAGAAAAAAGAAAACAGGCAGGAAGAGAACACAAGCAATGGTGCAGCTGCTTGCCTGTAAACTTCAATTTACATATTCTTTGAAGGAAAACATACACATATACTTTTCTAAGCAATGGTAATCCATGGTAATAAACAGAGGTGCAGTAGCTTGCTGGGTGGGTATTTTCCTAATAAATATCTGGGGTAAGAAAGCAAGTAGATTGTATACTTTAGGGGTTATCAACTGGTATATTCACCATGTCTTAACATCATTATCTAATTTAGGTCACATCCTGCTGGGAAGGACTTGAGATGGATAGGGCATCTGCATGGGAGGTTCGTCAAGGAGACCATCAGGAGTATAAGTGGCAATTATTTGATCAAGGTGGTTAGTTTGAATAAGTAGTAAATTTTGGGAATATGGAGATGAGGATAGCCCTCTCTGTCACCATTGACAACAATGGTGGCATATTTATTGTAAACATAGTTAACATATTTATTGTAAACAATTAAACTCGATAATAAAACTAAACACAACCTAATATAACCTGACCTAACTTACCCAACTACATCTCACCTAACCCATTCTAACCTGAACCCCCAGCTGCCAAAATATGATGTACTAGATTGTGCTCATAAAATTATAGATCAATATTTTGATGTTTCTTTAGTTTTCTGGAAGCTATTAGTTACTGCACTGCATTCAGAGAAATGAAATATAATACATGTCAGTATTAGCCTCATGCAAAATGGTTGCTCTTCTTTCCATATATATAACTAATAATCTTAACTAACTAACTAATGGGGATCATAAACCTGGGGGTGTGTTGCTCCACTCAATTGCCACCTATACTCCTGATGGTCCCATCGAGCAAGCTCCCACGCAGCTGCTCTATCCATCTCAAGTCCTTCCTAGCAGGATCAGTTGACTTGCCCCAGCCATGAGTTATATGGGCATCCCCTTGGTCTCCTTCACTTAGGGTTATCTCATACAGAAACAACCCTGTGAGCAGAACTGATGTCTGGGAGGCGTGCCATGGTGCTTGTATAGGCGGAGTTGGCATTCACCAGTTAAGCTGGTAATGACGTTATGAACAAGTACATCAAACATTAGTTTTGGTGGATAACATCCTTATACTGTTGACGGCCCTGCGGAGTGCTGTGCTGGCAGCGTAGCGGGGCCTGAAACCTCATCAACGGTAAATGATAGCAGGTCTTGGTTCAACTTCACAGAGTAGCCACAGAAAAGACATAATTTTGAGGTTATTCCAGTGCCCACCTGCCTCTAAAATAGTAACCCCATTGAAGACACAACGGCAAAGCAAAACCACACAATTACAACCAAACTTAACACCTACGGTTGTATTTTTGCTCTCTTCAGCAGACCTTACCAGGCGGTGGTGAACTTTGTAATGCTTCTCGTTGAGTCTGGACTTATTTCTCTTCTGCTCGATCAGGTCCTCCTCCTCCATCGGTGCCTCGTCGGGGGTGACATTGGGGGTCAGCTGACTGAGCGTCCTCGCCCGGCTTGATGACCTGACCCAGCCTCTGCCCAGCACACGGCACAGAGCCATCTCTCCTGTAATGTGAGTTGTCGCCCGTCTTCTGCCTTCACATTAGATTCCGTTTTTTCTCGGCTCTTCACGATTTTCTTACCCGTTTTTCAGTGGGCCTTCTTCTTCTTCAAGGTTCCTTCCGTGTTCACCGCCCGACTCTTCTTCTTTTTGGAGTGTTTTGTGGGGCTAATTAGGTTGTGGGGCAACAGCGCCGGCCGACTCAACCTTGCCAACAGTGTTTACCTTGATCTTGATCTTGATGTCACAGGTGGCTTGGGATTATTTCAAGACAGACCTTTGTAGCGGCACCTCCTGTGAAAGAGTCTTCGCGTGTACGGTTCACTGATCTCCACGCATTATATTAAGTGGATATTCTGTTTTTGCCCCTAAGTTATAGTCTCTGTGCACAGTCCCTTGTGCTTGCCCCCTATCATTGTACCTCTTTAGCTTCACATGTGCTCCCTACACACACACACACACACACACACACACACATATATATATATATATATATATATATATATATATATATATATATATATATATATATATATATATATATATATATATATATATATATGTCAATATATAGTTAAGTAACATATCCTGTATTTAGCCCGTATTGGCTATCCGGCGGCGACTCGAAGATTTGGGTGTATTCGTATTTGTATTCGAATAATTATTGATAGAAATCAAAGTATTCTCATATTCATATTCGAATACAAGGGAAAAGTATTCGTATTATGCGAATAATCTGACAAATACTTCAAAATTTATTATCAGAAATAACAACCGTTTTTCCTTATACAAGCAGCATATAGCCTCCATGGGCGGACGTGTATATATATATATATATATATATATATATATATATATATATATATATATATATATATATATGTATATATATATATATATATATATATATATATATATATATATATATATATATATATATATATATATATATATATATATATATATATATATATATATATATATATATATATATATATATATATATATATATATATATATATATATATATATATATATATATATATATATATATATATATATATATATATATATATATATATATATATATATATATATATATATATATATATATATATATATATATATATATAGGTTCATAAGCTCATTTTACTGTTGCATAACTTTTGAACACCATATATGTTACGTCAAGATCGAAGGTATATATTTTCAATATAAACTATTCAAGAATGTATTCATGAATACTTTCAAGAAGTATTTGGGTTTGTTTCCGAATTAAAACCATTTCATGCAGTGTATTCGAATTTGTATTCGTATTCGCTGGAATTTGAAGTATTCGTATTCATATTCGAATACACAAACTCTTGTATTCACTGCATCTCTGGTGTGTGTATGTGTGTGTGTGTGTGTGTGTGTGTGTGTGTCATGATGATGCAGCTGACGCATTGTTAGAGAGAGAGAGAGAGAGAGAGAGAGAGAGAGAGAGAGAGAGAGAGAGAGAGAGAGAGAGAGAGAGAGAGAGAGAGAATTGAAGTCATGCTATATACAACCTTGAGTTCAATAAGCAACATCCTCTACTCAACTCTATATGCTCCCATCACCACCATCACCACCACCATAAACACAACCACAAACTTCGATTGTTTTATTCCTTTCAATGGTAAACTCTTAGTTGCAGGATTTTTTTTTTATTAAACTTCATTTCTTCCCTCATTTACGACTTAAGTTTTCTGAGTAGGGGTTCGAGTATCAGGATAGCACTAGATCTTTATTTTTTTTTTTACTTAAGTAAAGGAAGCAGCTCAAAGGTAAAAATAAAGAACGAGAGACACGCCAGTCCTCGTTGACGGACCGACTTGGTCGGCTGGATTTCGATCGGCGATAGAGTCGGTCTGTCGGCATTCTGCTACTGGGCGCTATTAGGCTAAAGCCGGCTTCACACATACACGAATTTGAACGCGGCAGCTGCCCGACTGCCATTCCGGCAGCATTCGTGATCATATTCGTAGAACATCGCTTAGCCGTCGTTAGGGAAATCCATGCACCACGACTGTTGGACAGTGAGTCGGCAAGGAGCACGAAAAATAAGTGCTGCGCTTATTTTTCGGGCATCCATCTGCGTGGTCGGCGACCTTGTCAAAGATCGGGCAGGAGTCTTTCAGGCACCGTTCAGCACTCGCAGTGATCCTTCAGCTAACGTGTAGTAATCTTGCAGCTTTTGTGATAGGTTGGGCAGCACTTGTGCAGTGATCGGGCACGAAATAAAAATTTTGACCGTTAAAACAGCTGCCCGACAGGTGCTCAGCAGCTGTACGATAGCTTCCCGTCGAATCCTTCACTTGATCGAATGCTATATGACACCTAAACGTGTGCTGCTCAAAATGGAATCCGCGCGCAAGTGTCTTGGCAATTTTTCAGCCGTTGTCTGTCTACCACCCTACGCTCCTGTGTGCTGTGTTACCTATTTAAACGACCCTACTTGTTGCAGTTGCATAGCCACGATCCACCTGACATCATGTCCCCGTCACCGAATCTCTTATCGAAAGCCAGATAAATACCGCTCTATGTGTGTGTGTGTGTGTGTGTGTGTGTGTGTGTGTGTAATAATAATAATAATTATATGCGGTTTATTTAGGAATAAGCAGCTCGAGAGCTGAAAATATACATATTATATAAGGAGAACGTTCTAAAATTAAAAACATAAAATTAGTCTAACAGTAAAGTCTCTTATGTTGTGTGTGTGTGTGTGTGTGTGTGTGTGTGTGTGTGTGTCCATCACTAGTATAACCTCCAACTCTTGTCTTAATTAAATTAATAACGGAATGTCCTTCAGACACTCAGAAAGACATTCCGTTATTAAAATCCTCATTCCTCTCTGTGTCTTTTCTCCTACTTCTATGGCTCTCAACAGGCCGTCTTCGGACAAGGGCCCGTTGCCCCTATATAGTATCACTAGGGGCAACGTGCCCTTGTCCGAAGACGGCCTGTTAAGAGGCCAAAAATGCTCCCTCCCTGCGTGTGAAGCCGGCTTTAACCTAACATGACAAGTAGGTTACATCATCCAGCTCGGAGCTACCCAGTCAGAAGGGGGAGGTGGAGTCGCTGGGACTAAGCTACCATTTTTTTTTTTTTTTTACGTCTTGGCCTATTGCGCCGGTAGGCTTCTTCCCGGTGGATCCTGATGGTCGGTCCAAGGCTTCTTCCCGGTGGGTCCTGATGGTCGGCCCAGCCCGTTCTGGCGCAGGCGAGTGCTTATAGTGGCGCCATCTTGCATTGGCTCGTGCTGCCCTCCCGTAGCTCATCTTTTAATCCTAGAATCTAGAGTCCGGGTTGGTAGGTGGTCTTCTGGACAGCATGTGGGTAGTTTTAAGCCACTCGGCGGCGGCCTTGCCCAAATGAATAGACTTTTTATTATAGGGGATAAATCTTGGAAGAGGGAGGAGAGAAGGTAAAAAGAAATGAAAACGCAAAAGTTCGCTTGCACTGGTCCTATAAAAAAAGGAAAGTACAGAAGAGAGGGCAAAAGAAAGATCAATCTCTGATGAAGAGGTGTCTTAATTTTGATACTCCTCTCTTGAAATTAAATCAAGAGGTCACGTCGTAGGCAGAAGGATATACAAACAGAGGGAGGCTGTTCCCGAGTTTACTAGTTAAACGGATGAAAGAATGAAGATGCTGGTTAGCCCTTGCAAAAGGAATTCTTGCACAGTATAGGGGTGAGCTAGATAAGAAAGTCGAGTGCAGCGGGGCCGCGGGAGGGGGGGCAGTCAACATTATATTGTTGATAGAAGATAGAGGCAATACTGCAGCGGATATAATTAAGGGATAGATTAAGAAGATCGTCAGTAAGAGTAGGGGAGTCGATGAGACAAAGAGCCTTTGACTGCTCTGTCCAAAAGGGTTGTGTATGTGGCACCCCTTCGCACATGAGTTTCATACTCCAAACGAGGGCGGACAAGGCTCTTGTATATATGGACAGCATCTATGAGTGAAAAAAAACAAAAAAAAAAAAAAAAAACTGGTGGAGACGATACAGAACGTTTAACCTCGAGGAAACTGATTTAGTAAGAGAGGATATATGAGGTTTTCAGTTAAGATTTTGAGCTCAGAATAGACCGATGATGTTTAGTGTAGAATAGGACAGCTGCTTGTTATGGTTGTTTGGAAGATTGTGCCTTCTGTCAAAAGATGTTGAGTAATGCAGAGTTGAGTCATTGGCGTAGGAGTGGATGGATAGGACAGCTTGTTTTGGAAAGATCATTATTGAAGGACAGAAAGAGGATGGGAGATAGAACCGAGCCTTACGGGACACCCCTATTGATACGTCTAGGGGAAGAACAGTGACGGGATACCATAGCAGAGATAAAATGGCTAGAAGGGAAACTGGAGATAAAAGTACAGAGAGAGGAATAGAATCCGTAGGAAGGTAGTTTAGAAAGCAAAGTTTGATGTATTTGGTGATGCATTTCCTTCTATTTTCTTTATAGATGCCTTTTTTGTTTCTTTAAATGTAGCTTTTGGTTTAGTCATTCCTCCTTATCATACAAATATAATAACATAACAGTTTTCGTCTCTCTCTCTCTCTCTCTCTCTCTCTCTCTCTCTCTCTCTCTCTCTCTCTCTCTCTCTCTCTCTCTCTCTCTCTCTCTCTCTCAATCCATATAAATACAAGTTTGTGATGCACTTCTGTGGCAGCAGATTTCTTTACAACATCAATACACACAACTCTCTCTCTCTCTCTCTCTCTCTCTCTCTCTCTCTCTCTCTCTCTCTCTCTCTCTCTCTCTCTCTCTGTTTATAGTACACTAGAATTTGTTTTTCGATTTGTTTTTCTCTAACTTGGCTGGTCTAGCAACAGTATTACCGCAATTAATGTCTTCCAGTACACTCTTACATAACTCTGCAGGCCACTTAATATCATACTCTATGCAAGGCCATCTCCCCTCATTGTCCATTGCCCATTCTCCTCACCATGCACCTCCCTCGCCTCTCTCCGAAAAAAAAAATATATATATATACGCCATATCTACCCACTAACCTCGAGTTTATATATGTAGTATAAGACATTAGTTGCGGTAATACTGTTGCTAGACCAGCCAAGTTAGAGAAAAACAAATCGAAAAACAAATTCTAGTGTACTATAAACAGAGAGAGAGAGTGGGGTGAGGTCTCCCTATCCCCAGTACTCTCGTCCGTTTTTTGAGGTCCAGTAAATAGCTCCGCCTCTGGGGTGGAGTAAGTCAACTCCACGTCAGCCTCGTACGTAAAGTCACGTATGTAGTACGCCGTTGGTTGTTTGGTAATGTGGGCGTGATGGACAACATGGATTCAGTTAGTCCTCTCTCTCCATTGACCTTTTGAGACTTGACGATGAAAGATTTGACGTTATAATTATGTGTTCTTCCTCTTCTTCTTCTTGTTCTTCATTCTCATCTTTATTTTTATTTTCATCTTCATCTTCATCTTCTGCTTCATCTTTTTCATCTACTATTTCTACTTCTACTTCTTCTTTAACTTCTTCTTCTACTACTTTTATTTCTTCTACTTCCTTTACTTCTTCTACTACTTATATTTCTACCTCTTTTTTTCTTCTTCTTACCCTTATTTTTCTAGCTTCTTATCATTATCATTATCATAACTGTCGTTGTATTACATATAAGAAAACAGGGAGTCGGACACGGACAACTGCTCTGGTCTCTGGTTTGAGGCACCAGTCTCTTCGGAGGCGTGGGTTCGAATCCCACCGCTGCCACCAATATGTAGCGGTGTACCGGGGGGCGTTTAAAGGGCGTTGATTAAGACTTCAGCTTCCTTAAGGCGAATATATTCTTAGCCTATATGTACAAGGAGCGTCGGAGCGAGAGCGACTGCCGTTGTGTGTCAGTCGGACTCTCGTGAAGGAGTGACGAGTTACAGGTTGGAAAATAATTGTTACAATTGGTCACGTATGTCAAGGTGACTTTCAAGCTTGATGAAATGCTTTGTATACAAACTGAGACGGTAAACACTGACGGATGACATTCCTATAAGGTGGCGTGATCTATTTGTCGTGGGTTTTTTCCATTGACAATTGTATGCCTAATTCGTGGTGATACTAAATAATAATAATAATACATTGATATCCTACTATAACACTGCCAGCAAAATAATGCGTGAGGTAATAATGATCAAGGGAGAGAAGGTAGGCACAGGTAGTGTCGATGGGTGGGTGGTTATCTAAATTAAAACCCCTTTACATGGAAAAGGAAGAGGAGTAAACAACAAAACAGAAACAAGAACAAGAATATTTATAACAGAAAAAAAAAACCAATAGCGGCAAAAATAACAACACCAAAAGCAATATAACAGCACTAGCAAGAGGGTCACGCAGATTGGGGGGCACTCATGCAGTCTCTTATACGCAGCACCAGTCTTATGTCATAACCCCCATTTGTAGACTGTATAAGTTACGCAACCCAGTCTTTACCCCAGCTATAGCTCCTCGTCATAGTGAGTCGGCAAATGCTCGGGGAAGGAGGAGGAGGAAGAGGAGGAGGAGCCTGTCCATGGAGATCCACAATGGCACTACTCAAAACAACCAGCCAGTCTCCCCTAGTCCCTCCTACAGGCGACACATCCAGCTCCTCAGCCTCACCATACCAGCTCTCGCCATGCCGGATGATGGTACGTGTGTTATCTGCTACGTGTCTGAGTAGAAGACCAACTACTAGTCTACCACCCTAACTGTTTGCAAAGTGATGGGTATTGACTGATTGCTTGACCCGACTGACTGGCGCTCTTATTCTCTCCTTAGCTCACCCTCAACGTACCTGTGACTGACTGACGAATTAACTAACTGGTCGACTGATTGACTGACATGGAGTTCTTAACTTATTCCCTGAGAACACACACACACACACACACACACACACACTACGCAGCCACACAACCTTGAACGTGATGAAGCTTGACATTCTTTTTGCGTGACAGGATGTTCCAGATTTTTTCGGCGTTCTTTGCATGTGTGTGTGTGTGTGTGTGTGTGTGTGTGTGTGTGTGTTCTCAGGGAATAAGTTAAGAACTCCATGTGTGTGCTCCTCGAAATAAGATGGTGATGTTAGTGCCTTCCTCATGTATACAGAGGAACGGATGCGAGTGTCAGATTTATAACAAAAGCACCGATCCATTCTAGGTCCCACTCATCGCTTATCTTTCTTTGCCTCTACAGTTACAACGAAGTCGATGGAGAACGGGAACGTCGACCCTTCCGCCTCCTCCTCTGACTCTGACGCGTTGACGCCCCAAAGTCTGGTGAAAGAGGAACACGTGCAGGCCGCCCTCGCCGCTGACAAGGGTACTGCCGCAAGTCTTACAGCTTGGAAAGTCGTGGACTTTACTAAGCCGGGCGACAACTATGCGTGCGTGGTGAGCAGCGTTGAGGTCAGGTATGATCTGGACGGAAAGAGTTTTGAGGTGGTCTACGTGGTGAAGCTCAACCCTTGCAGAACCTTCGAGTCCATGAAGGAGTTTACATATATGGCCTTCCAAAAGGAAGCGAAGTTCTACACAGACCTCATCCCTGAAATGAATACAATTTTGAGATCGATTGGGCTGAAAGAGTTGAAGTTTCCGAGATGCTTCTATACTTTTTTGGAGGCAGACAAAGAGGTGATATTCCTGGAGGATCTAAGGCCACAGGGATTCAAAATGACAGACAGAAGACAAGGACTGGACGAGGCCCATGTCATCCTTGCCCTGAGGGAGCTGGCAAGAGTCCACGCAGCTTCTCTATTAGTCGAAGCTCAGTTACCAAACAAGGACATAATTGCCAGGTTCCCATTCATAAAGAAGAGCTGGAGCTACTTTATAAGGAAGAGCGAGGTGTTTTTGTCGGTGTTCGAGACCCAGCTTAAGTACAGCATTGATCTCCTCACCAAGGTCGGGGGATACGAGAGAGCAATCAGGTGGATCGAGGACATCCTGCCCAAGATTCCGGATATAATCGAGGAGCAGGTGAATGACGCCAAGCTGAAGCTCGTGTGCCATGGAGACTGCTGGAGCAACAACATGCTGTTCAGGTGAAGGAGGCGGGAAAGAACGAGCATTGGGCAATAATAATAATAATTCATCACAAGTTTTTTACCTATATTTTTATCTGTATATAGATGGTTATCTATCCTCCCCCACCATTCAAGAGTCTCTTTATCTCTCTGTATATTCATCAACCGATCTTTTTCATTATGTATCTTATTGCTGTTTATCTATCTATCTTTCTATTTGTCTTTACCTGTCTTCCTATCTATATCTATCTATCTGCTGCTGTATTTATCTATCTATCTGTCTATCTATCCACCTATCTTTCAATTATCTGCATATTCAATAATAATATCTTTTCCCCACCAACCTAAAGCCCACGTTAGCTTACTCTTGTCCCTCTCGTGTGCAGGTATAACGAGGACGATCGCCCCGTCGAGGTCATGCTACTCGACGTTCAGCTCAACAATTACTCCTCGCCGGCCATAGACCTCAACTACATGCTCTACACCAGCACCATCGGTGAAGTGAGGCAGCCCAATCTCCAAGACTTCCTATCTACTTACTACAGTACCTTCTGCAGCGTGCTAGAAGCGGGTAACGTGGACCGTCCCTTCACGCAGGCGGAGTTTTTACAAGAGTTTAGGGATAAGAATCTCTATGGAGTCATCTACGCAATGGTTCTCCTTCCCTTCATGATTGTAGAGCCTGAAGATGTAATTGATTTATCCACTGGGACTGACGAGGACATTAATGTGATGATGGAAGAGTCACAAGCGAAGGCGAACGAATTACTGGACAAGAATCCTTTGCTACGTCCAAGGTTTCTGAATGTGTTTGATGACATGATGGAATCTGGAGTGATTCCATGAGGCTCCCGCGGGGCTTCCTTTGAGGGCGAAGCTGATAGGTAGACTATGAGTTGTAGGGAGATGCAAGATTTGTGTTGTTTATAGTAATATAGTCACCCAAGATAGTCAGTCCCACCTCAGACATTGCTATTATATAGGATATGGCAACGATCTAAAAGCACATACACCATTTAAGTTTGCCACGGAGGTGTGGGACTATATAGTACAGTAGCCTATATGAAGAGAAGGAAGGTGTGAGATTTCTTTTGGTTCTTATAATACAGTCAGCCAGTGCATGCATGAAGTGATATGGAAACAAATCATAAACACTACGTCTATAAACATGGAATAGAGTTCGTTGCGAGCATCTCTATATGTATGATTTTTTTTTTTGCACAATTCACTGTACTAATCACTATAGGACCACATCACACACACAAAATATAAAATATACAAGATAGGAAGATGACAAAGGTATAGGAATATGAAAAAAACATAGAAGAGTGAAAGTTACTCTCTCCAGTATCAGTTTTCAGTAACTTTCACACGTTCATAATTAAGATGGACGGAAATGTTGGAGGAACTGTATAATTTATGTGAAAGGAGGTCACGGCTTGTGGTGGCGGCGATGGTGGTAGTGGTGGCAGAGTCGGACTGGGGCGCTTAAGGGGGCCGTGGCATCTAGTGGCTGGAGGGGTCCCGGGCCCATATAAGCTAAAATATCAAAATATTCAAATAATACACATTGGCATGGGTTAAGTCCAGGGGCCCATGTACCTTGGGGGGCCCATGTGCCACTGGCACACGGGCATATAGGCCAGTCCGACCCTGAGTGGTGGTGGTGGTGGCTCGTAAATGAACAGCACAAGATATATCAGGATTGCACACTGGGCTCATGTGGACTGTTCAGCTTAATCAAAGATAAACAATGAGGAAGGTTTAATAGAACACTCTGCGCAGTACGATGGGACAAAGTCGTTTGGCTTCTCTGACCCTTTTGAGTACTGAACACAAACTATATATTCAGGAGTGTTTGTATTCGTGAAGTGATAGAGGACTTTGCAAGAATCAAAGCCAGGAGGAAACTATAAGCTTTTGAAAGTGTTAAGTGTCTATTGCAGTCAATTTAAGTTAGGTTAGTTTAGAACAGGGTTGTTTGATTTAAATCAAGCTGATTTAAATCACTGATTTAAATCTAGATTTAAATCAAATGATTCTTTTAAATCATTGATTTAAATCAAGATTTATATTATTTGATATATTTTTTAATATCATTGATTTAGATCTTGATCTTATTGAAGGGCAACAATATAGAATGGAAAAATAAACAAAGAAAACACTAACTTTGATATCAATGTTTTCCCTGTCAACTTCACAAATTTTCCTGAGCTGATATAGATACATCTTTAGTCAGCCACACATGGTCCGTCTAGTATCCTTCTTGACGGTATCTTGCTGAGGCAGAGTGATAGTTTCAAAAGTATTTTACAACGCGAACCACATGTTCTTCTATGTTGCAATTTCCAAATCATGAGCCAGAATATTTAGAATGTGTGCAGGGCAACGTACCATGGGTTAACAACTTCGGTTCATTTGCTTGTAATTGTTTTCTCATCTTGTTGAGATTGGCTGTATTAGATGCTTAAGTCTGTCCTCATATAGCAAGTTTTTCACCCCGTGGATATTTTCTTTTATGCCTCCATGGTCTAGTGGTGCGTGCCTAACTACGAAACCGCGGTCCTGAGTACGAATCCCACCGTGGGCAGTCAGCGTGGAGCTCACCTAGCTGTTCATCTTCCCTTTCGGGCTGGTGGATAAATGGGTACTTGGGGAAACCTGGGGAAGGTAAACTGTGGTAACCCGAATGTCACGCTGACCCTGTCCTGGGGTGATGGGTCATTGGATGGGTTCTTCCCGCCAATGGCTCAAGGGCCAATGTTACGGAGATGAGCACTGCGGCCATGCTCAGCTACACCGTATGCCCCCATCTTTAGCTACTCTTTTGGTTGGTCTCAGCCAAGTGGTGGCGCAGGCAACTGTTTTATATTGCCGCCATCTTGCTTGACTAATCCCCCCCCCCTCCCAAACTTCACTTGATCCTCTTTAAAGAGTTTCGCTGGAGTCCGGGCTCATAGGCAATCATCAGGACAGCATGTGAGTAGTCTTGGGCCCCTCCAAACACTCAAATGAACTTAAGAAAGCTAATAAAAGGGACAAAATCACCAACTATAGGAAGTGGCAGGAAAGGAAATATATATATATATATATATATATATATATATATATATATATATATAGAGAGAGAGAGAGAGAGAGAGAGAGAGAGAGAGAGAGAGAGAGATCCATGTCACCGGGATACACAATCAGCTCTCAAGAGTATCGATCTCAGCCTCTCACTCGTGTGAAGAAGAAATTAGTAGGTTCTGGACGAACCGTACATATGGATGTACCGTACAAAAGCTCTCAAGACCACATATATTATTTTAAGCTAGTTAACGTCTAAAGAGTGAAAGAGAAAACGGAGTCACACAGCTCCGTCCCTCCATTTGAGCGCGGCAACCAACAGCGCATGAATGAGGTGAGTTTTTCGGTTTTTCGCATTCCTGATGTAATATTTTGCCTCTAAATTATGGTTTGTGGTGCTTATGAATATGCTAGGAGTGTGAAGGTTAGGTATTGTACACCTAAATATGACTATATGTGATGATATGACGAGGTTTTAGTGATGTAGTACACCACGTGTGTCGGTAAAGTTTGTTTTCATTTTAATGGCTGCCTGTGGATGTTTCGTACAGCTTGGCTTTTAAGTGTACGGAGTCTCCACATGTAAACAAAGATATTTATGCTGTTTGTGTGTTGAACTTTATTTGAAAATTGACAGATAGGCTACAGCAATATAGTCTAGGATAGCATAAGGTATCTCATATGAAATTTAAAGATTCTGTTGCTTATCTAAATATTGTTTTCATTGTAATTGTTTTGTTGTTGTGTCCAGTTCAAGAATGGTGAAGGACACACTTGAATATAATAATGTATAGTATAGATATATGCCTTGTGACCTTTATTTATGTTATTTATTTCAGATTGAGCCAGGATGCCACGCAAGTTCATTCCCAAGAACCTCCGGGAGACAGACCGGACCAACCTCGAACTGGCATTCAACTACAGGATTGAGCACAACACCAGCATACGGAGGGCAGCTCGGGAGTTTGGTGTCAAGGTTATGACTCTGCAGGATGCCTTCACAAGGAGCAAAGCCAAATCTGATGGGCACACCTTTGTAATTCCCCAAGAAAATTTTAACAGGATTTTCAACAAGAATCAGGAGGAAATGCTGTGCAAATATGCCATACATGTGGCAAGACTGTTCTATGGGATGACTCGCAAGGAATTTCGCCGACTTGCATATGAGTATGCTGTGGCTTGCAAGTGCTCCAATATCCCTGCAAACTGGCATGCCACACAACTGGCAAACGAAAATTGGCTCCAGCGTTTCATCAGGTTTCCCTACTCTCTTCTTTCATATAATATCAAGTAGGCATTTTTGTTTGTTTTAAGCCTTGTAAGCTTTTTAAGGCAAAGAAGATAATGTAACCATATTTTTTCTCAACTTTTTGTGTAATAAAGGAAGATTAAAATTAAATCGCATTCTTTATTTCAACATATTTATCTTTTTATGTTGCAAATCATTTAAAATCAACATTGGGGTCTATTTTAACAGAATCTGGTGGCAAATTTATTTAATTGTCTATTTTTTACAATTTTTTTGTTTGAGGCCTCATATACGTGTACGGATCGTCCATACCTGTGGACGATCCGTACACTTCGAGATATTATTTTTAAAGCTTCATTTCACCAACTTATATTGTGGTGAAAAAACTGTGCTTACGAGAGAATATGGCGCAATGATTGTACTTTATAGTGATCACTTCAAATTTAGGTTAATTCACTAAAAAAAAAATTTATGAATAAAAAAAAAAAAAAAATGTACGGTTCGTCCAGAACCTACCCTACAGACTGCATGGGCGACTGCAGCTTGTCTGGTCAGTGCTGAACAGTCTGGTACCGGTGTGACAAACCAAACCATTGGGTTTGGTTTGTCCGGGCTTTGTCTACATACACAAGGTGGTTGAATTTCGACACGATCCGGTATCTTTTGTCGACTGCTTGTTGGAATCTGTCCCACCCAAGTTCATTTATATTTATACAAGACCTCTAGACACAACTATAGGTAAGTAACACTCTTCTTCCTCTTCTTATGACCTGTTCCGCTTTGCATCGCTTTTAGGTCCTTCTTGGTACTTCTTTACACTTGGATGCTTCACTTACTTACCCTGTGATAGTAAATATTGGGTTCCACGATGCGCAGATCAGGATGGGAAACAAACCAATTAAATCAAATCAAACCGGTTGCCGCCCCCATCCGGCAGACAGTACGAGCACACACTTGTCTTTTTCATTGCCTATCCGCAACGTTTACTGCATTTCCACCAGTCTTATGTTTACTTTCTTCTTTGCAATAAACAATTCACTTCAACTTCAAACTAATGCCTGCTCAACCCTGTCTAAGTACTCTGATAGGTGTGTAACGTGTGTTTGTTTGGAGGTTGTCAGCTGGCGTCTGCACTCTGCATGGCCCGCCTTCTCGGTGTGTGTGTGTGTGTGTGTGTGTCGGCTTATTCATTTGCTTTACCCCCTTGCCCCGTGAGTCCCCGTTTCCTTGCCCCGTGAGTCCCCGCTTACTTTACTCCCTTGGCCCGTGAGTCCCCGTTTCCTTGCCCCGTGAGTCCCCGCTTACTTTACTCCCTTGCCCCGTTTCCTTGCCCCGTGAATCCCCGTTTCCTTGCCCCATGAGTCCCCGCTTACTTTACTCCCTTGCCCCGTGAGTCCCCGTTTCCTTGCCCCGTGAGTCCCCGCTTACTTTACTCCCTTGCCCCGTGAGTCCCCGTTTCCTTGCCCCGTGAGTCCCCGCTTACTTTACTCCCTTGCCCCGTGAGTCCCCGTTTCCTTGCCCCGTGAGTCCCCGCTTACTTTACTCCCTTGCCCCGTGAGTCCCCGCTTACTTTACTCCCTTGCCCCGTGAGTCCCCGCTTACTTTACTCCCTTGCCCCGTGAGTCCCCGCTTACTTTACTCCCTTGCCCCGTGAGTCCCCGCTTACTTTACTCCCTTGCCCCGTGAGTCCCCGTTTCCTTGCCCCGTGAATCCCCGTTTCCTTGCCCTGTGAGTCCCCGCTTACCCTACTCCCTTGCCCTGTGAGTCCCCGCTTACTTTACTCCTTTGCCCCGTGAGTCCCCGCCACGTCCAGGCCACCACTGATTGACTGGTGGCAGCAGCTTCCCCTCTGCGCGGCCAGTAGCGTGACGAGCTCCTCGGTAAATAGTGACTCAGATTTGTTTTCCTTACATAGCCAGATGCAACAAGAATTCACTGTCCAGTGCAGCAAGTTTGTAAGCAAGCTTCCCATCCAAACACAGAATGCTACGAAAATTTCTTGTATAGTTTTTGCTGTTGACATAAAAAGAAGGACACTATAGAAAACCACACGAGAAATCTCTTTAGAATCTGGTATTGAGTAGAAGTAACGGATCATTGTGGAGAGTTTAGTTTGGTTTGGGCGCTACAATGACTGTGTTGGACTGTTGAACTGACCTGAAGTCATGATTGGTCCGCTAGTAAGAAAAAGTAGCCACAGGTACGTACCTATTTGTCACGGTTTTTGCTTCTGTCTTGGGTGTGTGAGGACTTGTTACTCCTGATCTCTCGAGACCAGCACAGGTAAAGGCTCAGGTCACACTCCGCCTGCCACCAAGGGGCGGGGCACAGTCTGTGGCTGGCTAAAATCAGACACAGAACAACAGTTATTTAGTTATTCTATAGTTACCCTGGATGATTCCATTTGTTGACTTTTTTTTTGTGAAAGATTTTAATTAACTTCATTAATCTGACAAATATTTGCCTCGGGAACAACCAGTTTTGATACATCATCACCTTCACCAGGCCCATAATTTGGCATATTTTTTGGGGGGCTAGAGTGCATTATAATTTCATGAGTTGTGGGGGATAATTTGGTTGCGAGCGAAGCAAGCATGTGGAGGTGGGGGATTTTTTTGGAAAAATAAACATGTTTAGGGGCATTTTGGGGCTGATATAGAAAGCATCAGGGGGCTATAGCCCCCCTTGCTCCCACAGAAATTACGACCCTGGTCACTGTTGATGAGGTTTCAGGCCCTGCTCTGCTACCAGTGCAGCGCTCCTCAGGGCCGTCAACAATATAATGTTGTTAGCATCGAAAAAATAATCCTCAATGTATATATTTGTAATGTCTTAGTAACTGAGTGAATCTTGAGGACTTTCTCAAAGGTTACCAGTGTCATTTCAATAAGCTTGGCATCATCATAGCTACTTAGCCATGTTTTGGTTCATAATTTAGTGTTGAAAAAGGTGACAGCTGAGTATTGAAGAAGAATAGGGGATAGGTGTTTGGAAGATTGTGTCGAGTTGATAGATCATTGACGAATAACAGGAAGAGAGTGGGTGATAGGACAGAGCCCTGTGGGACACCTCTGGTGAAAGGTTTATGGGAAGAACAGTGACCGTCTACCACAGCGGAGATAGAATGGCCGGAAAGGAAACTGGAGATAAAGAAACAGAGAGGGTTAGAATCCGAAAGAGGGCAGTTTAGAAAGCAAAGAGTTGTGCCAGACTCTATCGAAAGCTTTCGATATGTCCAGTGCAACTGAGAAAGTTTCACTGAAAATTTGTGGTACCTCTTGATGGGGGCAAAATGACCACACTACTATTAATAAAAATTAATATATTAAAAAAACAGGTGATATTTTTAGAATAAATATAAATCCTAAGTAGATAGCTGCACACAACCACATCTATCTAATCTAATACTTTTTTCCTCATTCATATTATCCCAGCTGAACTTTCAAGATGACATCCATCGTAAACTTTGAGGGTATTTGGGGTGTAGGGGATGAAACCCCACACTGTTACCTCCTGACGGTGGATGACTTCACCTTCCTTCTTGACTGTGGGTGGGATGAAAAGTTTGATAAAGACTACTTGGACCGCCTGACAAGGTGAGTAATGGCAAGGTGATGTTTTGACAGGTTCTTGAGAGGTGAAAAACTAAATTTTGCCACTCAATTTGGTATTCTTTTGCATTCTTTTGTTCCTTGTGGAAACAGTAAGTTTCAAGCATTTTTTGCTTTTTTTTATTTTTGCCTTTTGGACTGTCTCCTCTACTATAAAAAAAGGTAACTTCTTCACCCTTTCCCTCTTTTCTTTCTTGCTTTATCATTTTCTTTGCCTTGCTTTAAATTTGTGAGCTTAGTAAATGATCAGACAGCTGAACAAAATTATTTACTGTACCTTCTTACTTGTCCTTGTCCTCTCTGCCCTTCCTCCTTTATCCCCCATTATTTGCCATAAAATAACACTAATTGTTTGCCTAATGGCATTTCTACATTCAAAATTTTTATGTAGAATTGACTAGACAAAGAAAGGTGGAAGGATTCTGACACTGTATTGGTACTTTTCCCACTACAAGAGTGTTGCCTCGGATCGACTGTGTCCTCATCTCCTACCCTGACCCTCTTCATATGGGGGCGTTGCCTTACATGGTGGGCAAGTGCCAACTCAGCTGTCCTGTGTATGCCACTGTCCCTGTATTCAAGATGGGACAGATGTTCTTGTATGATTGGTATCAGGTGGGTAGTTACCTTGCTATGGGTGACAGGTTGATAACTACATTTTGGTTGTTATTTTTGTTGTATGAAGGGATTGAATATTTGTGCTATTATCTTCTTATTGTATTCAAAGTTTAAAGGTATAATTTTCTCTTGTTTTTAATGTATGTATATGCATTTATATATTTAAATGTCTATTTATGGGCTTTGTGTTTGTGTTGCAGAGTCACCACAACTATGACCAGGTAGAACACTTTTGCCTTGATGATGTGGATGCTGCCTTTGAGCTCATCACACAGGTCAAGTACAACCAGAGCATTCCTATGAGAGGTGAGACACACACACACACACACACACACACACACACACACACACACACACACACACACACACTTTTGACAAAGTTCCACATACAAGACTACTATGGAAGCTGGAAAATAAAGGATTGAAAGGGAAAATGAAAAACTGGATGGAAAGTTACTTAAGGGGAAGAGAGATGAGAACAGTGGTAAAGGACATGAAATTGGAATGGAGAATTGTAGATATTGGAGTGCCTCAGGATTGGTATTGGCACCAATACTTTTCCAAGTATATATAAATGAGATGCTGGAGAAAGTAAACAGTTACATAAGCCTGTTTGCAGACGGGAATTCCCGCACCCTGCCTTTCTGCCTTTCTCTGACCGAGCGGAAATTCCCCCCAGCCATCCTTTAGGAATTAATAACCTTTTCTTTCTCATTTTTTTATGTATATGATTCCTGCCTCACCACCACGACAACTCTTTCTGTGCCTCAGGGAAGGGAATAGGCCTGAGCATCTCTGCCCAGCCTGCAGGACACATGATCGGTGGAGCCATCTGGAGGATCATCAAGGACGGGGAGGGTGACATTGTATATGCAGTGGATTTCAACCACAAGAAGGAGCGACACCTTGGGGGTTGTGAGCTGGACAAGATCAGCCGACCTTCTCTCCTCATCACAGACGCCTTCAACTCCTCATACCGGCAGGAGAGACGCAGACACAGAGATGAGAAGCTTGTGGGTAAGTTGTTTCTTTGTGGATGGTGTCTTCTATCTATCCATCCATCCATAACACTGACACCCTTTTCCATCCTGTGCCTCCTTTAAGAGGTGGCTGTACTGTGAAGCCTCCAGTTTTTGCTGTTTATACATTCCTATTTTGCATCCCCCCTTTCTTAACTCTCTTCTCTATGTGTTCCTTTTTATGAATTGCCTCCCTAACACCCTGTGCCTTCTTGTTTCCTCTCATGAACTTTCATTACAGCATTGCTATTCTCCATTTTTATAACAAACCCAAACCCACTTATTTGATAATGCATTACCCATTCCATCATTCCACATTCTACATTTAATCTTGTATCCATACCACATCCCCTTTGCTCATTTCATCCCCTCTTCTAAATCTACATCCTCATCATCATCATCATTTCATCAACGCCTGCTCCTATAGTCTGTTCGGAGCATGAAGTCGGTTCAAGGTGTGGCAGATTCCAGAATTCCCATGAGTGCAGCGCTGCCAGTTCGACCGCCAATTATCAGATTAGCACTCTCTCCCGGCCTACCCACCCACAACCCACCTGTTTATCTCTCTCTCTCTCCCTCTCTCTCCCTCTCGACCTGAGGGAGGGACCTAGGGGGACACACCAACCACCACCACCACCACCACTACCACCACCACAACGTGGCAACATGGGAAAAAATCGCTGCCACATGTCATAGAATTTATACAAATCCTTGTTATAATCCTAAACATCGACACTCATTGTACTATGTAGCTTCCTTTACTATATACAGAATATATAAAATATCGCTTTCAAATAGCACATGGATGGGAAATAAGAGAGAGACGCATGTACGAACGCTGATTTGGCAACATGGGTAGAGGTAAATGACGATACCAGCTCCACCCTGAACGGACTTCATGCTCTGAACAGACTATAGGAGCTCCCACCAATAATTTATAACTTATACCTGCTGCACATTCTCTTTGTTTGTGATAGAAAAGTTTGCTACCACCACCAGTCATGATTTATGTAGGTCTAGAATTATTATGCTGTAAATAAATAGAGATTTATTATTTCTCTGTTGAGTTATGTCACCATGAATGTTCGTCCCCTCCAGCCCAGCTCCAGGAGACCTGTCGTAACGGAGGAAATGTGCTGGTGGCCACGGACACAGGCGGGAGAGTGCTGGAGATAACACACATGCTTGAGCAGATGTGGAATACCAAGGAGAGTGGACTGTCAGCTTACTCACTGGCCATCCTCTCCAACACTGGCTACCATGTCATTCATTTTGCCAAGCAGATGGTGGGTATATATATATATATATATATATATATATATATATATATATATATATATATATATATATATATATATATATATATATATATATATATATATATATATATATATATATATATATATATATATATATATATATATATATATATATATATATATATATATATATATATATTACTGTTTCATTCTTATATGGTGGTATCACTTCAATTTCCTGTATCATCTTAGTTACCTGTTTTTTTTAAGAGGCAGTACTGTCACTAATTGTTATGTACCAAATACTTTGGAACCTGCCCTCAACATAAGCAGACAAATTGAAGAATTATGTTTTTATTTTACCTCAGAACATTTTCACTAAGCAGAGAGGCCTGACTTGCAGATTGAGTGGATGAGTGAAAAGCTGACCAAGGCCTTTGACACACTGAGGACCAACCCATTCAGTTTCAAGCACCTCAAGTTTTGCCACAACCTCACTGACTTGAGCCGCCTCCCCTCACCCAAGGCATGTATCACAGCACATGTGTATCAGTTCCTCCCACAGGATTTGATCTGATTTGATGAGATAAAAGAAACTGAAGAATGTAGAAATCAAGACACCTCCTCCTCCTGGAATTGACCTCTCTTTTTGTCACTCATCAATACTTTCTTTTAAAGGAGCAGTGATTAGTGGGCTTTTTTCCCCATTTACTTTTGCCCTTGAATTGTTTCCTTTACTTAAAAAAAAAGCAGTTAAAAAGAAAAATGTATCTAATATGTTTAATATATCAAAAATTAGAAATAGATAAGAAGAAAAACAATAAAAAGGTGATATGTATCTGACATGTTAGCAGCACTGAGTATATAGTTATGTGTTGTGTTTAGGTTGTGCTGGCAAGCTTCCCCGACCTTGAGAGTGGTTATTCCCGGGAGCTGTTTGTGCAGTGGGCCACCAACCCCAAGAACACAATCATCCTCACGTCCAGGTGTGTTATACTCTGCGTTAGCTAAGTGTTAGCATTAACCCGGTAGCAGCGACGGGCCAAATTTGTGACTTTACCATGTACCAGCGACGGGCCAAATTTTTGCCATCATATAAACCCCCCAAAATAGATGATGCATAAACTGATCATAAATGCATTGACATATATTATGAAATGGTTTGTGTGAGTGATGATTTTTTCTAATTTTTCTTGCTTAGAGGGGCCTTTAAGAAACATGATCCCTGCAGCTACTGGGTTAATCAGGAATATGAGGTGGATATAGGCAAGTCATACCATGCATAGAACTGATCAGATACATGTTTGCCCTGCTCTCCTAATGGCATCTTTCCATTTTGCTGTTCAACTTTTGCAGCCTCTCTTGGATCTGTAGGTTATTCTGCACTACATTATAATTCTCCTTTGTAAAACCTCTCCAACTGTACCCTCAATTTCTAGTTCTCTCACCCTCCTTGTCGTACTATTACCTCCATTTATCCTCCTTTCCTTTTTATTCTTATTAATACTCCTATTATTGCTCATTAATACTCCTCTTATTGCTTCCTTTGTTCTTCCTTTTTGCTGCACTACCCTTGTTAATACTCCTTATCCTGCTTTCTTTGTTCATCCTCCTTGCCTCTTTACTCTCACTAATACTAATCACATGCAGGGCTGTACCTAGAGCTGTAAAAGGGGAGGGTCTTTTTCCTCTAAATGTGAACCTTTGTAGCCACTTAAAGAAGGGCAAGTGGTGAGGGAAGTGAGCCAAATCAGCTGGGGTTTTAGGGTTTTGAAAGATTGTCATTTTTGGGTGTATTTTACTGCTGTCAAATTTGAAAAACTAACTTTTCGACCCAGTTTTTCGTTTTGACTTTATCAGAAAATGGACCTTTTAGCAGATGGGGAGGGGGATCTGTTATTTTTGGCCTATCTTTACCAACTCTGCCCTCTCCTACCATCCTCTCCTTGCTACCCTTATCCAGTCTCTGCACATTCTAAAATCACTTCAGTGTATCTCTTAATCTGTCTTTTTTGGCCTATACTTACCACTTCAACCCTCATCTACTACCTCTCTTGATCCCCTCATCCTGCTGCCCTTATCCAGCCTCTGCACAATCCTAAACCCTTTCAGTTTACACCTCCTCTAAAGTCTTCATTCATTGTCATGCCTCAATCATCACTTACAATGGCCACATACAGGACAGGACCAGACACCCTCGCCAGGCGCCTCATCGACGACCCACACATTCGTACCTTCAAGCTGCTGGAGAAGAGAAGGATAAGGCTGGAGGGGCCGGAGCTGGATGAACACTATCGCCAGAAGAGGGAGCAGCAGCAACAGCAACAGAGGATCAAGGAGGAGTGAGTTGGCTACACTGTTGTTCTTATTAACTTGCAGCAAAGAGGTTGTTGAATATATGTTGTCTTTTTCTATTAACTTGTACTGAGTTTTTTGCTGATAAGGAAGGGAGAAGGAGGAGAAACAGCAATTGCAGAATCAAAGAGAAGTGTCTGTCACTCACTCTCTCATTCCCTCATGTACTCTCACTCAGTCATTCACTTATTCATTCCATCACTCACCTATTTACTCATTCATTCATATAACTTACTTGTCATGATTATTTTCTTTTTTAATCATATTTTCTTGCAACAGAAGTGAATATACATCATCCACTGTTTCAAATTGTTAAACTTGTTGCTGATGATGCTAAGTGGCTTTCAGGGTAGAGAGCTCGAGTGACAGTGAGGATGAGGAAGGTCTTGAGGCAGGGAAACATGACATCATTGTGCTGCATGAGAAGGCCGGGAACCAGAGTATGTTCCGCAGCCGCAAGCACCACCCGATGTTCCCTTATCACGAGGAGAAGGTGAAGGATGAGTGTTCCTGATTGTGTATTATGTATATTGATGTTTATATCCTAAGCCAGTGAGTGGTTTCTCTATTATTCCCATGTAGGATGGCCAGTATAATGTTTTGAAAATGGTTCATTATTCTGTCACACTCCAGCTTTCTTAGATATTTGCAAGAATTTCTGTCAGTTACAAGTTTTCTTTGCAGGTGAGAGGTGATGACTATGGGGAGTTCATCAACTTGGAGGACTTTGATGTCAGTGGCTTGAAGGATGAGAACAAGGAAAATATTGATTTGCAGATTCCCTTCGATGATGATGATATGATGGGTGAGGAGGAGTTGGAACTATTATGATTCGTATTTTTTCTTCTGAATCCTCTATCTTTTACTATACCTTATTTAGCAGTTATTCTATGAAGCTGTTAACTTCTAACTACTGTTATTTTTACCATTGCAGTTCATTTAAATGGCTATGTGTCTATTCCTTTTACCAGGTTTACTGATATTATTCAAGAAATCATAATTATTCAGCTTTTACAATAGTCAGTATGAAAAGCTTGATCCTTTCAACTGAAGAAAAAAGTTTTTGTTCAATGTATGTCTTTGCCATGGTCAGAGCTTTGTCAATTTAAATTTAATCCTTGTTTTCAGAAGTGGAGGAGACGCCCACCAAGTGTGTATCCCAGACGGTGACGGTGAGAGTGACTGCCCAAGTGCTGTTCATTGACTTTGAGGGTCGCAGTGACGGCGAGAGCATACGCAAGATTGTTGAGGTGAGACACATTTTGTTACCCTATCATACCTGGTGAGATTACTCTATAGTGTCAGTGCAGGAGATTATTCATTCAGTTTTGATTATAAATTCAGTTTCGTGGCAGGATGAAATCTTTTTTCCTGAATCCTCTCACACCACAAACAGCACCTGTGAAATTGTAAGAGAAGGCAAGGAAGGCAAAGCAATCAGAAGGCCAGATGAAAAGATGAAATTTTAGCATTTTCTGGACCAAAATAGAGTAAATAAAGAGACCATCAGACAGTGAGAGGTGGAGAATATTGGAAATGGGAAAGGCCTTTGTCTTGGAGTTGACTAAAAATGGTAGGTCATGATTATGATGATCCTGCACAAACATTTACTGGTGATAACTCCGTGAATGCATGGGTGCAAGACACAGGGACGCTTTCACAGTCATTTTGTTTGTTTTGATTGTTACCATTATCAGTTATCGCCGCTATAGTATTTCCACGTAAAACTGGCTGATGGGGTAGTGGCGGCTGCGGGGTTAGCCTAGCCCCGCACCTTACCACACACTCTCAACAACTCTCCCTTCCACTGCAGCCGCCACTATCCCATAGGCCAGTTTCACGTGGAAAATCATAGCGTCGATCGCCACCATTGGTAACGATCAAAACAAACAAAACGACTGTGAAAGTGGCCCTAGGACTGTAATGCAAGGATGTCCGCTTCCACCACACACACTAAAATAAAAATTCATCCTAACCCTCAGGCGATGCATCCACTACGAGTCATTTTGGTGCGAGGGTCACACATGGATCTGCAAGCCTTTTCCGAGAACATCCGTAGCATGACCAGAGCCAAGGTGTTTACGCCATCCCTTGGTCAGGTGGTGAATGCCTCCATGGAGTCCCACATTTATCAGGTAGGAGTCTTGTTTCACTCTGGGATAGGAAAGTGAAGTCAGGTATAACATCTTCATCTTCATCATCTGCTTTGTTTCCTCCTGATGACAGAGGACTAATTGGATACCTCATCCTGACCATCATCACATCATCTACCTCATTCACTCCTTATTACAGAAGTAGGAAACCAGATACAAGTAATCACTGTAATCATCATTATGTATTTCCTCTCCTTTAGCACTCTGTTGGCCACTCTATACTAATCACTATATGAGAGCAACAGTTAGCGGGCTTTTTTTTTTACATCTTCTTTTTGTTGTCCTTCAGTTGCTCTCTGTGCTGTAAAAAAAAAAAAAAAAAAAAAACACAGGGAGTCTCACAAGTCACAATAGTGGGTACCTTTTCATTTCACTCCTCATTGTTGAAGAGTGGGGCTGGATGCATCATCATGGCTTTCATCACTCATCTTTATCATGCTCTGTATATCTATTGATATTTAGCATCGATGTCCTGTAACATTTTGGGGAATTAGAGCTCTTGTTCTCCCTGTTCATATCTGTAATTTATTTTGATCATCCTTACCATCGTTTTGTATTGTAATTCATTTGACCATAATGTAAAGTTTATTTTTGGAGGGGTCTAGATATTTAGGATACTTTGATAATATTAAGTGATGTACATTATTAATTGCTTTTTTTTATGTGCTGCCTGTAGTGCCGGTAGGCTTTTTTGAGGGGCCTTATGGATGGCCCCAGCCCGTTAGTGGTGCAAACTAATTTTATTTATAGTGGCTGCCATGTTGTATAACTCTTGCTTGGCCCATGCTGCCCCCCGGTGCTCCTCTTGACCGAAGTTGCTGAAGTTAAGGTTGATTGAAGATACGGACAGCATGTGGGCAATCTTCTACCACTTGGTGATGATTTGAAAAATCAGCGTGTTTTGGTGGGACTCAAACCTAGTCAGTGATGTTAGCCTAAAAAAATAATCCTTTATGCACTTGTTCATAATGTCGTAGTTTCTGCCGAAACTGTCGTAAAGTTGATCAGACGTAAGTTGCATGGGTCGTAAGCTGATGACCACCTGTATAACTGAATTTAATGTACCTCTCCCTTGTTTTGCTTTTGCTTCAGATTAAGCTGGCAGAATCCCTTGTGTCATCACTGATGTTGCAGCCGGCAGGCCGGGAGATGGAGGTGGCATGGGTGGATGGCTGTGTCACCTTCCCCACCGACACCATAGAGGGGGCGTGCGAAGAGACAGACAGACAAGGTATGGAACAGTCTCCCTTCCCACTACTGTGTATCCCCATTCCAATGACTGAAACTCCTACATAACTTTTGTATTTGGAGTTATGGGATGAAATAGTTAGCTGCTTTGCTTTTATACTTTCCCGGCCATACTTCTTTGTCAGCGTGAGTTGCTTTGATGATTTTTATTTAACTAACAAGAGGGGGATATCAAGACACCTCTAGAAAGAGATATGATGACTCCTTACGTCTTCAGTTGTTTTTGTAAGAGTAGCATGTTGACTTTTTTATCTTATTGTTGTTCATATTGTCTGCCTCTTCTTATTGTAAAAAGAGGGATAGTCTGATAGTCCTTATTTTAGGATTGCTGTGTGAGATATGATGACTTCTATGTCTTCAGTTTTTTTTTGTAAGAGTAGGTAGCATGTTGACTTTTTTTATCTTTGTTGTTCATATTGTCTGCCTCTTATTGTAAAAAGAGGGATCATCTGATAGTCATTAATTTAGGATTACAGTGTGAGATTTTTATTCAGCTATAGGCTAGCCTATGTGTATGCTTGCATGAGTTGTTATTTGTGAATATTTCACCAGTTTTATTTATTCTACTAAACATTTATCATTATTTGTTATGGAAAGGTGTATTGTATGATGATTGAGAAGAAATACTAAACAAAGAAGATGACAAAAGGCCTATGATT
Organism: Eriocheir sinensis; assembly: GCF_024679095.1. Lineage (NCBI taxonomy): Eukaryota > Metazoa > Arthropoda > Malacostraca > Decapoda > Varunidae > Eriocheir > Eriocheir sinensis. The sequence continues at coordinate 25,030,663 of NC_066513.1, read as the reverse complement.
TATGAGACTTTACTGTTCATCTATTTTCCTGAGTTGAGAGTATTTCTGAAGTGGCTTCTATAAATACTGAATGACTTGTAATTTCAGTGATATCCAGTGAAAACCAGAGAGACAAGGACACAGCCACTCTGACCCTTATACCTAGGGAACAGGTGAGTACCTTGTAAAACTTTTGCAGAGATGTACTAAATATAATTTACTTTGATCATCATCATCGTCATTTCATCGACGCCTGCTCCTAGGAGCTCCCACCAGGGGATGGCCACAGCAGAAGAGTTTCCATCTTTCTCTATTCATACACTCCCTCCTTGCCTGCTCAAAGTTTCTCAAGGATCTTTCACCCCTCTCCCTAACATACTCCTGCACCCTATCCCTCCATTTCACTGGAGGTCGTCCTCTAACATTCCCTGTATACACCCTCCTGGTCATCTTACTCTCCTCCATTTGCCCCATATGACCAAACCACTTTAAAGTCTGTCGCTTCACTTCTTCTACCACTCCACACTTCTTTCCTTCACCCCTGTGACACATTCCAAAACACTCATACACACTTTCATTACTCATTCCATCCATTCTACTCACACCACATGCACTCCTCAAATAACTCATTTCCACTGCCTGCACTCTAGACCTCTGACTTCCATTCCATGCCCATGTTTTGCTTGCATATGTGAGGGTTGGTACTATTATTGTATTTCTCAAATCCCTCTTTACCTCCATGCTCACACTTCTGCCATTCATGATATGTCCCAAAAATCCTACTACCCTTCTTCCTTGCAATGCTTTGTTTTATCTATATATATATATATATATATATATATATATATATATATATATATATATATATATATATATATATATATATATATATATATATATATATATATATATATATAAAATATATTGGATATGTATAAATTGGTGAATATACTCTTAACTGTCAGTAAGTTTTGTCATTTCTCTATTGATGATAAGCCTGGCATGCATAAGATACCCTCTAGCCTCACTATAATTTGATGGTTTCAGTAAGCAGCACTTTCTATACACATGACAAGGGCCAGCATTTCAACTGGCTTTATATGATTTACTGTAGTGATGTTAACAAGGTAAGCTGTTTCTCTCTAGATGATACAACAGGCAGACCAATAGCTTGTCTCATCTTTTACTTTTACCTTTAGTCACTTTGCTGTCGCTCCCACAGGCTCCTCCTCACAACCCAGTTTTCATCAATGACATTCGACTGAGCGAGTTCAAGCAAGTTCTAAGCCGAGCCGGGATCAGCTCAGAGTTCAACGCTGGCATCCTGTGGTGTGCCAACGGAACTCTGGCTCTCAAGAAGGTTAGTGTCTTGTGCATGTCTCCTTTGTTATTCGTCCCCAAAAGTGTCAGAATTTTTTTACTCTTTTAAGATATTGTTCTGTAGTTTTGTAATTCTTTTTCTTCGTCTAGGGCATGTTAACCAGTTCATACACCATTCCAATTCCAGTAGACCTCTTTTCCAAATGACTTCCTCTTCAGATGTCAGGCTTGTGCTTAAAAGGCAAGAAATTTTGTACCTTCCAATCAACTAAAAACCAATAAGGACATTTTATGATTTTAATTGGAAACCTCTATTCAAGAGATTAATAGAATATATGAGATGAAAATGAATGCTTGGGATTTATGTTGCCGATCGGCTGCGGTGAAGACGAGAGTGCTTCCATACCTACAATAGGTTTGTTCCTCCACCACTATCCTGCTCATCAGGATATGAAGTGGATGGCTGCAACAGAAATTTCATGTTGCAGCACTGTTTCTGAGAATTTTTTTTCCTGATATGAGTGCTAGTTGGTATAGTGCCTGTAAACTGGTGAACATGTCCTGCTTGCTTGATTTGTTTGAATTTACTGCTGCTCTGCTCACTGCAGTTGCTCCACTGGTGAACCATATCTATGTTTCCTGATCACAGATGTCCACTTAACTCATGATTTTGGTGATAAGCTGTGGGAAGGGGGGATGCATGCAATTAGCAAGTTCAGAAGGGCAGCCAGCATGAAAATATCGATAGAAGATAGAAAGAGATTCAACATTATGGCAGAATTTAAGAGGTAGAAAACTGCTAGTAAGAGGAGGAGAGTTGATGAGACGAAGAGCCTTTGACTCCACTCTGTCTAGTAGGGCTGTGTGTGGAGCCCCCCGACACATGAGATGCATACTCGATATGAGGACGTACAAGGCCTCTGTATGTGGACAGCATCTGTGTGGGGTAGAAAAACTGGTGAAGATACAGAATGCCCAACCTCGAGGAAGCTGATTTAGCAAGAGAGGAGATGTGAAGTGTCCAGTTAAGATTTTGAGTTAAGGATAGACCAAGGATGTTTAGTGTAGAAGAAGGTGACAACTGAGTGGTGTCGAAGAATAGGTGATAGGTGTTTGGAAGATTGTGTTGAGTTGATAAGTGGAGTTGTTGAGTTTTTGAGGCATTAAAGGACACCAAGTTCCTTTTGTCCCAATCGGAAGTAATAGCAAGATCTGAGGTCAAGCGTTCTGCAGCTTCCAGCCTGGAATCACGTAATTCCTGTGGGGAGGGTCTTCCGTTAAATGATGTTGAGTAATGCAGAGTAGAGTCATCAGCATAGTGGATAGGACAGTTTGTTATTGGAAGATCATCAATGAACAACAGTAAGAGAATGGGAACTTGGACAGAGCCCTGCAGGACACCACTGTTGATAGGTTTAGGTCAGTGGTTCCCAACCAGGGGTCCGTGGACCCCAGGGGATCCATGGAAAAAGGGGTCCATAGAGATTCTAATTATTTTACTTAAATAAAAAAAAAGCGCTGAACGGAACATCTGCTTTTGTATAAATAGGCCTACAGCTTCATCAGCATAATAATGCATGGCATTTTACATGAGTGTATTAATTTTTTGCAGAAAAATCAATTAATTTTGCTGGCTTTACATATTTTGTTGTATGGGTCCACAGGTGAAAAAGTGATTGGAAAAGGGGGAACGGGTAAAAAAAGGCTGGGATCCACTGGTTTAGGGGTAGAACAGTGACTGTCTACCACGGCAGAGATAGAACGGCTGGAATGAAAACTGGAGGTGAAAGTACAGAGAGAGGGATAGAATTCATGAGAGGGAAGTTTAGGAAGCAAAGTCTTGGGCCAGACCTTGTTGAATGCTTTCAAAATGTCTAGCGCAACGGTGAAAATTTCACCGAAATGGCTAAGAGAGGATAATCAAGAGTCGGTTAGGAAAGCAAGATCACCAGTAGAACGCCCCTTGCGGAACCCATACTGGATCAGATAGAAGGTCAGAAGTGGACAGATGCTTATGAATCTTCCGGTTAAGGATAGACGTAAAAGCTTAAGATAGACAGGAAAATAAAGCTATAGGGCGGTAGTTGGAGGGATTGGAACGGTCACCCTTTTTTTATTTTTTAAGTACAGGCTGTATGTAGATGTACTTCCAGCAGGAAGGAAAGGTAAATGTTGATAGGCAGAGGCAAATGAGTTTGACCATGCAGGGTGTCAGCATGGAAGCACAGTTTTTAAGGACAATAGGAGACACTCCATCAGGCCCATAAGTCTTCTGAGAGTTGAGGCCAGAGAGGGCATAGAAAACATCATTCTTAAGACTCAATAACAGGCATGAAGGAGTCAGGGTGGGGATGAGTAGGAGGAATATGCCCAGAATAGTTCAGAGTGGAGTTTTTACAGAAAGTTTGAGAGAAGAGTTCAGCCTTAGAGATAGATGAGACGGTGGTGCTGCCATCAGGGTTAAAGAGAGGAGGGAAAGATGAAGAAGTGAAATTGGAGGAGATATTTTTGGGTTGGTGCCAGAAGTCTCTGGAAGAATTAGAGAAAGCAAGGTTGCAGCACTTTCTATTAATGAAAGAGTTTTTGGTAAGTCAGAGAATAGATTTGGCATGATTCCAGGTGGAAATGTAAAGATCATGATTAGCTGGAGTGTGAAGGCTCTGGTACCTTTTGTGAGCTGCCTCTCTATCTTTGATAGCACGAGAACAAGCATGATTAAACCAAGGCTTTTTAGCATGAGGAGTAGAGAAAGTACGTGGAATGTGTGCCTTGCATGCGTGCTTCTTACCCTTAAAATAATGAAGAAAGAAAAAATAATACATTAAGAAAGCTTTGCATAGGCCAGGTAATGAATGCACAGCACAGTGCAAACTTGAAACAGTTTTATTAAAAAGCTGCATGAGTAACACAATTTTTTGTTATTTTTGCAGCAAGATTCTGGCAGCGTATCCTTGGAGGGGCCACTCAGCCCGGATTATTTTGAGATCCGTGAGCTGCTATACTCTCAATATGCGATATTATAGTGCTGGGGGACAGGTTTGTGCCTCAGGGGTTAAGCCTTGGAGGAGGAAGAAGAGCAATTTATTGTATTGTTTGAGAGATGTCAGAGTCAGGGGTATAATACCAAGGTGTTATTTTAAGTCCTACCTTTCTTACTGTCCCAAAAATGTTATTTTCTTTTAAATAAAATATTCAAGTACATGGTTATATTATTTATTTATATCTGTGGGTGAAGTCTATTGTTATACTGGTTTGTGAGAAGGGTGGTTGGTAATCATTCATTGCAAGAGTTCATCAGCTATATGTGGTTACAGTGCACAGGGCAGTACTGCATGAATGACCGAGATCTTAAGAAGTCCACTTAGTTCCTGTCTATCACTATACAAGTGAGTGTCATTATGACATTATCTCACTCCCAAAGATAGTGGTGATCTTCCAGAGACTGGAAGTGTTATGAAAAGGTAAAGTTGGGGTATATGCTATAGCATGGCATGGCCTTGGTCCTCATGTCTGTTTCATTGATTCTGGAGCCTGTGGTGGGTATGCAACCATTACCCCAGGACACAGGGCAGGTGTGGCATCCTGGTAACACTGTTTCCCTAGGTGTCCCACCCTGCAAGGAAGGGTAAGCAGCTGGGTTGGCTGCACACCAATAACCCGGGTCTGAAATGACTTGGCCCTGGCCTGTGGATTTGTATCTAGGGGCTCTAATCACTACACTGCGAAGAAGGGTTATGGTATTCTTAATTTGATTTATTTATTTATTTTTTTAAAGTTTCACTTGTAAACTTTCTTGGTGGGGCCTGGTGGTGGTCAGCCTAAGCCCATCATGGTGCAGGCAAGTGTCTATAGTGGTCGCCATCGTGCTTGGTTCATGCAACCCCCCCTCCTCCTCCCTGAGCTCATCTTTGATCCTCTATTTTATGAGAATTTAGAGTCTGTGTTGATATATGATCTTCAGGACAGTAAGTGGGTAGTCTTCGGCCACTCGGCGAGGACTGAAAAACTGCCAGCTTGTTTGTAGTGGCGGGCGGGATGCGAACCTGTGTCCCACACACTGACCACTCGGCCATTGCCTCACGATCCCCTTGCTATTGCGCCTATGGTGTGTGCGTGTGTATATATATATATATATATATATATATATATATATATATATATATATATATATATATATATATATATATATATATATATATATATATATTTCAACTATTCTTTCTGTGTTCAAACATTGGTACAAAGTCATGGACCACATAGCCATAAGTGTACTATTTAAAAGGTAACTGTTTTAGGGTTAAGAAGTGTGTGTTTGGCAGCCACAAGGCAGTCAGTGAATCCATTTCATAACCATCCGAGTCATCATGTCAAGGAACTCAATGAAGGCCATGATGGAGAGGCCGAGGTAGGCACCAAAGATTCCTCCGATATTGCTCACCAGACTTGATAAACCCTGAGAATAAAGCAGAGTGCATTATTATAATTGTATAGATGTTCTGCATTGTTGAAAAATACAACAATGCATAAATGAATCATCTCAGCTCTCGTTAGTAGGGAATTTTCAGATGATTTAACTCATCTTTTTTTGTCACTTGCTTATCATCAATCTCAGCTTATTTTCCAAGGTATAACTTAAAGGCACATATATAATCATGATAGTAAAAGACACATGTGATATAGAATTCCATGACAGAACCTAGCTCTAATCTTTCATATTCTCAGGAAACAACAGCAGCGGTATATATGGCATACAATGTATGCTCTATATCTTGGCAACACACTGAGAAAACAATAACATGTAAGCTATGACAAAAAAATAAAACATTCTTTTGTGGCCCTACTCTTATGGCTGCTCATCTCTCGCCTCACCTCGTACTTTGCATCTTCTATAATTTGTTGTTTCTCCAGTGTATTGTAGAAAACTTGCAGCACAGACACCCCAACCTTCGGGTGCATTTTGTATGTTTCATAAAAGTTGGTCTGAAATAACAAAGAGGTATAGAAGAAAGGTTGATACAGGCATATAGCTGTATTCAAATGGATGACATGAGTCTACCCCAGTTGGAGTGGTGTGTGTGAATGGTTGAACATACCTACCTCATAAATAGCGACTTACTTCATAATTGGGAGTCGGGAAAGGTGCCGAGGTGATGGAGACTTCAAAGGAACTAACTCTGAGGATAATGGTAACATTGAATGATATTAGTATACATACATAAATATGTGATGAGAAAGTTACTCATTGTCATGGCAAAAGATTTGATGCTTTTGGTAAATGAGACAGACAAATGGCTAAATGACATATAAAAAGAAAATGCCTGCTACATGCTGCTCCAATAGAGAAAAGTAGATGAAAGAAATTAAGCTTCTACTAATGCTATGTTTCTCAATAATTATTCTGTTTTAGACCAAAAGAAGCAGAAAAGGACATAAAAACACTGAACACTCCACCAATAGAGAAGAAAAAAGAAAAACTTCCTATGTATACTGGTCATGAACACAGATGTGCATTCATAGGCTGGTGTTTGTAAGAGTATGAAAAATATCAGAAAATTAAAATATGGCAGAGAGAGAGAGATTTACACAGATTTACATAGAAGTTCAGACCACTTACTGACATTCCAGGCTGCAGGGACACTGTGTTTCATCGGAGGTGTAAACCTGAGCCAGGTATTCCCTTGCACAGTGACTCTCATTGTCGCCACACTGCTTCAGATCTGGCAGCTTAAAAAAAAGAATTTCAGTAATCAAATAATATTAACTCCACATGCTTCAGGTCAAATTACTTTTTCTTGACGTATATGCTCCATGTTACTAAGAATCACGTAGAAAATTAACAGGTTTGATGAAGCAATGACTCATAAAAGCGTTTCAAAGAGATTGTAGGGAGCATGGTCTGACACTGATATTGTTGGAATTGATCTTAAAGAAATGGCCAGGGAAGAGAGAACTTGTAATATGGGCTTTACTCTGGTAGCCTGGCATGGGGGGGACTGATGTAAAGGTGACGTGAACTATCTAGGTGACTTGTACATACATATCATTTCGTACACAAAGCCAGTAACATTGCCTTGGGTTACCACAAAGTTGATTCTGAACTTAGGGTGGAAGCAGCCACATTTTGTTATCAGAAACCACTGGAGGCACATGTTTAAACACTCCTGTAACGACACCGAATGGAACAAACATTATCATCATGCAGCTGTAACCAAGTCTTGGGCCCACATGTTATCGCAAAATGGCTCTCAGGGAAGCAATAGTAAAAAAAAAATGACTATAGGATCACTACTACTACTACTTCACTGGGGGCTGTCTAAAATTCATTCCTTGGTCGATCCTGTCATCATAGCTTTGTGGGTAGTTGTCTATATTTACACGAGCATGACTTGCGCTGGCATATTACCGTACGTTATGCTTCCCTGGATGTGTGTTTCTCTAGACTTACATAGAGTGAGTATATCTCCCTGGAGCTTTCGAAGTGCTCTCCTCCCCACACCATAGGCAGGAACCAGGACTCCTCCCAGGCACTCATGCATTTGGAAGGGTATGGAGTAGTCTTCCGCTTCTCCCTTTTCTAAGTTATGAAAACAGAAAGAAAACAGCATTCTAGCACCTTTATTGTGTAAGAGATTTCACTGAACATTTTCAAATTTTAGTTAGCAGCAAGAATTTGAATGAACGAATTTGCTTACCTTTGTTTTCATCGGAATTTTCTAGTTTTTAAATTAAAACTTATCCTTAAAGTAATTCTGCTGGAACCGTTTCAATCAATCAATCTATGGGAGCATACGCCTCGCCCACCTTAATTTAAGAGGCCAAACCCCAGGGTTCCTCCTGGCAAGACTCCATGCAGGCCGCCTTCCCAACCCAGGTAATCTCCTGGCAAGATTTGTCGACTTGAAGAAGCTCTACAATAATTCTGATCCACAACTGTGCCTAATACCCAGTCAGTGCAAGTGCTAAGAAGTGATGGAGCAAGGAGAGACCTGCCTCACTTACGTGTCCACAGGAAAGAAGCTGGACTCCCCCCCCCCCCTAACACACACACACTTAACAACACTAAATCTTAGAGCACAGAGCAGTCAATAGACCAACGGTCCTTGTAGGAATTTCGCGGAGCCGCAGGAGATCCCAGATTACTTGTCGATGCACTGAATCAAATCCCTTCGACATAAGCCGCAAGCATTCTCTGACGAAACTCGCGTCGACGTTCCACCATTACACGAAGTGCTAGGATACGGTCAATCAACAAGACTTACCATGCGAATCCGCATGAGCAATGGATGGGTAAACACCTTGCTCGGCCGTTTACCAATTTTTAACTATTAATAGAACGAAACAGCGAGACAGTTTAGCCTCTTGTTGGAGTGTAATACTTACAAGTACTGTGGCGACTTTCGTGACGGTCCAGGGAGCGACCAGAAAGCCCAGCTCATCGGGGTTTGGGGGTCGTTTGGGCCGATGGAGCTGCACGATGAAGCCCGAACTCTCTGCCAAGCCCGAGGACGGGTAGTCACTGAGGTCCGTCTGCAGCAGCATCGTTATGCCTGACGGTTTCAAGTGAGGGTCATTAGCACGTAGTCTTAGCAAATGTGAGCAGCATGGCAGTGTAGTAGAGGCTAACCAACGTCGTGACTGTCTGCAAGGACAATCGAGAGGGAGAAAAAGTGTGGGTTTGGGCCATTGTAACACGTATTTGGAATGACCTTTAGCTACACCCACATGCGGCGGAGGATAAGCCATTTTTAAAGTCGAGCGTTAAGTTGAAGCAGTACTTATGGTTACATATCCTGACGTGACACAAAATTTGTCAGAATAGACAGGTTATTATTTGTTTATTCCTGTGTGTGCGTGCGTTACCTGTTTTTCTGTGTTACCTGTGCTCCTTCCTTATACAGCAAGGGAACGCATACATACACAGCATTAAGAGGCGAGGGAATGGTGATGAGGTTAGAGGACACAGTTTTTCTTTTAAAACTGTTCAACTCCTTAACGCTTGAACTTTATTTTTTTATGGTCAAAAATAAATAAGACCGAGGGCGAGAAAATTTTGTCATCAACACACACGCCTTCTCACCGCTAGAGCTCCCGGGGATGGGCACAGCACGGCTAACTGCCGCGTCGTGGTTATACAAGGCGAAGAGCGTGAAGCAGCCCTGGGACACAAGGCTGTCCGGCGGCGTGCGCTGAATGGCACTGCAGGGAGGAGGCACAAGACCGTGTGAATATCTTGTGCTGCTTTTGTTTGCAAGAAAGGCACAAAACATGTTAGATAATTAAGGTACAGTGCTTAAATTCTCCTCCTCCTCCTCCTCCTCCTACTACTACTACTACTACTATTACAGCAACAACAACAACAACTACTACTACTACTACTACTACTACTACTACTACTACTACTACTACTACTACTACTACTACTACTACTACTACTACTACTACTACTACTATTACAACAACTACTACTACTATTACAACAACTACTACTACTACTACTACTACTACTACTACTACTACTACTACTACTACTACTACTACTACTACTACTACTACTACTACTACTACTACTACTACTACTACTACTACTTCTGTTACTATATACATTAGTAAATAACAAGAAAAAGTAGCATGTGGCAACGACTATTCTTCAGTCAGTCAGTCAGTAAGTCAACCAGTCAATCGTAGATTCATTCAGTTTAGTCAGTCAGTCAATCAGACAGTTAGCTAATGCTAGTTGATCATTCATTCATTCGGTCAGACAGTCAGTCGGTCAGTCGGCCATTCATTTGGTCAGCTTGTCAGTCAACCATCCAGTTAACTCACCCCATACAGTCTTTATTAGCAAGGCGGCAGCTTCGGATGGTTTGATTCAGCGGGACTAAAAACTTCTCACGGTCAGAGAAACTTAAGTTGCTGAGCAGTGCGTTGTATTCATTGAGGATGTGCTGGGAGGCTACGAATCGCCCGTTGTCTGGACCCTGGAAAGATGAAACACAGGAAAGGACGGCGGTCAGGAAAGGGAAAAGGAAAACTTGGATTCTGTGTGTGTGTGTGTGTGTGTGTGTGTGTATTTTTCTTTTTTACGTGGCAGCCTGTAGCGCCGGTAGTCTTTCTTGAGGGGCCTGGATGGTAGTCGGCTCCAGCCCAAATCAGCTCTCCTCCTCCTCTTCCTCTTCCTCACTAAAATTCCGCTCTTCGTCTCCTCTTTTCGCCTCTCTTTCTTGATCTTACTGCTGAATTCTCTTCTGAACTTGCTTCTCCCTCCTCCTCCCATGGCCCCCCCCTGTGCACCTCTTCACTACTCATGCTCATCCCTTCCTTGTCCCCCACCCCCTTTTAAGGTTAACCAGCATCTTCACTCAGCATCTTCACTCTTTTAGTAAACTCTGAACAATCTTTCCTTCTGTATTTCCTCCTCCCCCTCCTGAACTTTCTTTCTTTTTCAAGTATCAGACACTCCTCTCCTCCTCTGACCTATCTATCTTTCCTTCACCTCTTTTTTTTTTTTTTTTTAGAGCAGCGTTTTTTTTTTTTTTTTTTTTTTTTTACTTTTTTGCTGTTTTGAGCTCTCTAAAAAAAAAAAAAAAAAAAAGCCCGTCATGGCGCAGGAAAGTTTTTTTTTTCTATATTGGTGCCATCTTTTTTTGGCTCATGCTACCCCCCAGAGCTCGTTCTTGATTCACTTGGACGGTTTCCTCTAGAGTACGGGTTGTTGGGTGGTCTTCAGGACAGCATGTGAGTAGTCTTAAGCCACTCGGAGGTGACTGAAAAATCCCAGGTGGTAGCGGCGGATTCGAACCCGCGTCGTCCATTACGCGTTGAATGCGGGGCTCGCACGCTAACCACTCATCCACCGCTTACCCAAATGTGTGTGTGTGTGTGTGTGTGTGTGTGTGTGTGTGTGTGTGTGTGTGTGTGTGTCTCACCCACTAATCACAAGAAGACTTATTGATCAGGGCAAAGTATAGCATTAACAACAACAATAACTATAACAAACATGCTAGACGGAGACACACACTCACCCCTATTTCTACGCCACCGTCAAAGCCAATACATCCCAGTATGTCGACATTTTCCAGGGACACATTAGTATCCCTAAGCGTCTGACAGCATTTGGCAACCTTAAACAACTGACGAAGAATGTTGTATAGTGAGCTGGTGTCGGGAACTTCCTGACCTCCTTTATCGTCAGCGGAAGAAGTCGAGGTGTTGGTATCGGGAGAATTTTGTGTCCAGAAACGGTTCGCGACCATCTTGCTGGATGCGCCGTCGGGAGACTCTCGAAGCATAGCGGAGGCAAGGCGGCGGCAGGAGAGGCGGGCCAAGGGACAGATGGTGACGGAAGGGGCGTTGAGATAGGCATTTGGGATCGTCTTGACCGTGACCGTGACAGGGTACCTATGGAAGTAATGATTGTTTCTTTTTCTTTTTTTCGGCAAAGGGAGCAGCTCATGGGCAAAAAAATAATAATGAGAAAAAAGCCCGCTAATCCCTGCCCCTGTAAAAGGTATTGGTACAATGAAAGAGTCGGAAGGTGCTTGCCACACCACTCCCCGAACACTACACAAACACGTATAGCCTAAAAGGATCGAGAAAAAGTTTAAAACATTAATTGACTACTGCCCAATGACACAACGAAGACAGGGAGCTTATTTGCCGCTAAGTTAGCCTAAAGTGTATGATTGAGGAGGCGAGGCTTGCTTGAGGGCTAGCCAGTGATGTACACTTCAAAAGGAAGACGGACAGACTTATTTCCAAAGTCAATTTAAACAGAGTTTATGAAGGTGTTGCCTCCTCCGCCTCCTCTTTCTCGTTATTGCCTTCACAATCGATGCCCCTGACTATGTTTACTTAATTACTCTTCTTGATTAGATCCTGTATCCTGCAGTCACTTGACAAATTGATTCAAACGCAACGGGACTGGAGCGTGGCGCAGGTTAACCTTGTTAAAGGTATCATGGGATATGAAGGAAGTAAGATGACTGTTTTTTTCTTTTTCCTTTACTTCTTATATCCCTCAAACACCTGACCTGACCTGGCGACCTGTCTTCGGTAATGTAGTAATGAGACACACAGGAAGAATAACGTTTTGATATTCTTCTTGCAACCTGACCATAATTAACCATATACGTGAGTTGACCTGAGTTAATGCGACTTTGATATCGCGAGAGGGAAGGAGGTCATCTTACTGATAGGACTGCGTGCTAATTTTTATTTTACGTTTTTTCCTACACTTACTGAAACACCTAACCTTACCTGAGCGAACCCAAACTGACTCAATCTTGATATTAAGGGAGTGTAGGGAGGGAGGGAGTGTCTTGAAAGGAAAGAAATATCGGAGGTCATCGTTAGTAATATCGGAGGTCATCGGAAATAGTATTTGAGGGGAGGATGAGAGTCTTTTGAAAGGGAAGAAATGTCGGAGATCATCGAAAGTAATATCATAGGTCTTTGGAAATGATATCGTAGGTCTTTGGAAATAATATCATAGGTATTTGGAGTATAATATCGCAGGTCTTTGGAAATAATATCGTAGGTCTTTAGAAATAATATCGTAGGTCTTTGGAAATAATATCGTAGGTCTTTGGAAATAATATCGTAGGTCTTTAGAAATAATATCGTATGTCCTTGGGAATAATATCGTAGGTCTTTAGAAATAATATCGTAGGTCTTTAGAAATAATATCGTAGGTCTTTAGAAATAATATCGTAGGTCTTTAGAAATAATGTCGTAGGTCATCGGAAATTATACTGGAAATCTTCGGAAGTAGTATTATCGGATATTGGTTATGTTCTCAGGTTTGGAAATGATGTCGCAGGTCATCGGAAGTAATATCGGAGGAAGTCGTAATATCGGAGAGTGGTCGGGGTTTTAAGACATGTCAGATCACAGGGAAGAGACATATCAGCCACTTGTGTTGCCATCTTACTGGAGGTACTGCCATACGATGATGCCGGACTGTAAGATGGTCAGGGTTATGCAGACGAGGGAGACGACGACCCAGCAGAACCTTCTCGGGTGACCGGAGGCTCGCTGGATCTGGCCCAACACGGGGAGCGCAGACGCCTCCTCTTTCATCGCCCAGGCCACTCGCTTCCATCGCCTTGTTGCTGTTGCCGCGTCCATCACCACCCCAGCTGTGGAAGATCTCTGCTCGGTGTCACGCCAATTAAATAATATGATAGTTGTATGGTTGGTTAACTGACTATACCTAAATGATTGAATAGAGGATTGCCGACTGATGAATATTAGCATCCATGTTTGCAAAATAAGGTTTAAATGAGATGTTTTGATAACGGATTAAATGGCTACCTTACTGACTGATTAAATGACCGACATTCTTTGACTGAATGATTGGCTTGCTGGAAATATTTGCGTCATGTTCGTAACGAGACTTTTACGCAGATTGATTGACCGAGTGACTGAGTGATGGACTGACATATTAATTGAGTGACTTACTGATTGACTGACTGATTGATGGAACAAATAACCGATTAACTTGATGACCGTTTGTTTGACTTAATGACTGAGTGACCAACTGCCTGACCGACTGGTTAATTGGCCGATGGACAGAGTGGTCACTTGATTGGTCGGGGCGGGGGAGAGAGTGACGTAATAGCCGCCCCCTCTTCTCTCTCTCTCTCTCTCTCTCTCTCTCTCTCTCTCTCTCTCTCTCTCTCTCTCTCTCTCTCTCTCTCTCTCTCTCTCTCTCTCTCTCTCGCACTTATCCAACCCTGAAATTATAGCAGCAGTGTAGACAAACATACTACACCGGCAAATTACTTTTTCTTCCACCTACTATGCTATTAATTTCGACCGGACGAGACGCCTTCAGCAATGACTTTATCGACGTTGATATTAGCATTCCCCTTACTGCATACCTCTTTCTGCCGTCCGCTGGCCTCTAAGTCTTGTTCTCGGTAAGGTGTTGTAAATTGGGGAATATTGACTTATTCCGTCTTCTGAAGCCTCCCACCTTCTAATTTATTCATGAACTCCCTCTTGTCTTTTTCTTTGTGTGAATTGTTTATTTGTTTGTGTGTGTGTGTGTGTGTGTGTGTGTGTGTGTGTGTGTGTGTGTGTGTGTGTGTGTGTGTGTGTGTGTGTGTGTTCGTCTGTCAATCCGCGTATCTATCTATCTATTTGTATTGTATGTTCATCTATCTGTACATCTATCAGTCTATCTGCCTATTCCATTATGACAACTCTTTCTAATTTTTCATATCCTTTTTTCCCATCAGACTGTGAGTTTAACATCAGGGTCAGTCCCCTCCGCACCTCTCCGCCTGGGCGTGTCCCTAATCAGCTTTACCTGTGCGAATTTCCGGGTAAATGCGCTGAGGAGAAAAGGAGGAGGCAGCACTAAAAGGGTTTACACAAGGTCAGTCTGTGATAGCGAGCAACTGCGTGTTTTGGAACTGCAAACGTAAGAGTGTTGGGTTTTGCCGCCTCTCTGCCCAACGTGCCTGACTGACTGAAGGAAGAGAGAGAGAGAGAGAGAGAGAGAGAGAGAGATTGTATGGAGGTTGTGGTGATGGTAATGGCAAATATAGTTAGCAGTAGTGGTAATAGCAGTAGTAGTTGTATTAGTAGTGGTAGTAGACGTAGTAGCAGTAGTAATAGTAGTAGTGGTAGTAGTAGCAGTAGTATAGTAGTAATAGTAGTAGTAGTAACAGTAGTAGAAGTTAATGTACTCTGTCCTGCTTCGACAAAAAATCTAATGTTATCTCCATCTGGTTCTGTGTCTGCTCGGACGTCTATGATTTCTGGGTTGCCACTCCGTTGCTTATGTACGCCTCTGTGGTGCCGTGGTCAGCGTCTATGACTACGAATCCGAGGGTCCGGGTTCGAATCCCGGGTTGGGCAGTCGGCGTGTAGTCTACCCAGCTGTTCATTCTTCCTTTCGGTAAAGTAAGGTAAAGGTGGGTGTATACGCTCTAGCTGCGCGTGGTTGCGGTGCTCATCTCCGATCCATTGACTCTTTGAGCCTGTGGTAGGTAAGAACCAATCACCCCTGGACACGGGCCTCGGTGAAATTCGGGATTGCCACAGTTTACCTTGCCCAGGTTTCCTCAGGTACCAATTTATCGACCGGCCCGAAAGGGAAGATGAACATCTGGGTGAGCTGCACGCTGCACGTCCGACCCGCGGACCACGAGATGGTCGATAAATGGGTATCTGGAGAAAGTTGGGGAAGGTAAACTGTGGTAACCCGGATGTCACACTGGCCCTGTGTTGGGGTAACGGGTTCCCTCCTACCACAGCCTCCAAGTGCCAACGGACCGGAGATGAGCACCGCCACCACGCGCAGCTGTAGCGTATGCTCCTAGTTTTACCCTACTCTGTTACTTTGGTTGTCCATCTGTCATTAGTTCTACGCCCATTTCCATTCCTTGCTCTACATCGTCAGTATGATAATTTCCACCTTTATCTGTTGCCTAATCCATGATGTTCTTCCGGTCTCATTGAAATACACAGCCTTTGTCTATCTTTCAGTTTGCGCACATTTTTTTTATCTCTTTTTAGACCTCAAGTTTTATCTTTATATCTAATTAGGGTTTATTGGCTCAACAAACAGCCTCAGAAAAAGCGACTCAGATTTTTCCACTTACTCGCACCGAATCAGTCAAGTAAGCACACCTGACCTTAATATTTCCAGGTGACGGTTCAGACGCAGTAGCTTCACCTTAAGGTAATTCAGTCAGCTTTTAGGCTACAGGAAGGAAGGAAGGTGAGACGCACAGTGTTGAGGAGTCCTAAGAAGTACCGTTGAGATGGGACACACCAGGACCGGGGGAAAGTGTGGGGAGCTTTGGCTGGTACACCTTCAGGTTCTCGTCCTCGTCCTCACCCTTGTAACTCCTGATTTGCGTCGCAGTCCTCGTCCCTCCCTGCCACATCGCCGGCCTAGAGCAAACACGGGTCACACGAGGCATCAGTATTCCCTTTGACTGTGTGTTTGGATTCAAATCACCTCACATTAGTTTCACTTTGACGTTTTCACACCATTTATGGCGCGTATATTGGGTGCCTGTGTGGTTAACTCTCCCCTCTCCCCCCCTCTCGCTCTCTGGCCGCAAAATACAAGGAAAAACAATAGGAGAGTAAAGTGCTCACTGACCGAACCTGAATAATGCTCTTTCAACGTATTGGCTGCGTTGGTGCGATGCGGAGGCGGGATTTGCTCTGCTGATTCCGCGAACCGTACTTACGTGAAGTATTACCGTGTCATTAGGGGCCAGTACGAGCGTGGGAGGGGACTTTTGCTTTTATTCCTTCCAGTATTACCGTTATTCATGCCCCCTCGTATCGCTGGAGCCTTATTAAAAACCTCCCTCCCTGCCCCGGCGGCCTGCGCATTTACCTAAGGACGTAGTTTTCTGATGAGTGGTCATTCAGGGACACACTCTTGAGGCGGGAGAGAGGAAGAGAGGGGAGGAGGAGGCTGCGGAGGCATACCTTTCGTGGTCGAGTGCTGGGCAGATCCGCGGCGATAGGAGGAGGAAGGAGGAAGGCGAGAGGAGAGTGAGATAAGGGAGGAAGATGAGGACTAGATGAAGCAACAAGGAGAGGAGGTAAAGGATGAGGAGGAAGATGCGGCTGAGAGGTGGCAGGAAGCAGGAATAGATGATAACAAGAGGAGTTGGAAAGATGAAAAAGATGAGGAAAAGGAAGGAAAAGGAGAGGGTTGGTGCGGCGGCGGAAGAGATAAGAGATGCTGAGAGATGTCTGGAGAAAGAGAGAGTGGGGTGTTACTAAGCCACTGGAAGAAGAGAAAGGACACTAAGGGTTGAAGAGATAGGATAGAAGAAGGGGAGGGAAATAGTGCAAGGGTAAGAGAGAGATGGGAGAAATGAAACGGAGATAGGTAGGTCGTACGAGACTGCAGGAGGAGAGAGAGCTAGAGAGAGAGGACGCGTAAGTCTGGTGCGAGAGGAAGCCAGAGAGGACGTGGTGGCAGCGTTCTCCTCTTACTCAGGGCCTTGCTCTTACTAACATACTTACCAACACTCCTTCAGCCCGGCGAGTGGCTCAGAGGTGACGGCTGATGGCTGGCTGCTCGACTCTCATCAGAAACTTGTTAGCGTGGATCAATAGTTGGTCATAACGCGTGGAGGGGACACACACACACACACACACACACACACACACACACACACACATATACGAAGCTATTACTCTCACTACAGTAATTTACTCAGCATTTCCCTCTCCCTTCGTCCGTGCGTGCTTCTTGGAGTCTCTGTCAAGATCTTTTGTGAGGCGTCGTGTCTGAATTGTGTGTCACGAGATGGAAATATTGGCGGGCAGACACCAGACAGCCTGTTGGGTCATCATGAGGCTGCCTGGTTTAGTGATTTAATCGATTCTTCATCCACTAAATGACTTGCGGAAAAGGTTAAAGCACGTTTGCAAGCACGCGCGGCTACGTACAGTTCACCCCTGACGGAGCAAAGTGACGATCATTGCGATTCTTAAAGGAGTTGATAATTTCTGCATTTTTTCTGCAGGAAGGCTTTTCCAGTGGAGGACGACTCTGCTCGAGAAATAACTCCAGCCGATGTCTATTGCATTGCTTTACTTGAATAATTGTTCGACCGTTGTTTCTTGTCTCGGGTTAGTTTGGACGGTGAAAAGCTTGAAGTGATCGACATCACTGAACTTGTTAAGTACTTGAAGACATGAATCAATTCCCCCCCCTACAATCGTCTCTTTTCCAATGTCGCTTGAGTCGTTCGTCATAAAGCTGAGTCTTCACTGATGGTATTATTTTTATAGCGCCCCATTATACTCTCGAGCAACTCAATGTCCTTGTATTTAGGGGACCAGAACTGAACTGCGTATTCCAGGTGAGGACTCACCAGCCGAGCATCGTATTAGATTTTTTGCAGACAGACTCACAGTGCATTTTGTGAGATAGTAATGCGTAAAGCCCGTACACACTACCACTCACCACTGTCGGCGCTTCCCGTTTAATTGAGAGTTCGCCACCCTGAAGCGTTCATGTAGACAGGAAGCCGGCGAGCAAACACTGAAAAACACTGGCAACGGCACTGCTCGTTGGTGAAACTCGTCGGCAAGCGCTGGCGGTTGTGATTTTTATAAGTGTGTACGGAACTTCAGGCAGATTGTAGTATGACTCAGCTATTAAGTCCGTTTTGGGGGTCCGCACGGGGTATTTCCTTGCCCCATCGCTACCAAACTTACCCTAGAAGGTAAAAATATAGTCTGTGGAGCACACGAGAGCGAGTCGGAGTAGCTGTCATCGCGGGTCCATGACCATTGCCCGCTGACAACGTCGGAGAGCAACGTTGTCCCGTGTTATGGAATGTTGGCAATTCATTGCTATTATCCTAAAGTGCAACAAATTCATAGCACTGTATAGCCATATTGAATATATAAAGAATATTAAAGACACAATTTCATGACTGACATAAGAATGATGTGGGGGGGGGGGGGGGGGTGCGTCACGCTGGGGTGAGGCGCGCCCACCGAAATGGATTTCCTATTTGTCAGACAACAAAAAATATTTCCGCATGCCCCACATGACTTGGAAGTCATTTGCGCTGCTATGACATTGATGAACCTTGTGAACCTTGTGAAACTTATCAATTCTTCACGAGGGGAAAGCATACATGAGAGTACCGCGATGGTGGACTCTGAGGCAAGCAATCAACGAGAACTTTTCCTAAATTCCACATGAAGAAAATGAGATAAATGCTTAAATGAAAAAAAATCTCCACAACTCAACTGTGGACTCTGATGTGATACTAATGTGTCCTGTTAAATTTCATTCGAAGGAGATAATATAGACGAAAATATTAAATTGTTAGATAGACGAACCAGCTTTTTAGTGTGTGTGTGTGTGTGTGTGTGTGTGTGTGTGTGTGTAGCTTACCTTGCACATGAGTTACTAAGTGCGTGATAGATTGAGCAATTAATTATTACTGCAAGGCACGAATGAAGCTGAGAATGATGCGCTCACGAATTCATGTCCAACGCCCGTACAGCGACACAAAGGGAGCAAAACAGACGCCAAACGAGCTAATGGAACCGAACCAGGAGAAAAGAAGAGGAATGGAAGAAAAATACTGAATCCTTGGACGCTACTGGAACAAAAAAAAAACACAAAAAAACGAGAACAATAGACAAGCAGGTATAGAAATAGTGGTGGAAGAAAAATAAGAAAAGAAAAGAATACCGTTTTGAAACAGAACCTGGAAATAAAATGGAGGAATAGAAGAAAAGTAATTGATATTTGAAAGCTACAGGTAAGGAAAAAGTAAGCATTGGACCAACCAGTAGCAGCAGTGGTAGATGGGAAAGAAGAAAAGAAGATAATATCGTGAAGACACCGAACCAGATAACATAATAAGAGGAATGAAAGGGAAATACTGAATCCTTGAAAGCTACTGGAATGGAATGAAAAAAAGAGGACAAGGAGGAAAGTAGAAGTAGTAGATGGAAAAGAAGAAAAGAAGAAACTATCGTGAAGGAACCAGAAAAAAAGAGAAATGAAAGGGAAATACTGAATCCTTGAAAGCTACTGGAATGGAATGAAAAAAAAGAGGACAAGGAGGAAAGTAGCAGTAGTAGATGGAAAAGAAGAAAAGAAGAAACTATCGTGAAGGGACCAGAAAAAAAATAAGAGGAATGAAAAAGAAATAGTGAATCCTTGAAAGCTACTGGAATGGAATGAAAAAAAAGAGGACAAGGAGAATAAGTAGCAGAAGTAAATGTAAAAGAAGAAAAGAAGAAAAGAAAGAAAGGCAGGGAAGAACGTGTTAAAAAGTAAAAGAATGAATCACGACGCTCCGCTGTAAAATAAATGGAACAGAAACGTGAGAGAAAGAAAGGAGAGAAAAGGCGAGACGGAATCACCCAAACGCGCGCCTAAGAATGAGGAAAAGAGAGCAACGGAAGGAAAGGTCAAACCACGACAGGCGTCTCATTCATGTCCATTCTTCACGCAATGACACAAGATTAACCTTCCGTGTGTCGAGTCCATTAGCGTCTACAGGTGAGGCCAGGTGACACGCCCCCCCCCTCCCCTCCCCTCCCTCCCTCACCTGGCACCACCACCACCACCACCACTACTACTACTACTACTACTACTACTACTACTAAAAAGCTAGCATCCTATTGGCTTGTAACTGTGACCAATGAACACCCAGCTTCCAGCCTCGACGAGTCACCAATAACCTCTGATTCAATAAAAGGTCGTGATTGGTCGGTTTCATGGACTTTTACCTGTTACCTTTATGAATGCAGCCCGTGTGGTGGTGGTGGTGATGGTGGTGGTGGTGAAGCTCAGACACACTAATAAGCCCCTCGGAATAGGTGTGAGCGGCAGTCCGGTGGCGAATCTCAGGTGGTGGACATAGACGCACCTGCAGTCTCTTACAGGTAACTTTCGCTTTTTACTTCATGCTGCGTTATCAAATTCTTCTTAAATGGACTGGAGTGTATTTTTCTTTTGCATTCATATGTTTTTTGTTACCCGAAGATGATAGTCATATGAAATCGATCCTTACTCTTTGTCGCTTTCTGATGATGACGAATCTAAATGAATGCGTCTCTTGGGTTTCCTTTGCACGTTTACAGGTTAGAAGAGAGGAAGGAAGGAAGAGATGGAGGGCAAGGGAAGGCGTGAAGGCTCCTGCGGGACTCCCAAGGCTGGCTGGGTGGTGGTGGTGATGCCTGTGGTGGTGATGATGGTGTTTGTGCCTCCAGTTTTCTCCCGCTACTACTATATGGTGTGTGTGTGTGTGTGTGTGTGTGTGTGTGTGTTTCCATCCATAGCTTTTCCTGTTCCTGGCATTTTCTTTCCATCCTTCCTTCCTTCCTTCTTTCCCTCCTTCCTTCCTTTTTTCCTTCCTTCCTTCCCTCCTTCCTTCCTTCCTTTTTTCTTTTTTCCCTTCATTCTTTCCTTCCTTCTCTCTATTCTTTCTCTCTCATTCCTTTCTTCCCTCCTTCAGTGATTGTTTCTTTTTTATTCTTTTCCATTTCTTTCCTTCCATCTCCGTAACAAAAGAGGAAGATAACGGAGTACCTACCTGTCATTCCCTCAACAGACACACCTGGACAGCGCGGGAAGCATCTCGTCCTGCACGCCCACCAAGGCTTACCTCCCGAACAACACACACCTGCGGCTGCCCATGTCCTACTGTGCCCAGGTGTGTGACTCCATCTCCTACTGCCACGCTTTCCGTCTCCAAGGTGAGTGTGTGAAGTGCGAGGGATGATGATGAGCGGTTTTGTGTGTTTTCTTTATTGATATTTGATTCCATACGTACATTTAGCGGTTTATCAGTTTGTTTAGCTTTTCGAAGTGTCCATGTAGCTTATAAATTTGTGTCATGAAGGAAGGAAAACGTATTGGTATCTTTCAGTGGGTCTAAGTGTAAGGGAAGGTGTTGGTGATTAAAAGAAAGGTATAAGAGCAGGCACGTAAGAGGTGTAAGAGAACGTGAGGGTACGAGTAACTGAGAAGAGTCTGGATTGCAGCGTTACCAAATCATCTTACTCCCAACATTGCATTTAACAGTTTCGGACCAGAGACTCGTACACGCACAAGTAACGATATCCAGTTAAAGTTATTGTTAAAACCGTTAATTAGTGATGTTATTTCCGATGTTTATGGGTCAGAAACCGGAAATTATAATGTGAAAAACGGGTAAAAAAACAAACAAACAAATAAGCAAACAAACAAAAAAATCAAAGCAAATCAATCACATTTTTGTTCATGAAGACTAATCCGACTTTCAAAAGAATCGGGCGTGAGTAACCAAGCTATCCGTCCACACCCCCCTGCAGACGAGGAGTGCCACATCACCCCCCTCTACCTGACCTCCGGCTACTCAATGACACAGGGGGAACCAGACGCCCTGCCCTTCTACCACCTCCTGTCCATGAAGCACTACTTTCCCAACGCCGACCTTGCCTACCGCGCCACGGTGACAGCCGCCTCCAACTCCTTTGAGGCGCCTACTTTCGAAAAGGTTTTGGTGAGGAGGAGAGGGAGAGGTAGAAAGGGGTTGGGTGGGAGTACGTCATATTTTTGTCACTTGTCTTTCCGCCATTTGGTTTGTATTCAGGATTGCTGGACCTACAATTACTGCTGTGAGAGGGGAACTAAGACATGTGGGAGAGGGAAGGGAAGGAATGGGAATGGAGGAAGGAGTAAAGAAAGGTATGTAAGAATGTTCGTGAAGAAAGAAGACAGGTGTGAAGAGGGAAGGGGAGATATGGGAATGAAGGGAGGGATGAAGAAATTATGTACGTCTGCAGGTGTGTGTGTGTGTGTGTGTGTGTGTGTGTGTGTGTGTGTGTGTGTGTGTGTGTGTGTGTGTGTGTGTGTGTTTGTGAAGAAAGACGACAGAGGTGTGTTAAGTAAGGTACGTAGGGGTGGCTGCATGTGTGTTGGAGAGGTGCGCAGGTGTGGGAAGCTGTGAGGGAGCTGTGTGAGGGTGTGAAAGGACGGGAGGAGGATAGGTAAGGCGCGTGTCAGTGTGAGGGTGAAGGTACGTACAGAAGAGTGAGAAGGGGGAAAGGAAGATGTGAGGACAAGAGAAGCTGTGTATAGGCGTGCAGGCATGTTGGGGGGTGAAGGTGTATGGTGCAGGTGTGTGGGGGTGTAGGAAGAGAGGGTGTATGTTATATGTATTTATTTATTATTATTATTATTTTTGTGTGTCTGAAGTGGATTGGATGCGCGCACTCACCTGATATTACAGATCGCTTTCACTGTTGATGTTATCCATGTTTCCACTGAGGGAGACACGTGGATGATACTTTTTTTCATGTTGTTGTACTACTACTATTACAACTATTTCTACTACTACTACTACAAACAAAAAGATACCTTCACCAATGTTTATTTTCCCGACACATAATTACTACTACTACTACTACTACTACCACTATTACTACTACTACTACTACTACTACTACTACTACTACTACTACTACTACTACTACTGGTGCTGCTGCTGCTGTTGTTGCTGCTGCTGCTTTTACTATTATTATCAATCTAGTTTTGCGTATTAAATTTTGCTAGATGACCAAAAAATGATAGTTTGTTTCGAGGCGCAGTTTTGCTTTTCATCCTAATTAATGACAAAGCTCACAAATGAAGTGCATGTATATGTCGGGTTGTGCATTTGATTATGAAATATTTTTATCCATCCATCTATCTGTTGCATTTGTCTATTTGTCTACCAACTTCTGTCTCTCTCTATCTCTATCAAGCTATCCATTTATGTTTAACTCCGTACCTTTCTATCTGTCAGTCCATTCATCTGTCTCTATATCTGTCTGTTTGAGCGTGTGCATCTGTGTTTCTGTCTGCGTTTCTGTCTATCCTCACCTACCTGACCCTTCCTCCACCACCCGTCTGACCTTTTTTCCTCTCTCCTTTATTTTCTCCTACTCTGGCGCTTCTAGAGAACAAAATCATGCTAGCTAGCGTCCCCTGTGTGTGTCTTCCTTAAGGAGGAGGTGGAGAGGGAGAAAGGGGTCGGGTGGAACTGCGTCATGTATTGTCTCTTGTCCTTCCGCCCTTTGGTTTGTATTTAGGATTACTGAACCTACAATTATTCCTGTGAACGAGGATGTGTGGGGGAGGAAAGGGAAAGGATGGCAATGGAGGGAGGCATAAGAAAGGAATGTACGTGTGTAGGTGTGTAAGTGTGTTTGGGAAAAGTATGGGTATGGGAAGGGAGTGAGGGATAAAGAAAGGTACGTTCGTGTGTGGGAAGAATATAAGGGTGTGTGGGAGAGGGAAGGAAAGGTATGGGAAGGGAGGAAGGGATAAAGAAAGGTACGTTCGTGTGTGGGAAGAATATAAGGGTGTGTGGGAGAGGGAAGGAAAGGCATGGGAAGGGAGGAAGAGAGAAAGAAAGGCGTGTGGTGAAGTCATTATTCCATCTCCCTGCAGACGGGCGGCGTGCTGTGTACCCGCGCGAAGTGTCCCTGCACCAGCGCCAAGAACCACTCCGTCATCGTGGACCTCGGCGCCAGTCTCTACGTTAAGGAGGTGCACGCCGTCACCTTCAGTCCTCCGCAGACCTACTCGCAGAAGTTCTACGCTTATGTGAGTCCGACGAAGCAGAACCTTTCAGAGATGTTAGCTTTGGCATGATGCAGAACTTAAGATGACCTTTTATAAGACGCAGAAACTTCTAGACAGGTATTATGTAGTAGAGTTATTATAAAACAGAGAACTTAAGGTAACTATTACAGACTTATTAAATTTTTACCATGCAGAACTATTGAGAGAACCATCGAGAACGTTTATTAATGCCATGAGCAGAACTCCTCCTCCTCCTCCTCCTACTACTACTACTACTACTACTACTACTACTACTACTACTACTACTACTACTTGCCTACACTCCGGCACAGGTGGGGGATGAGGACAACAAGTTTGCCTCTCGTTACTACCTTGGTCAGCTGAGTGGAGGGGCGAACACCTTTGTGATACGCCGTGAGTACTTTTGTGATTGTCATTTATTATTGTTATTATTATTATTATTATTATTATTATTATTATTATTATTATTATTATTATTTTCTTTTATTAGGATTGTTATGACGATGATGCTGGTGGCGTTGGTGTTGGTGGTTGTGTGGAGTGTTGCTGTTGTTGTTGTTGTTGTCATTTAGATAAAGGAAAATAACTAAATTAATTAAAAGAAAGGTTTGCTGTACATTGTTTATAAAAAAAGGGGATCCCCAAAGGAGTGATAATAAATAAAAATGATAATATATTTCCTTCTCTCTATTCTTCCGTCACTCCTAACATTATTATTTTTCTTCCGTCAGCCGCAAAAAAGATCCAGTTCGTTACCTTCCTCAAGTCCGACGACCGCCTGTGTCTGTGCCTCGTGCAAGCTTTCTAAGGCCAGGGAATGACGCCCCCAGTAAGGGCCGCGCCGCCGAGGACAAGGTGGCAATGGGCCGCTTACTGAGCCGCTACTTCTTCAGTACATTTACAAGCTGCTGAAAGAATCAAATATGGGCATGAAAATTATATCGGAATGTAATGCAATTTGTATCAGTGCTTGAATTATAACACTGAACTCAATGTGTGTCGTGGCTTTACATGTTGTTTTCAGATAGTAACATCTTCAACTCTTAGGTCACTCGAACAGAGTGCTGCAATTTGTATCTATAATTTAGTATAATACTACTTTCATATATATATATATATATATATATATATATATATATATATATATATATATATATATATATATATATATATATATATATATATATATTAGCTCTCATATTGAGGTTAAAATGCTCGCCGAAATATGCGAGTCTGCAAGGCTTACACTTTACAGGCTAGTAGGAAGATATAATCACGTCATGCACTCTATAATAATATATTCATAACAAAACTGCGTGAGTTCATAATATTTCGTTGTTTTCATGGTGTCTCACAAGGGTTCAAGATGCTGCCGATGTGGCCGCTTCAGGGTGAGAACAAAATTAAGCATGGAACATCCCTCTAGTTTCCACGCCACTTCGAGAACACCTGCCCACACACCACTTGACAAAGCTGACACCATGGCTCAGCTTAGCACTCTAAACACAAACAAATAAAACACACACTCCCCCACCACTCCGTGGTATACAAATACAGTAAGGTGCCCGATAAACAACAGCTACATCAGAACAAATCCTTCAAACCTTCATACTACCTGCTCAACTGCTGCCTCCTCCCTCTCCCCACTTCTTCTTGTTATATTATATATTTTATTAAATAATATAACAATAGTTTAAATTGGCATTTACCACACAGTGGTGGTGTAGCTCTTCTTAGTAAATAATAAAATGTTTTTTTTTTTATCTGATACGTGATTTACGATAGTCATTCGTTTCGTCAATATTAATTCATCTCCACATATTTCGTTTGGCAGCATTTCGTACCCCCCCCCCTCAAAAAACAAATAAACATCAGGCGTTCTTATAACAGCCAAAAGTACTTAAGATGACTCCTTAGTACCAACTTCGGCCATTTAAGATAGCTCTGTTGCTGAAACATGGCTATAACTCACTAGCGGAGGACAAGAACTTTACAAAAATTACACACAGAATTTCTCGCTCTCTTTCAGTGAATATATAAGGCACTGGTGATTATTCTTACTCGAAATACAATTCTAAATGACTGAGAACTTGCCACAATGCAGGAAAGTCTATTTACGCAGTTATTTGCACGTGACTCGACTGGCTACCTTGCCCACGGCCCCACGCACACGCAGACCGCCCGAGGGTTTTGAGGTGACGGGGCACGGCCTCTCGCTCTCGGGATAGGACAGAACGTTACATAGTGCGGTACGTGAATATAATACATTTTACTATGATGTTTTTCGCGTATAAACAGCCTGTGTGGGGTCTTTAGCTCGGGAAAACAAATTAAAAGGAGTAATTAAGAGTGCACGTAAGGTGAAGGGGCTCCTCAAGGGGGTAATTGGGGTGTATCGTAGTTACCTGTTTCATGTTAGGCTTTAGGAAGGTTTATATGACCCTTCCTCACCTGGTTTTATAGTGATTACCTGCGTCTTGTTCGATGTTATGCAGGTTTGTATCAGGTTTATATCCGGTGCTATCTGGTTCGTGAAGTTATGCATAATCGATTTGAATAAGGACGTGAGCGGTTTGAAGCTTGTGTCCGAGGCTTCACTCCCGCGCATGGATGACTGCTTCGTTTTGTCTGTGACCCTATTTTCCTGTTTGTATCGCCTTTTCTTTTAGTCTTTTTATCAATGTTTAGTACTTTTTCTTGTCCATTAAGTGTTTTTTCTGAAGTATAGTTGTTTGCCTCCAGTTCTCGGTCGGGCCGGGAAAGGAAAACGGAATCCAAGGCCTGTTCCTTCCCTCGAGTCCGACGTAATACAAAAGGTGCGGTCGAGGAAATTACCCTTTCTCCCTCGAGGCCACTCTGATACTTACCTCGGAGCGGGTGAATGGATGAGAGGAATTGGGACCAGGGTTGCTATTAGCGATATTTACCTGAATGATAGACGAAGTGGCTTTCTGCGAGATCAAAAGAGAACAGGTGTACCGGTATGCAAAGGTGTCATTGAGGTAATTACGGGTGGCAGGTTAGGTTAGTGGTGTCTGAGATATGCAACTGAGACCAGGGGAAGGACAGGTGAAGGACAGGTGAGAGAAAGGTAATGCAAGAAAAAGAATATGCGTTTGTGAGATTATTTACTTTTCTGGGTTATGTTGGAAAGAAAGG
Organism: Eriocheir sinensis; assembly: GCF_024679095.1. Lineage (NCBI taxonomy): Eukaryota > Metazoa > Arthropoda > Malacostraca > Decapoda > Varunidae > Eriocheir > Eriocheir sinensis. Next base: position 25,003,110 of record NC_066513.1, on the reverse strand, counting down.
GAGAGTGAAGGATGGATCAGTGAAAGTAGATAGGTGAAAATAGAGGTTAATGAGACGGAAGGTATAGGTAAAGATGATTGTTATAGATTTATGGAAAGGAATACATAAGGAAAGTTTGTGAGTGGAAAGAAAGGAAGAGTAATAAAGACTGTGAATAATAAAAGTAGATAGATGCAAATAGATGGTAATGACAGCGGAAAGTATAGGTAAATAAGATGGTAACAGAATAATAAAAAGAACGAAAGTAAGAGAAAAAAGACATGGAGTAGTAGAAATAGGTTATTGAAAATAGAGGTTAGTGAGTGTGGAAGTACAAGTGAAAGTGATGATAATAAAACAGTGGAATACATCAGAAAAAGTGAGGAGGGGAACAAAAGGAGTAGGAAAGACATGAAGTAATAAAAAGCAGATAGATGGAAATAAGTTGAGGCTAAGGAGATGGATAATATAGTTGAAAATGGTGATAAAAGAAAAATAAGAAGGAATACATAGGAAAAAAAATATCGTTAGAGGCATGGAGTAAAGAAAGGAAATACATCGGAAAAAAATATCTTAAGAGGCATGGAGTAAAGAAAGGAAATACATCGGAAAAAAATATCTTAAGAGGCATGGAGTAAAGAAAGGAAATACATCGGAAAAAAATATCGTAAGAGGCATGGAGTAAAGAAAGGAAATACATCGGAAAAAAATATCGTAAGAGGCATGGAGTAAAGAAAGGAAATACATCGGAAAAAAATATCTTAAGAGGCATGGAGTAAAGAAAGGAAATACATCGGAAAAAAAATATCGTAAGAGGCTTGGAATAAAGTGAAAATAAGTTAATGAGACGGAAAATGTAGGTAAAGATGATGATACAGAAATAAAAAGAATACGTAAGAGGTGGTAAACGGAACGAAAGGAAGAGTTAGAGGCTTGTAGAAGAAGATCGATGAATATAGAAGTTAATGAGACTAATAAAACGGATAATATAGTTGAAAATGATGATAGAAAAATAAGGAAGGATTACGTAGTGGAAAGGTCGTAAGAGGGTGAGACATGGAATAGTTTGAGTTGAGTGAAAATAGAGGTTAATTAAGAGGCGGAGGAGAGGTAAAGATAACAGACAAACAAAAAAGGGGAACATTGAGTAGGTGGCGCCACGGAGGGTACGTCGCCGTGGTATAAATCTTTGAATGTGCGTTAATTAGGTATACAAATGAGGCAGGCGATCCGATATTCAATTAGTAGACCTCGGGTTAGCTCTCGGTCTGTCTGTATGTCTGACGGTCTGTCTGTCTGCCTATATGTCTGTCTTCTTGCCGTTATTACTCCTTTTTTTCTATTTTCTTTTCTTGCCTTCTTATCTTTCTCTTTTTTCCTCCTCTCTGCTTCTGTCTCCTCTTCTTTTCCCCATTCCTCTCTCTCTCTCTCTCTCTCTCTCTCTCTCTCTCTCTCTCTCTCTCTCTCTCTCTCTCTCTCTCTCTCTCTCTCTCTCACACACACACACACACACACACACACATACACACACAGACACAGACACTCATTGACCTCCCCTTCTCTCACACACACACACACACCGGCCTTCCTCTTCCACTCCCCCCCCACCCCACCCCCACCACACACACACACACACACACACACACACACACACACACACACACACACACACACACACTATGAAGGATTTTACCTCGGACAACAAAGTGCTCCATTTTAACAAGCCTCTATCCTTAGCGGTGAATTATGTATTGGCTCATATGCTATTCTCATCCTCTTCATTGCTTTTATCCCCCAAGTGCATTAAATTACCACGGGAAACTGCCGGAGCTGACCCTCTGGCTGGCTGGCTGGCGGGGAGAAGGGGTGGCTGGTTTTGTTATCTCTCTGCCTTTTATTATGTAAGCGGACTGTTTATTTGTATTATGTTATGCGGAATTTCTGTGTGTGTGTGTGTGTGTGTGTGTGTGTGTCATCTCCATATCCCCCCTCTCCACTCACGCCTCCTCCTCCTCCTCCTTCTCCTCCTTCAGTAGTTCTAAGTAAGCAGCAGGAGTGTGGGTGTTTGCCAGGCAAGGCTTGAGTTCTCCCTGAGTGGGGCCAGGCAGAGGGTGAGTGGGAGAGCAAGAGTAGGTGAAGGGAGGACTAAACTTAATCTTTACCCGCTTTACCGCGCGCGTGTGTGTGTGTGTGTGTGTGTGTGTGTGTGTGTGTGTGTGTGTGTGTGTGTGTGTGTGTGTTATGGTTATCGTAATCATTATTGTTATTGTAATCATTATTGCTATTGTCATATAAATATTATTCGCCGTATCCCTCAGAATATTTCTCAATTCTTTTTCTACTACTACTACTACTACTACTACTACTATTACTTCTAACACGGATAGGGAACTCATTGATTGTCAGAGACACGCCAGTCCTCGTCGACAGACCGACTCGGTCGGTTAGATTTCGATCGCCGATAGAGTCGGTTTGTCGGCACCCTGCTACGGGCCGCTATTAGGCTACGCCCGTGCTCCCCCGCGCAGGGAGGGAGCATTTTTACCCGTGCCCGTGCCCCTTGTGATACTAGGGGTAAATCTTTAACAACAACAGCTCACTGATTTTTTCTAATTTCTCAAGGCATTAAGTAACTCTAGCTTCAAAGGTAAAAGACAGCATGAGAGAGAGAGAGAGAGAGAGAGAGAGAGAGAGAGAGAGAGAGAGAGAGAGAGAGAGAGAGAGACTACTTCAATATCAACCTCTAGAAAGAAAAATAGAAAGATTTGTGCTCCCCAATAGAGGAGAAAGAGGAGGAGGAGGAGGAGGAGGACGAGCACGAGGAGGACGAGCACGAGGAGGAGGAAGAAAAAGGAGAAAAGGTCGAGGAGAATGAGGAAGTCGAGTGAGAGAAGTAGGTTGTAGGGGAGGAGGAGGATCGAGTGGGGGAAGAGAAGGAGAAAGAGCATGAGGAAGACGAAGAAGATAAGGAGAAGAATAAAGAACGTGAGGAGGAGTAGGAGGAGAAGAAGGAGAAGGAAGAGAAGGAGGAGGAGGAGGAAGACAAGAAGGTGGAAATGAAGGCGAAGGAATAGGAGTAGGAGGGCGAATGAAGGAGAAAGAGTATTAGGAGAAGGACGAGGCAGTGGAGGACGCAGTGGAGGACATGAGGGAGGAGAGCGATTTAAAATTACATCTTTTATTGGGTCTATATTTTTTATTGTACTGAGATTAACCGACTTTCAGGATCGAGAGATGAATAACGGTTGATAGATAGATAGATAGATGGGTAGATGGATCGAGAGAGAGAGAGAGAGAGATGATTTGTTTTTCGTTATCAATGTCGATGCAAACTGTAACACTTGTTTCTGGGAATTTGGTGAAAGATTAGCATTTTAAGGGATTAATCTAGTTCGTTTCTCTTATGTTTTATTGACTTTGTTTTAGTTTTTTTTTTTTGTTCTGCTTTGTTTTCTTTTACATAATTTATTCCTTCTCTCCCTTTATCATTTTTCTCTTTTCGTGTTTTCATTTTCTCTATTTTTTTTTCAAGTTTATATTTATCTGCTGATTTTGTCTGCACGCATGTCTGTTTCTCTCTCTCTCTCTCTCTCTCTCTCTCTCTCTCTCTCTCTCTCTCTCTCTCTCTGTCACATCACACGAACTTACGAGGTCACTACAAGACGCAATACAACACACACACACACACACACACACACACAAGGCCTTAAGACTGACTGACGGAAACAAACCCGACATTCATTGCTTTTTTTACTCTCTCTCTCTCTCTCTCTCTCTCTCTCTCTCTCTCTCTCTACACACACACACACACACCGCAATATTTTTCCCCATTTTTCCCTCCCTGAGCCGCCCCTCTCGCGTGTTATTGGACAACGGACCGAGCAGTGCAGGACCGCCTCGATATGGCCGCGTCTTGATGGTTGCCTCGCTATTATTTGGCCGGAGTGCTGGGCGGCGCCGCGGGGACTCTTGAATATCTGTCTGCAGCCTTCTTATATACCCCTCCCCTCTCCCCGATACTTGCTGCCCGTCAACGGTTTTACTCAAGAGTCTCTGCCGTCTCAGAAACTCCAGTTTATATATTTACATGCGTCACTTCTCATTTATCCTGAAACTATTATACGAGAGAGGTGAATGAGAGATTGCTAGAAGTACCGTTGCTAGGACAATACTAGTTCGGGTCAACCCTTCAACCTAATCATCAGGGTTTTCTGTCGTCTAAAACTTTTTTTTTTTTATGTAACTGAATGCGTCACACCTTTTATCCTGAAACTAGTCTTTATTGCTTGATCCTAAATGTCAGACACATACTAAGATTATTAACCTCAGGACAGGTGTGAACGGAAGGTGGCGAATCTAAGGTGGAAAATTTTGACACACTTTCAATCTCTTGAGAGTGGGTGTGCACGGATATACAGGCAGCTTTCGTTATAAAATATCTGCTGTGGTGTCAAAATCTCATTTATGGAGTGTAATATATGTTACGCTTATATTTGTATTATTTTCACGTCTGGGTGTGTTTTGTCTAAGAGTTATTCGTGCCTGGAAGTCGGGGCTTTAAAAGATGCACTGCAGGAAAGGTTAACAATCACGTCGGGAATGATTTTATTTTCATCGCAGCGGTCACGCAACCATATAATTAACCTTTACTGTATTCCTCTCTTGAAATCACTGAAATCTAACTGAAGGTCACGATTTTCGCAAACTTATATTTTATTGTTCTCTCAGTTTGTCGGACTTTATTCACTATACGGAGCTCTTCCCTTATTAATGTTTTATTTCTGCTCTCTTTCTGCTTGCTTTTTTCCTGCCTTCATTTTATTCCCGTCTTTCTTTCACGAACTCTCTCTCTCTCTCTCTCTCTCTCTCTCTCTCTCTCTCTCTCTCTCTCTCTCTCTCTCTCTCTCTCTCTCTCTCTCTCCGTCTGTCGAGATTTTTCCAAATATCACACTTCTCTTGATTTGTGGGAATTGGTGTGTGTGTGTGTGTGGGGGGGGGGGAGGGGGCTCGTACACGGGGGGAGCGGGGGGGGGGGTGAAGAAAACGGGTGGCGAAAAGAGGTTTTAATGTTCAGGGGAGAAAAAAAAAGAATCCATTTTGGCCCCACTCACTCACGAGGAGGAGGAGGAGGAGGAAGGGGAGGAGAAAAAAGCAACTAAAATACGGAGTTCGCCCCTCAGACAAAAGATTGGATCGGTCGTTTGCTTGCTTCCCTGCGCGATGAGAAATGTTCAATTGGTTCGGAGGAGGAAAGGGCTGCCTGCATGGATGGATGTTACCCGATCTCGCATGCGGTGCTTCTTGTGGGTGGCGGTAAATTGTTTTAGGAGACAAGTAAAAGGACACTATTGTTTGGTGGGTCACGCTGTTGGCTTGTAGGAGTGAGGGAGTGAGTGGGGGATGGAAGAGGGAGGGAGGGAGGGAACGGTGATATATTGTTAGGAGACGAGTAAGAGGAAATTTTTGTATGTTGGGTCAGGCTGTTGGCTTGTAGGAGTGAAGGAGTGAGTGCTGGAAGGAGAGAGGGAGCGAGGGAGTGAGGGAGGGAATCAATGAGCCTACACGCGTATTTGGCCATATTTAACGTTAGGGGGTTGTGGAGGATCCCAGTAGGGCGGCAGCATCAGTGTGTTGCGAGATCTGCGATATTCATTCCAAAATACGATAATCAGATCAGCATAAGGAACATCGATTTACAGCCGGCATTATGGTGAGCTGTGTATAGTTTGAGTGAAATTTGCTAAGGACTAAAAAAACGTCCAATCCAGGACCATGTTTTGTAGACGCTCTTGAGGCACTGGAAATGTTTTCTTTACTTAATAACTAAACCATTACTCAACATTAGGTTTGGTAGGGTAGGTTGGAAAGAGTGATTAGATACCATGAGAATAATTAGATTACCCCTACAAGGTGTCATTTTTTCTTATTTTGAAGAGATCCTCACGACTCTGGGAGCGGCACCGTCCTTGCCCGTCCGTTGACGCATCATAGATAATCTATTTTCTCTTCCTCCTCTTACTCCTCCTCCTCCCACTCTTCCTCCTCGTTCTCTTCCTCCTTTTCTCTCCTTTCTCTTCCCTGTCTTACGAGTCTTCAGTATCATGGTTGATTTGAATTTTCATCTTTTAAAGGAATCCAGCGAGACATTTATTAAAGTTGTAAGGCGGAGGAGAGCCAATCAAGTTAGTCAGTCAGTCGGTCAGTTAGTCAGCACATTCTGCTGTAGTTGGATGGACTGGGATGAAAAGACAAGTAGATCAATGTGCTCTCACAAATCCATATGTTTCTTTCTTGCTACCACGCGGGCATGTAGTACGAGGAAACCCTTGCTATATAACCTTGACTTAGATGATTTGTCAGTTTATTTATGTTCTGTTCTCTCCCTGCAGCTTGTGGCGGTGGTGACCTCTTAGAAGTGACTGACTTTGTATCACACGGAGACCATGTAGCAAGAATGAGTGAGAAAGTATTGTGTGGTGGCGAGACATGGAAAATATCGCGAGTACGTAAGTCTCTGAGAACATATTTTAACGAACTCTTGAATGTGACCCTCCACTCATCGCCTGCACCTCACCACCATCACCATCATCACCGCCACCACCTGACGGCAAGGTAAGGGAAAACTCTTGAACATCTATTTTCTCTTATTTCTGGAGAGGTTATGTTGGCCTGGTTGAAGGAAAGGTAAAGGGAAGCTCGTGATTTTTTTTCTTTTTTTCGATGTGAGTTCTAGTTTTAGAGAAAAGACAAGCAACACACATCGCGGACCGGAATAGGACTTTCTCTTTTGGCTTCGACTATCCTCTTTACAGGAGTGGGATTTATTTCTTGTTAATATTTTCCGTCGGTGTGTGTGTGTGTGTGTGTGTGTGTGTGTGTGTGTGTGGGTGGATATTTTCTGAAGAGGAGGGATTTCACTATTTCCCCCGGGGGTTCTGCTGGTGCGTGGGAGGTTGTGGGTATGTGAAGGAGGAGGAGGAGGAGGAGGAAGTCTGTTTGGAAGAAATATTTGATGATTTTTTAAAGTGTTTTGATTCATTTTTAGGGGGGGGTGAATGTGGGGAGGAGGAGGAGGAGGAGGAGGAGGAGGAGAGGGAAGGGTTGGAGCGGGAAGGAAAGAATACCCGATATTTTTTTTTTTCATATTTTTCTTTTAGTTTCTTACGTGAGGTTTTCTGATCCATATTTTAGGTCACTGTTTCCTGTCCATGTTCCGTATCGTTCTTTTCCTTTCATTCATTTTATCATCCAACCTTTACCACCTCGAATCTAATATTATTGCTTAGATATTTTCGGCATTTCCTTCCTTCGTTTGGTCCAGCGGAGGGGAGCGAATCAGCGGAATAGCTTTAAATATTCTCTGGTTCTTCAGTGGGAGAGGTTTTGTGGTGGGTGACACAGGTATAGGTAAAGTTTGGGGCATGGGCTGTGGCTGTACGTGCCGTGATTCGAACCCAGACCAGCTAGACATTCTAACCACTCTACCACGTATAGGCAGAGGCCCCGACGTAGGCGCTAGGGCGATAAGACAGGGCTACGCCATTTGAATCTGTATGCAGGCTCGTTTCAATTTATTTTCTCCACATTTAGGGAGGAAGAGAATCAGATACCCCAGAAAGTAATAACATGTTGTGCCTCCATTAACCGAGATATATAAATTTTCTGCTTGATGATGTAAAAAGTGATTTGAGTTAGTGTTATTTTGGAGTAAGGGCGAGGAATGGGGAGCATGGGGAGGAGGAATTTGGTGCAAGGTGACCAAATATATGAGAATTATTGTATAAATACGATAAAAAATGCCTGGCACAATAAACGGTAACCTCCATACGATACATGATAGTTTCTTGACAGCATTTATGACAGGATTTATGTTAGTTTGGAGTAAGGGCGAGCGATGGGAGGATGGGGGAAGGGCCCGCCGCTGGGTCTCTCTCTCTCTCTCTCTCTCTCTCTCTCTCTCTCTCTCTCTCTCTCTCTCCGGTTCATTTGCAGTGTTTCTGAGGCAGTGTAACAAAGCATTCGAGTGCAATACAAGTAGAATACAATGGCCCGGTGCCGACCAGTGCGAGCAAAGCGAGACAGCGAGGCGTGTAAGTTATAGCAGGCGCGTGTGTCCTGCCCCCAAGAGAGAAAAAAAAAAACATTAATAAAGCTAAAATATAGTCATGGTAATGAAAATCGTGATTATACTGATAAACTACTACTACTACTACTACTACTACTACTACTACTACCACGGTTAATATTATTTTACCCTTATTTATGCAATGTTTTCTCCTCCCACGCTTTCAGGAGGCGAAGCGCGAGGAATACCCAAAAATATTATAGGTCTCCCTTTCCTATTAAGCTTAATGAAATCCAGACCCAACCTCGCCTTGCCCGCAAATTCAGGCTTCCGCGTAGTCCAAGAGCTTAATGCTGATTCCTGCGGATTTATACGGATTTCAATTTTGGAGTCAGACTCAATCAAAATTCGTCGAGGCTTGGCAGGCGGTAATCACGGTCTGAGGGAGGTTGTGAGGTGACGGTGTTGAGCTTCATCACCACAACAACACCACCGCCACCACAACACCAACACGAGGTCAATCATCATCACCACTGTTTCCTGTCATTACCACTATCACCACCGCCGCTATCTGTCATCACCGTAATCACCATCAAAGCCTCATCACCATCACAACACCAACACGAGGTCAATCATCATCACCACTGCTTCCTGTCATCACCACTATCACCACCGCCGCTATATGTCATCACCGTAATCATCATCAAAACCTCATCACCACAACACCATCACCATCACAACACCAACACGAGGTCAGTCATCATCACCACTACCACCACCGCTGTTATCTGTCATCACCGTAATCACCATCGAAGCCTCATCACCATAACACCAACACTATCAACACCAGGACGAGATCAGGCATCACCACCACTGCTTCCTGTCACTACCACAACCTTCGCTGCTATCCGTCATCACCACTAGAAATGTAACGTTGGATTCATCACCAGAATGCCATCAAAATCATCACCACCACTGCCATCTCTACCACCCATCTCTATAATCATCACCATCGTCACTCAACAATCACTGCAGCAGCTTGTTTGTCATCACCACCATCACCATCCCTACCATCACCACCACCACCACCACCATCACCACCACCACTCCATCGTTAATGTTATTGGTCTTTCTTTATTTCTTTCTTTGTTTCTCTTTATCTCTTTCATTATTTCTTCCTTTTTCTTTCTTTTCTTATTTTCTTTTTTCTTGCCTGCCTTCTTTCTTCCCCTCTTTCTTTTTCCTTGGTTTTTCTTTCATTCATTTCTTTTTTTCTTTCTTTCTATATTTTTTTTCTTGCTTTATTTTCTTTCTCTTTCATTCATTCCTTATCTTTCTTTCTTTCTTTCTTACTTACTTACTTATTCACATTGCGTTCTTTCTTCCTTTCTTCCTTTCTTTCTTTTTTTTCGAGGGGTTACGATCATATTCTAAGTGCGTCAAAATATAAAGACTAATTTCACCACACCACCACCACTCACCTCCATTGCCTCTCTTCACCATTATCAAAGCTTCCCTTCATCACCGCCTATTAGTATTCTCCTCACTCCCATCATCATCACCACCACCACCACCACCACCATGCCCCCTCTGTCTCTCCGTCTGTCAGTCTGTCTGTCTTCACCTCCACCACCACCACCACCTCCGCCTCCACCTGCACCACCTCCACTAATATTCCCATTCTTCCTCCCTCTCTTTCCATTACCCATTCTCCTTTCCACCACCACTACCACCACCACCACCATCATCATCATTACCACCACCTGCATTATCTCATCATCGCATCTTTTGCCAATATCTCCACCGCCGCAATCTGTACATCATTCCATCTCCGCACCACCACCACCACCACCACCACCACTACCACCACCACCATCTCCACCACCACCACCACCTTCGCTTGTTACTTCATTATCTTTCCTTTTTTTTTCTTGCCATTTTCTTGTTTTATTCCTGGGTATTTTTTAACATTTTTTTTTATCTGTTTTTAATTCCCGTCTTTCTTTCTTTCTACCATTTCTTTTTTGTATATCCCTTATCCTGTGTGTTTGTTTGTTTTCTTGTTTGTTTGTTTGTTTTCCCATTGTTGGTTTCCCCTCCTTCTTTTATTATTATTATTATTATTATTATTATTATTATTATTATTATTATTATTGCACACATTTTTTCTGTCATCTCTTACGACGGACATACTCAATGCAATCACTCCTCTTTATTCCCCTCCCCCCACCACCCTTATCCCCATCATCATCATCATCATCATCATGTCTCCACCAACATTCAAGAGTACTTCACCTTTCTCTGTTTGCTCTCCCTTTTCCATTCCATCCAGGCCTTTCTCCTCCCTGCCAGCCATCGCAACTCATATGTTACCCGAGATTATTAAAACTCATGCCAAGTACTGGAGGGTTGAGTGTGTGTGTGTGTGTGTGTGTGTGTGTGTGTGTGTGTGTGTAGGGTAATTAAATTAGTGTCTCCTTCCAAATCCACGAACTGTGATTGAAGAGGTTATGTTCCCTTGAGAATAACTTGCCAGCAGGTGCATCTCTCTCTCTCTCTCTCTCTCTCTCTCTCTCTCTCTCTCTCTCTCTCTCTCTCTCTCTCTCTCTCTCTCTCTCTCTCTCTCTCTCTCTCTCTCTCTCTCTCTCTCTCTCTCTCTCTCTCTCTTTCCTCTCTCTCTCTCTCTCTCTCTCTCTCTCTCTTCCTGACTCTCTCTCTCTCTCTCTCTCCTCTCTGTCTCTCTCTCTCTCTCTTCTCTCTCTCTCCTTCACTCTCTCTCTCTCTCTCTCTTCTCTCTCTCTCTCCTTCCTCTCTCTCTCTCCTGCCCTCCCTCGCCTTCCCTCGATCTCTTATTTCCTCCTTTCTTTTTTCTTTTCTTCTTTTTCTTTATATAATTCCACCTTGTTTCCCTTTTCTTGTTCCTCTCTCCTCTCTTTCCCCCCTGCTTCGTTCCTTCCTTTTCCCTTCCTTCTCTGTTCTCTTTCCCTCCTTCACTCCCCCTCCCTCGATTCCTCTTTCATCTCCCTCCTATCCTTTCCATCCCTTTATCTTTTTACTCCTATTTACCCTTTTTCTTGTCCTTTTCCCTTCTCTTTTCTTCCTCCCTGGCTCCTTTCTCTCTCCTTCCCTCGAATCCACTTTCATCCCATCCTTGTCCTTTCTTTCATTCCTTTTTATACTTTCCTCCTAGTTTCCCCTTTTCTTGTCCTTCTCCCTTCTCTTTTCTTCCTCCCTGGCGTCTTTCTCTCTCCCTCCCTCTCCTTCCCTCGAATCCTCTTTCATCCCATCCTTGTCCTTTCATTCCTTTTTATACTTCCTCCTAGTTTCCCTATTCTTGTCCTCTCCGCTCTCTTCTTCCTCCTGACGTCTCCCCCCCCCCCTCCCCCCACTCTTTAGCAGGCCCCAGTGCTCTTCTTCCCCATAACAATTTTGTAATTTCCCCGGAGAGGTTCCTCGCCGCCTGCCGCCGTCTACTTTCCGGACCCTTTTCAGGCAAATCTTCCAGACTCTGATGAACCTCCGCCAAGTCGCTTCAACCCTTTTTCTTCCTCCTTCTTTTGGCTTTCCTATCTTTCTTCATCCTTTTTCTCCTTTCCCTCCTCCTCATATCTTGCTTCTGCCTCCATATTTACTTATTTATACTCGTTATTTATTATTTTGCCTCATTTTTTTCCTCTTTTCGTGTTTTATATTTGCTTATCTTCATTACCTCTTTTTTTTTTTTTTTTTGCTCTCTTTTCACCTTCGTGCCAGCGTTTAATCAGAAGCTATTTCGCGGCCGCACTCCTCCTCCTCCTCTTCCTCCTCCTCCTCCTCCTCCTCCTCCTCCTCCTCCTCCTCCTCCTCCACCATTACCTCTTCTTTGCCACCGAACACTAAAGTTTTTAAAGCCACTTTTATACTTCTTTTTTCGACTTCTTAACACTTTTATACTTAACAGTTTTACGCCTTCAGCCTCACTTCGGGGGCTCATAAATAACTGTCTCTGCCGCGTCTTCCACCTGAGAGAGAGAGAGAGAGAGAGAGAGAGAGAGACACTAAGGAAAATTGGCTGAGGTACATGGCGTCTCTCTCTCTCTCTCTCTCTCTCTCTCTCTCTCTCTCTCTCTCTCTCTCTCTCTCTCTCTCTCTCTCTCTCTCTACATAAAATTTCGTGTCTTCCCTCTTCGCCTCTTCCTTCCTCTCCTTTTCTCCATCTTTAATCTTCTCTCTCTCTCTCTCTCTCTCTCTCTCTCTCTCTCTCTCTCTCTCTCTCTCTCTCTCTCTCTCTCTCTCTCTCTCTCTCTCTCTCTCTCTCTCTCTCTCTCTCTCTCTCTCTCTCTCTCTCTCATTTCTCCTCCTGTTCCTTTTCTTCTTCCCATCTGTACGTATTTTCTCTCCCTCTTTCTATTTTCCTTCTTTCCTTCATTTTCTCCTTTCTTTCATCCTTTCTCTTCCTCCCTCTTTCCTCTCTTTCCCGCAGTCCCTCCCTCTGTCCCTCTTTCTTTTCTCCTCCTTGTTTCTTCCTTCCCTCTCTCCCTTCTCTATTTTACCCCTTTCCTTCATTTTTTCCTTTCCTTCCTCCTTCCCCTTCTCCTTCTTTCCTCTCCTTCTGCAGTTCCTCCCTCTGTCACTTTTCCTTTCTCTCCTCCCTGCCTCTTCTTTCCCTCTCTTCTTTCTCTATTTTCCCTTTTCATTCTCTCCGTGCCTTCTTTTTCCTTCTTCCTCTCCTCTTTCCTCTGTTTCCTGCAGTCTCTCCCTCTCCCCATGTTCATTATTCTCCTCCTTGCATCTTATTTCCCTCTCTTCTTTCTCTATTTTTCCTCTTCATGTCCTCCTTGCCTTCTTCCTTCTTTTCTCTCTTTCCTGCAGTCCCTCCCTCCCTCCCCGTTTCTTTCTCTTCTTTCTCTATTTTCCCCCTTCATTCTCTCCTTTCCTTCTTCTTTCTACCCTCTTTCCTTGGTTTCCTGTCTTTTCTGCAGTCCCTCCCTCTTCCTCCCTCCCGTTCTCCTCGTCCTTCACCTTCATGTCGTGGCTTGAAAAATGTCGCGTCAAGTTTATGGTCACGTCGCCCTTCTTCTAATTTCCTTTCCAGCGATAATGTATCCGCTACTCTTTCTATCTCTTCCTCTATCTTTATTCTTTCCTTCCTTTGTTTCCTGTCTGTTTTTGTCTTTTATGTTGATGTACCCGCTGCTCTCATTACCCCTTTCCTCTTCCTTTATCATTTCTTTCTTATTTTCTTTCCCTGTCTGTATCTTATCCGTTCCTTTTCCTTTATTTCCCCTTTTCTTCTTTCCCTGTTCGGCTTTTGTTTTGTGATGTATCCGCTTCTCATTTTATTTCCCCTGCTTTTATCCCTCCGCTGCTTCTCTCTTTCCCTCTCTCCTTTAATTTTTCTTCTTCCCTTTACGGTCATACTCCAAACTCTCCCTTACTCAGATATATCACTACGAACTTAAGAAAAAAAAAGGATCAGTAGCTTCCAAACGTTTTCTCCTTTGTTTTAAGTTCCACGTACCTCACTTCATATCACTCTCTGCTTGGTCTGTTTGCGCCTCTCTATCACTAGCAGGGAAGATTATTAATATGCCGATGTACGTAAGCAAAGAGGCTCATAGACAGCTTGTACGTATATATGAATGGACGGTCTCTGGCTGATATTGTCGGAACCAATTTCAAGATAATTCAGTTTAGTTTGCCTCGTCTCCCTTTGCCCTGGTCTTCCTTCTTTGGCATAAAAAAAAACGCGTTGATAGATTGATAGATAAACCAGTATAGCGATAGATAGATGGATGGATAGATAGATACTTGATTGCCTTGCTGGTGGATGGATGTCTGTCCGTCCTCAGTCTCTCTTCAGTGTCTTCGTGAAACTAGAATAATTGCATGGCTGTTCCACCACCGCCCCGCCCCAGCCTCCGCCCGCCCGCCCGCCACCCACACGTCTTCATCTGCATTTGTCCTTCTTATCCAATTCTGCAAAGCTCGGGAGGGTTTGCGAGAGAGAGAGAGAGAGAGAGAGAGAGAGAGAGAGAGAGAGAGAGAGAGAGAGAGAGAGAGAGAGAGAGAGAGAGAGAATAAAGAGTGAAACGGAAGGAAAAAAAAACCGTCACATGATGCTTGAGAGAGAGAGAGAGAGAGAGAGAGAGAGAGAGAGAGAGAGAGAGAGAGAGAGAGAGAGAGAGAGAGAGAGAGAGAGAGAGAGAGAGAGAGAGAGAAACAGAGAATAAAGAGTGAAACGGAAGGAAAAAAATACGTTACATGATGTTAGAGAGAGAGAGAGAGAGAGAGAGCTTGACTGGGATAATCTAACATCGCTCAGGGAAGATTGAACGATTCCTACAACCCCTATGTTGATCTGCGCCTTCTCTCCAACCCGCACCCCCCCCTCACTGCCCCACACCGTTCTGACCTCCTCCACGCCCGTTTTCCTTCTTTTTTCCTTCGCCTTACTCCGCTGCCTCAGTCCCCGTATTCCCCAAGTCTATATATACCAAGTCAAGTCACTCTGCTTCAAAACTGCGACCGGTACGCGCAGGGGGCGGTTTGGGGGTGAAGCAGCGGGATGACGTCACTTGAAGGTAAAAAAAAATACCCGCCTGTTAAGGGGTGACTAAACTTGCGGCCGTGTGTGCACTTTGGATGTGCGTGCTTGCTTTCTTTCACAGCGCGTTCAGGCAAGCCACTGATAAAAAAAGCCTTTTTTATTGTACTATTGCGTGACTGTAATTCCAATGCTTACAAACGGCGGTGTGGGGTGTGAGGGAGGGCATGTTGAAGTGATTGATTTAAATTAGTCCGCCTTTCTTCGTTTTCTCTAAATCCCTGTTTCTACATTCTCTAGTTTGGCTCCAAGCAACGTCACGCATAAGCCACGCCTCTGCCGGTCTCCTCCCACAAACCTGCGTATGACTTGACTTGGTATATATAGACTTAGCGTATTCCAAGACGCTTTCGGCTCTCGACAAATATTTCCAAAGGTCACAAAGAAGACTAGTTGGGTTCTCATGAGATTTTTAACGTTCATGGTGCAGAAGCCTTGTCAGATTATCAATAGACTCCTAAAACTACCCAATACCCACAACCTCTACGAAAGCCTTATCATATGTTTTGCAATGTTGGCGCAATAGAGGGAGACGTAAAAAATAAAAAGTGGGTGTGCGAGTCTCGAAATGTTTGAGAAAATGGCCCCATGCAGTTGTTTGCTTTCCTGCTCCTGCTACGCTCCGTTCTGCCATACCTCACCCGCCCTGTCCTGTACTTCGTCCTTCTTAGTACGTGATCTGTCCAGCCTCTTTATGTTACGCTTCGCCTATCTTGCCCCACTCTTCCTTGATCTCATCCTGTCTCGTTCTGGTTTCCTCCTATCCTGATCTGTTTCGTTTCGTTCTCTGTCAGCTCTATTTTCGATCCGTTTCTCTCTTGCTTATGCCTGCCCCATGCCACACACACACACACACACTAACATGCAAGTTCAGTTCGGTAATTCACTCTAATTTTTATCTCGTTCTTCCTCGTCGTTCTCTTGCTCCAGAGGCTTCAATTTACCTCCAAACCCGTAATTATCAGCTTAGGAACACACACACACACACACACACACACACACACACACACACACACACACACAGTCAGAAGTTCAAGGCAAACAAATGAACCTTCTCTTCCTTCCTCCCTCCCCTCCTTTCTTTCTTTCTCCCCTGAACACTAAAAAGCGCGGCTGGTGCAGCTCGGCCCCAAACAGACTAGATTCATCTATTTCCGTTTCATGTCCCGGGCGGTGCGCGCCGAGCAAGTTTCAGATGCAAGGAGCAAAAGAAAAAGTTGGGCGGGGTTGTTACGTAACTTTGTGGGCTAAAGTGTAATACCCTACCTGTTTTTTTGCAGCAGCTGTATTTTGATAATAAGACAAAGTGAAGAAGTCATTGCAGCTGTATACTCCTCACTAGCATTTCGGCTCCGTCCCTATTGAGTCTCAATCAAGGAAGCGGAAGGGAAAGGACTTAGTGCTGCTTAAAGGCACAATGGTAACTGTTAAGGAAAAGTAACACAATGGAGAAGCTGTACTCATCACTGTTCACGAGTTTTTAGCAAGAATAAGGTACAGTTAAGTGGAAAAAAAAAAACTAACATAAGGAGGTGGCTGAGTGTTCAACGTGACGGCGCGGCGTTAAGGAGGACGCAGGTTCGGGTCCCGACCGCCGCTTTAAGCTGACAATTTTCAGTCATCGCCGAATGACCTTAACTACCCACATGCTGTTCTGAAGACCATCTGTCAACCCAGACTCTAGATTCTCTCTCTAAAAGAGAATCAAAGATGAAATCTGGGGGGTGGGTTGGGGGAGGTGGAGCATGAGCCAAGCTAGATGGCCCCACTACAAACATTTGCCTGGGCCATTGCGGGCTGGGGCCGACCACCAGATCCCACCAAGAAAGACTACCGGCGCCAAAGGCGAAACGTAAAAACAAAATGTCTTACCTGTAAATGTAGAGAAAAGAAAGAAGCTAAAAGGAAATGATCGTAAGGTGTTGGCCGCTGATAAGGGAGACCAGAGTTCAGTGACAAAGGGAAAAAAATCTTAATATTTTAAATTTATTCCGAGGTAATGAAAAATAACACTTCAACAACATTACTACACGTCCGTAACAAACAACGAGAAAACTAATAAGGCACGTCAGTAATAGACAGCAAGACAACAATAATAATAATAAATTACTACGCCGGCAACTCATTCTAAAGTAATGAAAAATAACACTCCAACAACATTAGAACGCGTCAGTAATGTTTTCGCTTTTGTTCCTCATTTCTTTTTGGGCTCTTTTCCTTATGTATTAGTTTTTAAAGCATTGCTCATTCCCCTATTGTTAATCTCGCCTGGGTGTGTGTCATTCTGATGCCCTCGGTCACTATTGAAGACACGTCCCAGTGCCTTAAGGTTATGGCTCTAACAGAGGGCAGCATTTCGTAACCTTTACTGCTTATTCCATGGTGCTTGGAATGAAGCTTATCGTGCTCAGAGCATAGTATTTATCGGTTTCTGACGCGTAACTGTTGCCAAGAAACATCAGGAATTAACTATTTTAACGATGATTATAAGTGAATCTCCTCATTGGGATCCACGAGACAGTTTTTGGGTCGAAAGTCGGTAAATATAAGAGGCTGAGTAAGACAATCTGGCAACGTTGGTGTGACTCAGGCCAATGTACTGCCATTTTCTCTGGTCTCTTGATTATTGATGGAATCTTTGAATACCTATTTGCTAGAAGACAAAGAAATCAAACATCGAATTGACTTTTCTATTTACTTCCTGATCCTGTAGCAAAGTTGCCTACAGCCAAATTATAGGGAGTCCTGAGCAACCTGTGGCTGATGTTAATGTACCTATACTTAAGTTGAGCGATGTCACGCATAAATAGGGCTTAGAAACGTTGATAGAAACGAAGTGACTGAATGACATTTCGAGTTGTAAGAGTAACGTGTGATCGAGGGCACCCTTCAGGAGGCAACCAGCGACTTTAATTTGAAACATTCGAGACAAAGGAAACGGACCGAAAGCTGATGAGGGAAGAAAGAGAAGGTGATAAAAAGTTGTTAAAAATCAATGACTCGGGAACGTGTGATAATAATAATAATTAAATACCTAATGAGACGGAAAAGAATGATGATTAGAGAGGTGATATAAATAATTAAAATTCAATGACACGAGAGAGGAGTGGGTGCGATAAAAAGGAATAAAGAACTGATGGGAGGGGAAAATAACAATGAGAAAGGACGGGGACAGTACCGGTGACGGGGGAGAATGTGTGACAGAAAACATTCCATGATAAATATAAGTAAGTGAGGTAAGAGCGAGAGAGGAAGGGAGAAAATGGTTTAAAATAGTGGACGTTCGAAAAATTATCTTTCATAACAATACACAGCCTCATTAGTCTCTCTCTCTCTCTCTCTCTCTCTCTCTCTCTCTCTCTCTCTCTCTCTCTCTCTCTCTCTCTCTCTCTCTCTCTCTCTCTCTCCCCATGACCCATTATTTCCATACATTTCTTTCTATATATATTTTAAGAGCAGCCTCACGAGAGAAGCCGCAGGTGTAGCCAGACCAATTGTCGTCTTAAGCTTCACTCGCACAGTAGCCAGAACAAGAGGGTCACCTTATATGCCTTACGATCCCCTTCCCTCGCTGAAGCACCATCGCGCGACTCATCCCTTAGTGCAGCACGCGTCCGAGGGGAGATTGGGTGCTTTTCTTTCCCCTCTCTCGCTGCTTCACTTGATTGAGGAAGGGATGAAATGGATTTTGTGTGTGTGTGTGTGTGTGTGTGTGTGTGTGTGTGTGTGTGTGTGTGTGTGTGTGTGTGTGTGTGTAAGCAATTAGTACCCTCCACACACAAAAAAAGATACTTCGTTTGCAGTTTATTACCTGGGTCATTTAAGCTCCCATGCAACAGGTAAATTCTCGGAAATTGTGAAAACCCGCATGTACTCAGCATTTACACACACACACACACACACACACACACACACACACACAGAGAGAGAGAGAGAGAGAGAGAGAGAGAGAGAGAGAGAGAGAGAGAGAGAGAGAGAGAGAGAGAGAGAGAGAGAGAGAGAGAGAGAGAGAGAGAGAGAGAGAGAGAGAGAGAAAGCAAACATGTACACATACACACAAACAAAGCAGGTAAATAGACAAAACAAACACAAATACAAACGCGTGCCTAATTAAATGAGAAAACACACACACACACACACACACACACACACACACACACACACACACACACACACACACAAACACACTTCGGTGAGGGTATGTGTGTGTGTGTGTGTGTGTGTGTGTGTGTGTGTGTGTGTGTGTGTGTGTGTGCTGAACCAAAGCTTTGACGAACTTTCTCCTGTTTGCTCGCGTAGTTTTTTCTTCACCAACTACACTTTTTTCCCTTTCACAAACTTCGGGGGAGAGGACGAGAAATTCAACAGTAAGGGCGAACGAAGAACATGTGAATGGAATGGAGACTTCGGGAGGACTTCGCAACGAGTCTCTTTTCTTTCGCATCAGTAACGTAACGAGGTGCTCTGTCTGTCTGTCTGTCGAACTTATCCTACTTATGACTGCCCGAAGGATGCTGCAAATGTTTAATTCCACCACTGCAAAGGGTCTGGCAGATATTAATTTTAGGTCTTCATTCACCTAGTTTCAAAGGTTTTATTTTTATTTTTTTTGTATGTATTTTTCATTCGCCTCCGTATGATCTGTAATTTATTTATTAACTGAAAAATGTATCGTGACCTCAGGAAATCATTATAATCTTCGTTTTTTTGGCCATGAATCAAGAGTTTTTCCTTTCATCTCATCCAGTAAGTTAATCAGAATTCTGTCAATCGTTTCAATCGCATTACTTTTTTTTTTCATTAAGTGAACGGTACTGAGGTGATATTTTTCTTCTTTTATCTGTATTTAATCAGATTTAAAGACGGTGAAAACGAATTATGTTTGCGATCATCACGGAAGAAAAAATAAATATCCGATCATCGTTTTGGAGTTGAATTACTGTTTTATCATTGATGGGGCGGTACTGGGCCGGTATTTTCCTTCATTTATCTGTGTTTGACCGGATTTGAATAAAGTAAAACGAATCATCAATCTTGCGATCATCATGGCGGGTAGGTCAAACATCCTCGCCATGCTCCGCTTCCTTACATTTTCAATCATCGCCGCGGGGGAAGCTTGTCACGTATGATAAAACAACACATTTAGACTGATTCTGCTCTTTTCACTCTCGATTGGCCGGTCAAGTATAAGCTGTTTTTTTTATATCATACACACACACGGCCGGGCGCCACCGTCACACCTGTTCCCTTATTAAAACCCGTGGAAGTGTATGTGTGTGAGTTCTGCTTTTTTCTCTGACTCATATTGCTTGATTTTTTTTTAAGTGCGTTTTCCACACTGGTACACTGGGTCACAAAAGAGAAGGAGGAGGAGGAGGTGGAGGAGTTGGAGGAGGGGGAGGAAAAGAAGAAGTAAGAGAAAGAGAAAGAAAAGGAGGAGGAGGAGGAAGAAGATAAAGATAGAGGACGGGGAAGAGGAAGAGGGGGAGGAGTTAGAGGAGGAGGAGGAGGAGGAGGAGGAAGGGAATGGAGACGAGAAAAAGGAGATATGATAAAAAAAGTTGGATTCGGTCACAAAGGTAATGCTTGAAAGAAAAAAAATAAAGAAAAACCCAGCTTGCAGTAAAACCGGCTTGAACATTGCTCCGCCGAGGCTGTTCCGGCTGATGTGCTGTATGCTGTTATTGCTGCTGTTCTTTATGGAGGCTGTTCTGCTGATCTGGTTCACCCGGTTGTTGCTCCTGCCGCCCTTGTTTCCATCGGCCTGTGCTCGGTGCCGAGAAATATTGTTTTTATCGTCCAAAGGTGATGTGTACGGAGGAGTATGACTATTGGTTATGGCTTATGGGGAGCACGGGGTCTCTCTCTCTCTCTCTCTCTCTCTCTCTCTCGATTCAGTCTTCACTATTGAAAGGATTGCATAAATGTGAATGAGAGAGAGAGAGAGAGAGAGAGAGAGAGAGAGAGAGAGAGAGAGAGAGAGAGAGAGAGAGAGAGAGAGAGAGAGAGAGAGAGAGAGAGAGAGAGAAATGATTTGTTTTTCGTTATCAATGTCGATTCAAACTGTAACACTTGTTTCGCCTCTGATAGAAGTTGTGTATTTTTTCCGAGTAATATAAATATTTTTCCTTACGTGCATATTTATTTATTTTTTTAGGTGGAAACATATGCGTTTTTTTGTTCGTCTTTTACATCGGTTTCTTTTGTAGATTTTAGTGTTTGTTGCGCCGCGTTTATAAATGGAGTAGGACTTGCATTAGGAATCACTGGAGGGGAAAACTAATCAAATCACACACACACACACACACACACACACACACACAGAGACACAGAGAGACACACACAGACACCCACCCACCCACCCACACATTGGGTCATGGCAATATCCCGCTCTCCCGTCAATAACACACACACACACACACACACACACACACACACACACACACACACACACACACACACACACACACACACACACACACAGAAAAAAACACAGCCGGCAGTGCAGAACGAAGGAAACACTGTCAGCCTGTGTGTGTGTGTGTGTGTGTGTGTGTGTATGTGTGTGTATGTTAGCCCTTTAAACATGTAGATATTCCTCGATACATTTTTTCTCTCTCTCTCTCTCATGACACACAGTGCACTAACACTTTGCAAACCCGTTGACGTAACGATGAGAGAGAGAGAGAGAGAGAGAGAGAGAGAGAGAGAGAGAGAGAGAGAGAGAGAGAGAGAGAGAGAGAGAGAGACACTACCACCACCACCACCTAACCAACCCTACTAAAAACAACCAAACCTTAAACATATTTAACCCAACCCAACCCAACCCATCACTGCTCAACCCAACCCAACCCAGGCCAACCCATCACTGCTCAACCCAACCCAACCTAACCCTACCAGTCACTCTCAGCCGGACAGCCAAACTAGGGCAATGGACGCGCTATATCCGTCAGGCGGGATGGATGGTGCGCTTAGCCATAACAATTAGGGAGGGAATGCTAGAAATACCCGACGCTCTCACGCCCTCGAAGTCATCTGTGTAGCTGTGTTGTTGATCTGGCTTCAGGGTGTGTTTTGGATGGGTTTTAAGTTTGGATTGGGCTGGCTGTGAGCTTAGTTTGGACTGGTTTTGAGCTTGGTTTTGTTTATTTTTTTTGTCTGATTTTGTGCTTGGTTGGGCTGACTTTAAGCTTTTTATAATTTTTTTAGGTGCTGACTATAGGGCCTGTGAGCTCTCTTGACGATCTCTTGGACGGCCCCAGTCCGTTAATGGCGCAGACGAATTTTATTTATAGTGGCTGCTGTGATATGTCTCCTTGCTTGACGCTAGCTGCCCCCGGTGCTCCACTGAAACGATGTCGCTGAGGTTAGAGTTGACTGAAGGTCCAGAGAGCATGTGGGTAAACTTCCACCACTCGGTGAAGACTTGAAAAATCAGCGTGTTTTGGTTGGACTCGAACCTTGGTCCACGGGTTCACCACGCCCGCACGCTGACTACTTGGCCACCGGGATGCTTGGCTCATGCTGCCCCCCCCCGTGCTACCCTTGAACATAGTCGCGTAAGTTAGGGTTGATTGAAAATATGGGCGGCATGTGGGTAATTGTCCGACATTCGGCGATGGTTGAAAACTGTCATCGTGCACAGGTGGGATTTGACCCTAAGTCCATCGGCTCACCACGCCCTCACGCTATCCACTCGGCCTCCGGTTCACCCGCTTGGTTTGGAGTGGTACTTTGTTATCCTCTTTTCTTTTGTGCCGTGGTCAGGCAGAATTTGCATTGGGCTGATATGGATTTGATAAAGTAATATAAAGGTATGTTAGGTCAAGTTAGGTTAGATAGATTAGCATAGAGGTAGGTTAGGCTACTTTTAGAATAGGCTGGGCTCCGTGGTATGTCTGAGGTTGGTATAGACTTATTATTTGCATGGTTCGGGCTGGATCATTTAAGGAAAGTCAGGTCTGTCTGCCTCTCAGCGCTCCCAGGGGAGAGGGACAGCAATGAGTGAAGAGAAATGAAATCAGTGAGAGGAAATTTCAGAGTGGGTGAGAGTTTTTAAAGGGAGAGTTGCGAGGAAGGGGAGGAATAGGACAAGGAAGAGGATGGGGATGAGGAGGGCGAGGGAGTAAAGGGCATGTAAAAATAAGAGAAAAAAAGGGAAAATTTGACACGACGAGAGAGAGAGAGAGAGAGAGAGAGAGAGAGAGAGAGAGAGAGAGAGAGAGAGAGAGAGAGAGAGAGAGAGAGAGAGAGAGAGAGAGAGAGAGAGAGAGAGAGGACAATAATTACCACAGATTAAGAGGAAAGATAAAGAAATAAGAAAAAAATATACTCTCTGCAGACAGTTCTTTCTGAATAGGTCACATATCAATACAAAGAGGCAGGAAGACATTGACAAACAGAGATTAATAGAGAGACAAACAGGTAGAAAGCGATTGATTGGGAGACACAAATAAAGATAACAGACAAGCAATTATTAGAGGATAACAGACAGACAGGTCGATGTAGAGGCAGTTAAGAGACAGGTACACAGACACAGAAACACAGACAAACATAGACAGACATGGATAGACGGTGAGTTCAAAGACACACATGAACACACACACACACACACACACACACACACACAGAGGAAGGACGTAGGAAACAAACATTGGGCGCATCCTGACTATAAATATCGAATGTGTAGGTATGGAAAGGTTTGTTATATTGTACCTGGCGGAGCTCAATACCTGGTGGTGCCTAATATTGGGAGACATGTGACTAAGGGAACGAAATAGTAAGGTAAGGTAAGGGAAGGGAAGGGAAGGGAAGGGTAGGGAGAAGAAAGTGATTGAAGGGATTGGAAGAGGAGCAAAAGGAATAAGAGGAAAGTAGATGAAAGGGAATAGAAGGAAAGGGAAGGGAAGGGAAGGGAAGGGTAGGGAGAAGAAAATGAAAGTGATAAAAGGGACTGGAAGAGGAGGAAAAGGAATAGAAGGAAAGGGGATGGAAGGAAATTAATGGAAAGGAAAGGGAAGGGAAGAGAAGGTAGAATGGAGGAAAAAGTAAAAAAAATGCGAGAAGAAAAAAAAAGAGAATGGAAATGGAAGACAAAATGAAAAAAAAGGAAAAATAGAAGAAAGGGCGAAGAAAGGAAGAGAAACAGGTCGGAGAAAAGTACACGGAAGGGAAGGGAAGCTGAAGAAGAAAGGAGGAAAAGATAGAGAGGAAAAGAAACAATGGAAATGGAAGAGTTAAAATGAAAAGGGAGAAGAGAAGAGAGGGCAAAGAAAGAAAGAAAAAAAACCCAGGTCGTAGAAAAGGTAAGGTGGAGAAAAAAGAAAAAGAAAAAATGGAAACGGGAGAGTTAAAATGAAAACGGAAAAGAGAAGAAAGGGGAAGGAAAGAAAAAAAAACAGGTAGGTGGGTAGGAAGGTAGGTAGGTAGGTAGGAAGGAAAGGTAGGCAACAGGTCGCTAGACACAGGTAGGCTGGGAGGTAGCAGGTAGAGACTCGGTCGTTTGCTCCCGCGAAACTGGAATAGAATTTTCAGGTGAATTAACAACCAAAAGTGTAGTTGGGGAAAGTGGAAAGGGGAGGGAGAGAAGGAGGAGGAGGAGGAGGAGACGAGAGTGAGGAGGATAAAGGAAAGAAGTAGAGTAGGAAAATGAAGACTAAGCAAAAGGAAATGAGGAAATGAAAAAAAAAGTGGAGACGAGAAATGTGGAGGAGGGAAATGAGAATAAGTAAAAGGGAAGAGGAGAGAAAAGGAGAGGAGAATAAAGAGGAATAGGAGGGTAAGGAAGATGAGGAGGAGCGAGAGAAGAGGATGAGGGAGATAAATAGAAAGAAGAGGAAGAAGAAGAGAGAAAGTAGGTGGAGTAGAAGAGGAAAGTATGTGGAAGGAGTGAACTGAAGGAAAGAAGAAAAGGAGGAGGAAGAGGTGGTGAAAAGGGGGAAGAAGAGGGAAGGGGAGAAGTGGAATGAAAGGGTTAAATGAAGGGAAAGAGGGGAGGGAGGGAAAATAGGGTTAAACGAGACGAATTGAAGCGGAAAGCGAATGAAGTGGAATATACGGAAGTGGAGGTGAGTGGAACGTGGCTAAGTGGAGTGGTGGAGTTGGGAGGAGAGAGAGAGAGAGAGAGAGAGAGAGAGAGAGAGAGAGAGAGAGAGAGAGAGAGAGAGAGAGAGAGAGAGAGAGAGAGAGAGAGAGAGAGAGAGAGAGAGAGAGAGAGAGAGAGAGAGAGAGAGAGAGTCAAAAACACACACACACACACACACACACACACACACACACACACACACACACACACACACACACACACACACACACACACACACACACCTCCTCCTCGTCTTCCTTTTTCAATTCACTCTTCTCCTCTTTTCCACCATTGCTCCTTCCTTCCTTTTCCCCTCCTTTCCTTCCTTCCTTCCTGCGCTCCCTTCCCTCTGCTTCCTCACGCTGCCTCACCCTTCTCTCTCTCATGCTGACTCTTGCACACTTCAGCGACCTGCAATATCGTGATTCTCTTCATTATCAAAACTGCATTCACGCCACTTCTCAATTTTAAGTCTCCTTCTCTTCTCCTTTACTCTTTCTCTCTCCTCCACCTCCTCTTGCTCCTTCCTGATCTTTTCTATTAACTCTTTTAACAGTTTGTCACTTCCCCTTTACCTCCTCCTCCTCCTCCTCGTCCTCCTCCGCCTCCGCCTCCTCCTTCCATTTCTTCTCGTGCCATTTTCTGGGCACTCTCTTCTTCGCTTCCTCCTCCTATTATCTGGTCATCGCTCATCTTCTGTTCCTTCTTCTTTTACTGCCTTCTTCTTCTCCCTCTCCTCCTCCACTTTCTCCCTGTCCTCCTCTTCATTCTCCCCTTCCTCTTCCCCCTCCATCTCCACTGTCTCTCCTTCCTCCTCCTCCTCCTCCTCCTCCTCCATCCCTGCTGTGAGTTATAAGAGGGAGGAGAGGACGAATTTCTGCCTTTCAGAGGATGCAAAAATTCCCTCCTTTGTAGTCTGGAATGAGAGAATGAAAGGGAGGCCGACGTTGGGATGTTATTCTGTATGCTGTACACGCCGTCCACATTTATCAGGGGCGGCGGGATGGAAATAGACCAGACCAGAGACCCGTTCGATCCTGGTAGATAGCAACTAAGTTGTTGCTTAAATTATAGGCTCACGGAGTAGAGGGTAAAGTTTTGAACTGGGTCAAGGCGTGGCTTAGCAATAGGAAGCAAAGAGTGCAAATCAATGGTAAAAGATCTGACTGGGGATGTGTTACGAGTGGGGTCCCACAAGGTTCGGTTTTAGGTCCACTTTTGTTTATTATTCATATCTATGACTTTGATACAGGAATTAGTAGTGATGTCAGTAAGTTTGCAGATGATACCAAGATCGGTAGAGTAATTGAGTCGGATCAGGACGCTAGTATTCTCCAGGGTGAACTAAACAGATTGTATGACTGGGCGGATAAATGGCAGATGGAGTTCAATGTAGGGAAGTGCAGTTTTCTGAGTGTAGGTAGGAACAATCCCTCACATAAATATTGCTTAAATGACACTCTCATAAGCAGGTCTGGGTGCGAGAGGGATTTAGGGGTCTTAGTGAGCTCCGTCCAAGGGCACAATGCATTCAAGCTAGAAATCGAGCAAATAGGGTACTGGGATTTATTTCAAGGAGCGTCAGCAACAAAAGCGCCGAAGTCTTCCTCAAACTATATTTAGCATTAGTTAGACCTCATCTTGACTATGCGGTTCAGTTCTGGTCACCTTACTATAGAATGGATATCAAAATGTTAGAATCGGTGCAGTGGAGGATGACTAAGATGATTCAGGGGTTGAGAAACTTGCCATACGAGTAAAGACTCAAACAGTTAAACTTGCATTCTCTAGAAAGGCGAAGGGTGCGTGGAGACATGATCGAGGTTTATAAATGGATGAAGGGCTTTAATTAGGGGGATATTCATAAGGTTTTGTTGGTAAGAGAACCGGGTAGGACACGAAGTAATGGGTTTAAACTGGATAAATTCAGATTCAACAGGGACATAGGCAAAAATTGGTTTACTAACAGGGTGGTGGATGAGTGGAATAGGCTAAGCAGTCATGTGGTGAGTGCCAATACAATTGTCACATTAAAAAATAGACTAGATAAATTCATGGACAGCGATATTAGGTGGGGTTAGATACACGGGAGCTTAGGTTCAAAGGAGCTGCCTACCAGCCTCTTGCAGCCTCCTACGTTCTTATGTTCTTATATTCTAACTATAATCTCCTGGTTGATTTTTGACACCGTGAAATCAGAACGTCGATACTTCGGATACGTTGTAGATTAGGTAAGGTTAGGTGAAGGTTAAGATATGGTCTGAATATTTCTTAGAAGCGACGGGGTGCAACTATAGTCTGTAAACTCCTGCTTGATTCTTGCCAGCGTGAAACAGAAGAGCATCGACCATCCAGATCTATAAAGTGAAGGGGAGGAAGGAGGATAAAGGGAGGCGGAGAGAGGCTGCGTGAAGAATGTGTGATTGTGTGAGTGTGAATGGCCGACTGAGTGTGAGATTGAGTGAGTGAGCGAGTAAAGAATTGCTTGATTGAATGACTGAGTGTCTGAGGGAGCGTCTAGTGATTGAGTGAGTGAGTAAAGAATTGCTTGATTGAATGATTGAGTGTCTGAGGGAGCGTCTAGTGATCGAGTGATTGAGTGAGTGAGTAAAGAATTGCTTGATTGAATGACTGAGTGTCTGATGGAGCGTCTAGTGATTGAGTGATTGAGTGAGTGAGTAAAGAATTGCTTGATTGAATGATTGAGTGTCTGAGGGAGCGTCTAGTGATTGAGTGATTGAGTGAGTGAGTAAAGATTTGCTTGATTGAATGATTGAGTGTCTGAGGGAGCGTCTAGTGATTGAGTGAATGAGTGAGTGAGTAAAGATTTGCTTGATTGAATGATTGAGTGTCTGAGGGAGCGTCTAGTGATTGAGTGAGCGAGTAAAGAATTGCTTGATTGAATGATTGAGTGTCTGAGGGAGCGTCTAGTGATTGAGTGATTGAGTGAGTGAGTAAAGAATTGCTTGATTGAATGATTGAGTGTCTGAGGGAGCGTCTAGTGATTGAGTGATTGAGTGAGTGAGTAAAGAATTGCTTGACTGTATGACTGAATGGCTGAGGACGCGTCTAGTGATTGAGTGATTGAGTGAGTGAGTAAAGAATTGCTTGACTGAATGATTGAGTTGGTGAGGAAACGTCTAGTGTTTGAGTGATTGACTGAGGAAGCAACTTGTGATTCAGTGATTGGGTGATAGAGTGAGTGAGAGGGATTGATTGACTGAGTGAGTGAGTGAGTGACTGACTGAGGGAGCTACAAGTGACTGATTGACTGGGTGACTGAGTGAGTGAAAGAGTGATTGAGTGATCGAGTGTTTTGAGTGAGTGAGTTGGTAAGTGATTGATTGAGTGGGTGAGTTAGTGAGTGGGTAAGCGAGTGAACAAGCAAGTGAGTAATTGAGTGAGTGGATGAGTCTGTGTAAGTGGTTGATTGAGTGGGTGAGTTAGTGAGTGGGTAAGCGAGTGGACAAGCAAATGGGTGATTGAGGAAGCAGTTAGTGATTGAGTGGGTGAGTTAGTGAGTGGGTAAGCGAGTGGACAAGCAAGTGGGTGATTGAGGAAGCAGTTAATGATTGAGTGGGTGAGTTAGTGAGTAAGTGGGTGAGTTAGTGAGTGAGTTGGTAAGTGATTGAGTGAGTGATTGAGTTAGTGAGTAAGTGAGTGAACAAACAAGTGAGTGATTGAAGGAAAAATGCTCGCCCTGAGGAAATACAGTTTGATTGCCAATTAAATTTTGTGATTACGTATTCTTTCTTACGTTCTGCAGACCAATTAAGGGCGTTCGGCGCATCCCGGAGGAGAAGAAGAGGAGGAGGAGGAGGAGGAAATGATGCATCCTTCTTCGCATAGAGTTGTTTGCTCTTCGAAATAAGTGAAGAAAAGAAAACGGGAAATATTTTGGGGCTGCTCGACTCAATTACGGTGCATTGATGATGATGATGATGATGATGATGATGGTGATAGTTGTGATGATAATGGTGGATGGTGGTGGTGTGGATGGTAATGATGTGTTGAAGGTTGTGATGATGATAATGATGATGATGATGGTGAGAGCGAGGGAATATAAACAAAAACACAGACAGATATAAAACACGCCGAAAAAATGATCTCTCACACACACACACACACACACACACACACACACACCTACCACTTATACAATATTCAGTTACCGACACCAACCTCGTCTATATTTACTCACGGTTCCTTTCATTTATTCAGTAACCCGTTCATTCATTCAATCTCGACCTATCGTATATATTCCACTGGTCGCTGGCTGGTCGAATTCTGGGCTCTAAGGGGGCGGCTCTACGTCTGGGGTCTTTATACAGCTTCTTGCGTTAGTCTTTTCAAGTTGTCTCCACTTCACGATGAGGTAGTGAGCGGCAGAGGGCGGAAGGCACAGTCGTTGCTCGTGTGGCCGTGTTCCAAGCCATCCCGCACCGAGATAATGTCAGTTATTTCCAATTAAGATCAACGGGATAGTAGGACGAGGAAGAAAGGAGGGAGAAGAAAGAATGGAGTAGGAGAAGGAGAAAGAAAAGAAGAAGAAAAGAAGAAGAAGAAGAAGAGGAAGAAGAGAAAGAAGAAAAAGAAGAAGAACAAGAAGAGAAGAAACAGGAAAGAACAAGAAATATGATGAAGATAAGAAAGGAAAGTGGAGAGGAAGGAGACGGAGCAAAGCAACACACACACACACACACACACACACACACACACACACACACACACACACACACACACACACACACACACACACACACACACACACGCACAAACACACACAGACCGTGGCCTCCTGTCTTGTATTTCCTGGTCCGCTGTAAAGTCACTCCGTCCCTCCTTTCTGACCTCTCTTCGCGTGTTTTCCCCCTCCGTGTGTGCCCTCCCCTTTGGCTCCTGGCGGCGGCGTCTTCCAGTCTGCATTCCCTTTAATAATGGAGTGAGTGAGGCAACGCAAACCTTGGGACTCCTCTAATTTTTCTGTTTTTTTTCTTGTCTGCGTCTTTGTATTTTTGTTTTGCTGTGGTTGTTCATCCTGTTCTTGTTCTCTTCGTCATTCTTTTTCTTTTCGGTCTTGTTTTACTTTTTCTTCTTCTCATCATCATCATCATCATTGTCTTCTCTTGATTCTTCTTCTTCTTCCTTACCTTCATTTCTCCTCGTTTTTGTTGTTATATTTTCGTCGCGTCCCTCTGCCAACAACATCTTAAAGACCTTTGTATTACTGAGACATTTTCTGCTCTTTCTCCTTATCTTCATTACCTTCCTCTTATTCTTCTTTCGCCCCCCCCCCCTCCTCCTCTTCGTCCTTCTCCTCCTGTTCGTCTTCCTCCTTTATTTAACCTTTTACTCTAAGTTTCTTCATATTTTTCTCCTCGGTTCCACTCCCTTTTCCTGCTCCGTAAGTCTTTCCTCCTACCTTCCTATCTCCTGCTCCTCCTCTTGCTGTCCTTACTCCTCCTATTCTTCCTGCTGCACCAAACTTAGCACCCACTTCCCCCTCCTCCTCCTCCTCCTCCTCCTCCTCCCGCCCATTAACAGAACCCTTACCGTCCTCTGAGCGACAATTGCAGAGACTCTATAATTTTTGCACGAACCCAAGAGACGCGGGTCGATCTGTTGGTGGTGGTGGAGGTGGTGATGGTGGTGGAGGAGGTGGAGGAGGAGGTGGTGGTGGAGGTGAAAATGGTTTGTGGTTTGTACTTATGTGTTC
The DNA here is from genome assembly GCF_024679095.1 of Eriocheir sinensis. Lineage (NCBI taxonomy): Eukaryota > Metazoa > Arthropoda > Malacostraca > Decapoda > Varunidae > Eriocheir > Eriocheir sinensis. The sequence goes on along the minus strand of NC_066513.1, from coordinate 24,972,680 downwards.
TTCTGTTCAATCCTTCCTTCTCCATCTTGTTCTTTTTCTTGTTCTTCTTGTGCTTTTCCTTTTTCTTGTTCCTGTTGTTGTTGTTGTTGCTCTTCTTCTTCTTCTTCTTCTTCTTCTTTTTGTTCTTCTTGTTCTAGTTCTTATTCTTGTTCTTGTTCTTCTTGTTCTTTTTCTTCTTCTATCCCTCTCATAAGTTATATTCTCTTTACACAACTTTCTTTTTTACTTTGTCAGTTTTTCTTTTTACATTCTCTTCTTCTGGTCCATCATTTTCTTAGTTTTCTTTTTCCATTCTTTTTATTCAAGCATCTTCTCTTTACCGAATTACGCTCTTTCTCCTCCATTGCTTCTTCTCTTCCTCCTTTTCCATTTATTCATCGTCCTCCTCCTCCTCCTCCTCCTCCTGCTCCCTCTTTTTGTCTTCTTTCTCCTCCTCCTCCTCCTCCTCCTCCTCCTTTGACCGATCCAGTTGAATAAATGAACTAACTAGATAAATAAATAAATAATTAAACGCTACGTAAAATAAAAGTTGAATATATTGAGAATGTAAGTGAACAAACGATATGAAAGTAGGCAGGATTTTAATACGAGAGATGAGTGAAATGAATAAGTAAATAAAATATGAACAAATAAATTTACAAACGCCGTAAAGTCCGATCTTGATGGCGTTCCTGTGGCGTTTGACTCGACTCGTTCACTCGTCTATTTCGGCAGCAACACAACGCTGTACAAGACAAACAAATTTCAACTCCATTGCAACACCTGTTATTGTTTCTCGTGTGTGTGTGTGTGTGTGAGAGAGAGAGAGAGAGAGAGAGAGAGAGAGAGAGAGAGAGAGAGAGAGAGAGAGAGAGAGAGAGAGAGAGAGAGAGAGAGAGAGAGAGAGAGAGAGAGAGAGAGAGAGAGAGAGAGAGAGAGAATAATAGTTACATAGTATTTCATAGACATTCAGCCCATACAGACCCTATAGCCCATACAAGATGATGTCCTAAAACTTAGTGATACTATAACTAACAAATAGCCAAATGGTCAACAAGACTGTATAGAGAGAGACCCTTTAACCATATTTTTCCGCCATGCCCTGATCAAACTTAAAATACAAGCATAATGAGACACACCTGAAATGCACGTCATCAACCTTCTTCATCAACTGTCCCTCACACGCTTCCTCTCGTACCTGTTCCCTGTGTCCTTTAATTGAAATCGGACTTCGTTATCCGTAGAATTTTAGTCCCCGTACGTTCAGCAAACACTCGTCCTTGGTGTGTCCACGTTCGTCTGTCTGTTTGTCTGTATGCCTGGCCGTCTATCCTCCTCCGTCTGTCTGTCTGTATGCCTGGCCGTCTATCCTCCTCCGTCTGTCTGTCTGTATGCCTGGCCGTCTATCCTCCTCCGTCTGTCTGTCTGTATGCCTGGCCGTCTATCCTCCTCCGTCTGTCTGTCTGTATGCCTGGCCGTCTATCCTCCTCCGTCTGTCTGTCTGATATTCGTGGTTTTATTCGGTCAGTTATAACAGAAATGGACGTCCTTCATCATTAGTGTCCGACTTTCTGCCAATTTTCCTTGCACCCGCGCGCTTTATGTCCCTGTGTGTTCGTCTGTGTGCCTGTCTGTCCACCCGTCTGCCCCTCGTCAGGTGCCACACATCCTCGCAGTGGTGAAAGAGGCAGACACAGCCATCACGAGCCCGGTGATGGCCGCTTAGCTCCCTGATGGCCGACCTTAACAAATATTGCTTCTCGGAGGCCGGCGACCACGCTAGATTTAACCTCCAACATATGACGAAGGAGGACGGCTAGCAGAGGAGGAGGTGCAGAAGGAGGAGCAGGAGGGAGGAGGGAAGACGGGGAAGGTATATGAGGAAGACAAGGGCGGTAATGGATCATATAAGGAGGAGGAGGAAGAGGAGGAGGAGGAGACGGAAGGTGGTAATGGGTCGTAGGAGAGGAAAAATAATACGTGATGGTGGTGAAGGAGGGAAGGAAGAGGAAAATATGAGAGGGGGTGATTTAGGAAAAGGAGAAGGAGGAGGAGGAGGAGGAGGAGGCATGACTGAGACGGAGGAGATAAGAGGAAGAACGTTAGGGATGGAGGAAAGCAAAAAAATAAAGAAGGAAGAGAAATGGGTACTGAAAGGGAGAGACGAGGAGGAGGAGGAGGAGGAGGAGGAGGAGGAGGAGGAGCAATGAATGATGGTATGGGAGGAAGGAAGCAAGAAAAGACGGAAATGAGGAGAGGAGATGAAAGAGATGACACAGGAGGAAGAAGGAGAGGAGGAGGGAGGGAGGGAGGGAGGGAGGGAAGAAGATATGACAAAGAGGAGGGAGGAGAGGAAGGAGATGGTGAAGATAGGGAAGAAAAGGTATAGGTTGTTAGAGAGAGAGAGAGAGAGAGAGAGAGAGAGAGAGAGAGAGAGAGAGAGAGAGAGAGAGAGAGAGAGAGAGAGAGAGAGAGAGAGAGAGAGAGAGAGAGAGAGAGAGAGAGAGAGAGAGAGAGAGAGAGAGAGAGAGAGAGAGAGAGAGAGAGAGAGAGAGAGACATTTATGGGGCAATAGCATAAGACTTCCTTCTCTTTTTCTTTCACTTTTCTCTTCTTTTTTTTTTCCCAAAGACCGATTTGTTAGTGATAAGAGCCAAGAACTCAACGCTGATGAAGTCCAGACGGAAAGGACCGGAAGGGAAAGGGAGGGAAGGGAAGGGAAGGGAAGGGAAAGGAGTGAAGGGAAGGAGGAGAGGACGAGGGAGGAGGAGGAGATATAAGAGAGAAAGTGAGGAGGAGGAGGAGGAAGAGGAGGGAAGAGAACAGACAGGAAGGAGGTAAAGAAAGGAAAAAGACTGACACGAAAGGAAGAAGATAGGAAAGGAGGAAGAAGAGGAGAGAGAAGGTGAGGAGAAGGAGGAGGAAGAGGAGGGAAGAGAACAGACAGGAAGGAGGTAAAGAAAGGAAAAAGACTGACACGAAAGGAAGAAGAGGAGGAGAGAAGATGAAGATAGGAAAGGAAAGGAGGACGAAGGAGCAGGAGAGAAAGAAGAGGAGAAAAGGAAGCAGAACGGGAGGAAGTAGGGAAGGGAAGGAGAACAAGAGAGGAGGAGAGAAGGAAAGAAAATAGACAGCAGAGAGGAAAAAGGTAAGAAAGTAAAGAAGGAGAACAAAAGAAGAAGAAGATGGAGGAAATGGAATAGACAAAAAGATAAAAAAAAGGGAGGAATTAAGACAAGGAAATAAGTAGAGGAAAAATACCACAGAGGAAGGAGGAACGGTAGAAAAGAAGGGGGAAGGGGAAAGGAAGACAGGAGGAAGAGGAAGAGGAAATGGAATAGACGAAAAATATAAAAAAAGAGATGAATTAAGACAAGGAAATGAGTAGAGGAAAAATACCACAGAGGAAGGAGGAAAGGGAAAGGAGGACAGGAGAGGAGGAAGAGGAGGAGGAAAGGGGACAGAGAGGGCGGGGGTAAAGAAGCAAAGACCAAGGGAAAAAAATAACGTTGCAGCTGCGAAAATAATATAAAGAAAGTGACCATTGGCGAATGTTATGAGATGGAACAAATTAACTTCTTTTCCCCCTTCTCTCTCTCTCTCTCCCCCCCCGCTACTTTTAGAAACTTTACGCATTGCGGCCTGCTTTGGTGGTGGTGGTGGTGATGGTTGTGATGATGGTGGTGACGGTTGTGATGATGGTGGTGATAGATGTTGTGAAGGAAATAGTGGTTGTGTGGTGATGTTAGTGGTGGTGGTGGTAATAGTAGTGGTGGTCGTGGTTGTGGTGGTGGTGGTTGAGATGGTGGTAGGAGTATTTATGGTAGTGGTGGTGGGGGTGGGGGTGATGAACGAAGAGATGAATGAATAAACAAACAACTAAATAAATAAACGGAGAAGGAATCCATCAATAAAGTCAAGTAACCGAATAAACTTCCACACAGAGTTTAGAGGTAGAAGAAAAAGATGAAAAAAGAGGAGGAAGGAAAAACAACTTGATGGGCCTAAGTTCTTGAGGGGCATAAATAAAGCATCCGAGAGTCCCCGGGAGGCAGGAAAGCAAGGCGAGAGAGGGTCTGACTCTCTCTAAAAAGGATTCCAGACCATAAAAGATGATAGGGAGGGAGAAAAAAGGCGGAGGAAGAAGAAGAAGAGGAAGAGAAACAGGAGGAGGACGAGGCTGGGTTGAAACAGCAAGGGAAGAAAGGAAGAAGAGAAGGAAAGCTAGAAGAAAGAAGAGAAGAAGAAAAAGGAGGAGAAGGAGTAAGAAGAGGAGAAGAAGTAGAATGAGGAGAATGAGGCGAAGGAGAAGAAGGAACAGACAGAATTATATGTCCGAACAAATTCAAAATAGGAAGAGCAAAAAGGGAAACAGTAATAGCAGTACCGAAAGGGAGAGAAGAGGAGGGAGCAGGAGGAGAAAAATTAAGGAAGTGTAGGTACTGAAAAAGCTTATAGAAGTAAAAAGAGGATTACCTATGAAGTTACGAGGAAAAAAGTAGGAGGAGAAGGAGAAGGATGATGAGGAGGAGAAGGAGACGGAGAAGGAGGAGGACGAGGGGGGGAAGAGCAAGGAAGGGAAAAAACAGAGGGAATGGGTACAAGAGGAGAAGGAGACGGAGGAGGAGACGGAGGAAGAAGAGGAAGAAGAGGGGAAGAGCAAGGAAGGGAAAAAACAGAGGGAATGGGTACAGGAGGAGAAGGAGGAGGAGAAGGAAGAGGAGAAGGAGGCGGAGAAGGAGGAGGAGGAGGAAGAGGAAACGGAGGAGGAGGAGGAAGAGGAGGAGAAAGAGGAAGAATACGAGGAGGAAGAGGAGGAGGAAGAGGAGGAAGAGAATGAGGAGGAGGAAGAGGAGGAGGAGGAGGAGGAAGAGGAAGAAGAGGAGGAGGAAGATGAAGAGGAGGAGGAGGAAGAGGAGGAGGAAGAGGAGGAGGAAGAGGAGGAAGAGGAATGGAGGAGGAGGAAGAGGAATGGAGGAGGAGGACGAGGGAATGGAGGAGGAGGAAGAGGAAGAGGAGGAGGAAGAGGGAATGGAGGAGGAGGAAGTGGAAGAAGAGGAAGAGGAATGGAGGAGGAGGAAGAGAAATGAGGAGGAGGAAGAGAGGAATGGAGGAGGAGGAAGAGGAATGGAGGAGGAGGAAGAGGAATGAGGAGGAGGAAGAGGAATGGAGGAGGAGGAAGAGGAATGAGAGGAAGGAGGAGAGGACGAGGAGGAAGAGGAATGGAGGAGGAGGAAGAGGATTAGGAGGAGGAGGACGAGGAATCGGAGGAGGAGGAGGAGGAAGAGGAATCGGAGGAGGAGGAAGAGGAAACGGAGGAGGAGGAAGAGGAAACGGAGGAGGAGGAAGAGGAATCGGAGGAGGAGGAAGAGGAATCGGAGGAGGAGGAAGAGGAAACGGAGGAGGAGGAAGAGGAAACGGAGGAGGAGGAAGAGGAAACGGAGGAGGAGGAAGAGGAAACGGAGGAGGAGGAAGAGGAATCGGAGGAGGAGGAAGAGGAAACGGAGGAGGAGGAAGAGGAAACGGAGGAGGAGGAAGAGGAAACGGAGGAGGAGGAAGAGGAAACGGAGGAGGAGGAAGAGGAAACGGAGGAGGAGGAAGAGGAAACGGAGGAGGAGGAAGAGGAAACGGAGGAGGAGGAAAAGGAATCGGAAGAGGAGAAGGAGGAGACGGAGGAGGAGGACGAGGAGGAGGACCAAGGAAGGGAAAAAACAGAGTGAATGGGTATTAAAAAAACACTACTGTGGGGTAATGATAATAATGCAAATACTCTCCCTCTCCCTTTTTCTTTAATCTGGCTTCTCATTTGCATGCTGATAATTTTTACTTTCTCTTCCCTTCTCCCTTTTTTCTTTTTTCTCTCTCTCTTTGTTTCCCCCCTCCCTCTCTTTTTCCTTCTCGCCCTCTTTCCTTTATACTTTCCTTTTCCCCTCGCGTCCTACCTCCTTTTCTCACATTTTCCTTTTCCTCTCTCTTTCTCTATTCCTTCTTCCCCCCCTTCCCTCCCTCCCTCTCTCTACTTTTCTTTCTCTCCCTCTCGTACTCCTCATTTTAAAAAAAGACGGAGGAAAAAAATGTAGAATGCAAATAAATATTGACATGAAAGGACTGGACTAGCAAATATGGCTTGGCTTTGAAGATACGAAAAAGCAACAGCAGCAACGACAACAACGACAACAACAACAAGAACAAGGACAAGAGGAACAGCAAGAGTAATAATAAATAAGTAACAAAGAAGAAAAGGAATGAAAATATAAGTAAGAGCATTGTGACAGAAGGAGAAAGAGGAGAAAATGAAGACAAGAATACTAAAAAATAACAAAGAAGAGAAATAATAAATAAATAATAAATAAGTAACAAAGAAGAAAAGGAATGAAAATATAAGTAAGAGCATTGTGACAGAAGGAGAAAGAGGAGAAAATGAAGACAACAATACCAAAAAATAACAAAGAAGAGAAGGAAGAAGAAAACTGAAGGCATCGTGACCGGAGGAGGAGAAAGAGGGAAAAAGTAAAGATGGTATAATGAAACGACCATAAAAAACATCAATAATAATAAAGGGGAATGCCACAAAAAGGAACAAAGAA
>NC_066513.1:24951114-24963614 GCF_024679095.1 Eriocheir sinensis | reverse complement strand
TGGCTGGCTGGCTGGCTGTGAAAGACTCGCAGGAAGAAGCAATATTGTAGGTCTGGGAATTGATAACTGCGGAAGTGTTTGATGGTGGTTGGGAGTTTACTGTAAGGTAATTATGACAACGAGGAGCTGGGCGAAGGCTTGGAAGTAGACTAGTTTTGGTCTAGAAACTTTTTGTGGCGTATAAGCTGAATATGTTTAATGTAGGATATTTAAACGCATGGTACAGTGAATGCTTTTAATAGGGAGTCAGAGGTGGGCTAAGGTTTTAATTACGTTTTAGAAATAGCAATACGTCTGCAGTTGATAAATGATAGGATGGTTGATGGTGGAAATGGTTCAGCGTGGACAAGGTTAATGGTAATGATAGTTATTGCTTGGATATTGGAACAAAGGGCGGCGGGATGGCAACCGGAATGTGACTTTTTGGAAATGGCAATAGCTTAGGGCTGGAAATGATTGACTGTGGGAATGTTATATGCTGGGAATGATACATCGTTGAAATGAGTGATGTTGGGAATGTGGTAATTAAGTAAATGAGGTGTGTGTAGGTTGCAGACTTGGGGTAAATGTAAATGAGTGTGGTGTGGAAATGGTTGATCCTGTATATTACCATGATGGTCCTTGTTGTGGGCTGCTAAGTGCATGATTTTGCGGAAATGCGGAAGGGGATTAGATTATAGACAAGTAATGATTTTTATACTTATTATTAACATTACTATTATATATCTGCTTCAGTTTGTAGGTGTCTGCTATGGTGTGTACTCAGTAATGCATCTGGACAGCAACATAATTTTTTACGACTGAAGGCGACGCTCAGGATAAGTGTTTTTGGGAACGGTTTAAAACAAAAGAAACATATGAATGAAGGACTCAAAGGAAGCAACTCTGAGGTAAAACACTTGATGAAATATTAGCGCATTTAAATTTTGTGCTTGCAGTTGATGTGAGCATAGAAAAATTATTGCAGTAATTAAATTAACAAGTTACTTTAAACTTTTAGAGGAAAACTGTAATTTTTAAGAAGTGAGTTACAGGAATAAAACACTGAAAAGAAATGTTTCCGGCAAGAGTAACATAAACACACGGCAAATAAATTAGTGAGATGCCCCCAAAATGAGAGAAAAAAACAACACTGCAACAAAATAATTAAGTGAACAGGGAGGCAGCACGGTTCATAATTAATCACCGCTTTCTCGTTCGTTTCATTAACCATTGCCTAATGAACTGTTTTCGGAAATTCGCCTTATTTCCCAAATCACAAATTTCACTGAAGTTTCACCGAGACCGCGCTCTTTCATTCACTGTTTTGATCCCGTCATGATTACAGCTCACCTTGCTTACCTGTCCTTTCCTTCACTAGTTCATCTCTGAGGTATAACATTTGAAGGTGGCGAATTTTCTTGAACTTCTACGCTTCTTATACTACTACTTATACGTCTACTTTTTACCATTGCTTATACTACTACTTTCTACGTATGTATGATGATATTGATCTCTCTGTTACTTCATTCATTAGGTCATCTATCATTATCATCATCTTCAGGCATCATTAGTCACTGCAGGACGGCCTTTCCCAATGTTTTCCACCTCCCTCTGATGATAGTATACTCCATCCTGGTTTGTCAGAGGCTTTAATTTTCCTCCTCACCTGATTCTCTGTCTGCTCTGACGTCTACAGTTTCTGGGTTGCCACTCTGTTACTTTGGTTGCCCGTCTGTCATCACTCATCATTCAATCATTCATCATAAAATATCACTTTCGATAACATTCTTAAATTCCTAATCATTTTGCCAATTCATGGTGAGGTTGATATTATTGGTATCATCACAGGTCCCCTTCTGATCACACCCTAAGTGCGGCATAACCTTTTACATATAATTCCATTCTTGACCTCCTTCGCTTTCCACCTTTAACCTTTTTTACACATTCAACTGTTTACCTCCAATGCTTGCCTTACTAATACAGCCGGTGCCCTCATAGTCACATTTCTGCTTCAATCCGTATCCTTTAAATCACTCATTCCCTGTGTTAATTGCACACACTAAGGCACATCCACGTATAAAGCTCCACATGTATATTTATTCTCCAACTCGCGGAAGAGATTGAGATGATTCATTGCGAGTCTCACGGGAGAGGGAAAACTAATTCTCTCGGAAATGACAAATTGCTTTATATATATATATATATATATATATATATATATATATATATATATATATATAATATATATATATATATATATATATATATATATATATATATATATATATATATATATATATATATATATATATATATATATATATATATATATATATATATATATATATATATATATATATATATATATATATATATATATATATATATATATATATATATATATATATATATATATATATATATATATATATATATATATATATATATATATATATATATATATATATATATATATATATATATATATATATATATATATATATATATATATATATATATATATATATATATATATATATATATATATATATATATATATATATACACTTTTTTCATGCGTTTCAGCGAGCGAGCGCTGCAGTGTTGCAAAATGAGGGACAAAAGACCTGGATCGACATATATTTTATTTTTCGTAGAATAAATCACGGGAGCATTTTCAGGGGCACATATTTCTTGTTTTCATGAAACATATTATCTGCAACTCTTTTTATATACATTAAATGTTAATTGTCTGCGTGATAATGAGGTCGTGGGAAACAATGACTCATCATATGTAGTGAAAATAATACAATATTAAATACAGAGTGAAGATAATCTCCCTGTATACTACTAAGGTCTGTCTCTCTATCTGTCTGTCTGTCCCTCTGTCTCTCTCTCTGTGTAAAGGCTCTGGGGCACAGGAAAGTATTTTTAATTGCTTTCGTGATAATGAGGTCATAAAAAACACTCACACATGTAATGTTTGTGATGTTGAATGAAAGTATTGCGAGATATGAGACAAAGAATAAAGACACAAAGACAGTAAAGACAGATCCCTCTTTCAGCGCACACAACTTTCTGATGCGCACTGAACAGCTTTTAATTGCTCACTTGTTTTAACGAGGTCGGGGAAAACAGATAATTATGTAATACTTAGTGGAGTTATTGCGAAACGTGAGATACAGATTGCGGAACATATCTCTTAATATCTATCAATCAATCTATTTATATGAAGGGGCTCCCGGTGCACAACTAAATGGTTATAATTACCTTTAGTTTATGTGAAAAATAGTGACAGGGGTAACATTATGTGGAATTATTGTGACACGTGAAACAAATAGTGAGGGCATGGATCCATCCCCTGCATATACAACATTACCGTGGACACCGAGAACAGCTTTATTAGCCCACTTTATAATGAGGTCATGGAAGGCAATTTTATATATGTATTTAATGAAAGCAAGATTTACGTAACAAAATAAAAAAACGATGAAAACGAGAATGAAGAAGAAACGAATAACAAAGAGGAGGTTATCGAGTCACCTATCCTCCCGAATATGACCTCTTTTCTGGCCACTCCTCTAAACTTTTTACATAACAAAATGGAAAAAACGATGAAAACAAGAATGAAAAAAAAAAAAAAGAATTAACAAAGAGATTATTGAGTCACCCCCCTCCTGAAATTAACCTCTTTTTTGGCCACTCCTTTCAACACTTTTTTTATTTTTTATTTTTTTTAGCGGTAGTGATTAGCAGGCTTTTGTTTCTCAGTTATTTTTTTTGCCCTTGAGCTGCTTCCTTTACTGTAAAAAGTATAGAATAATAGCAGGACACAGAACGCTCATTTACTTCAAAACAGGCGGGCTTTTTTTCTACATTTTCTTTGCGTTGCCCTTGAGTAGAGATGCGTAATGGTTGGTTTTAGAGATTATCCAAACCCTCAATTTCTCTCTGTTGTGTAATGAAAAGCGTGTTACATTTAGCTTAGTGTGACATCAAACAAAACTCAGAACGAAAACAGTATTCCCTCGCTTTGTCCGTCAATAAAACACGTATAATACTTGTCGAATGCTTTTCTCTCCCTTCCCTCTAAAAGACCGTCATCATATTTTTTTTTGTATATATATTTTTTGTAGATATATTTTTTGCTGCTACGAGACTCCCATAAACAGAATAATTCTTGATTTTGCCTCCGAGATACAATATTGACACGCCGAGTGCGCCAGACAGATAGATAGATAGACAGGCAGATAGATAGATAGATAGATAGATAGACAAAAAGATAGTGAGTAAAGCTAAGTGTTGTATAGTTAAATATAAATGTGTACAAACAAAACAAACAAAACATACACATCAGGGGAGATAATCATATAAGAGAGAGAGAGAGAGAGAGAGAGAGAGAGAGAGAGAGAGAGAGAGAGAGAGAGAGAGAGAGAGAGAGAGAGAGAGAGAGAGAGAGAGAGAGAGAGAGAGAGAGAGAGAGAGAGAGAGAGAGAGAGAGAGAGAGAGAGAGAGAGAGCAATAAAAGAAATACGGAAGAGCTCGTCGTCAAAGGGTGAAAATTGTGTCACAACCAAGGATGTTAAATAAATGTTTTCTCTTCTGGCCGCAACTAGAACTTCGTGGAATAAAAATCAATTTTGCAAATAGATGGATGGGAGAGAGAGAGAGAGAGAGAGAGAGAGAGAGAGAGAGAGAGAGAGAGAGAGAGAGAAAACGTTTAGTCAGGGGAAATAGAGCCGTTTAAATAATGCAAGTTTCACAACAAATATCACCACCACCACCACCGCCACCACCACCACCACCACCACCACTTCTGAGCGCTCCAATAAATGAAAACATAAATAAGTCAACGAAAACAAAAGCAACATAAAATAACCTGATGGGAACCGTATCGAGAATGAGTAAAGATAAAACAGCGAAGCGATTAACCGTGATGGAAACCAAACTACGGGAGAGGAGGAACAGAGGGAAAGAACAAGGCGGTGATACATGACGAAGAGAGGAAAGTAAAGAACGTCAAAAAGAAGTAAGGAAGGGAAATAGCAGAGGAGGATGAGTGAAAGCTAGCAGAGGAGTAGCGAGCTTTTTTTTAAATTATTGTTTCCTCTTTTTTTGTGCCCTTGAGCTGCCTCCTTTGTTGTAAAAAAAAGAGGAAAATGCGAAAAATGAAATTGTTGTTGGATATATTTTGATCAGCTTCGGCAGTCAGCAGAAATCCGAATGAGTGGAATTAAAAGAGATAGAAACCAGGTAGACAGCAGCAGGTAGGTAGTGGCAATCTCCCCGCAGGCAAAACACAAAACACACCAGAGTAAAGAATGGAAAAAAAAGGCAATTGTAAAAAATAACCCATAGTTTCAGCAATCAGCAGAGTACAGAATAGAGGGAGTCACATCAGGTAGAGAGTAAGCAGGCAGTAGTAGGTGGGTAGTGACAATCTCCTAGCAGGTAAAAAAAAAAAAGACCCTAGAGTAAAGAATTAAAAAAAGAAGAGATCACAGCAGAAACAAGCAACAGTTTCAGCAGGCAGTCGTAAACATAATGGAGGGAGTTACAACCGATTGAAAGCAAGTAGGTAGAAGCAGGTAGGTGGTGACAATCTCCCAGCAGGTAAAAACAAAGGCAGGTCCACCAAACAGCAGGCGATCCATCAGTGTAGGGAGCAGGATGGAGGGTGTCGTGGTTATCGGCAGGCAGCAGGCAACGGGGAGAGGCTGGCAGTGATGGAAGGCTGGCGGGAGAGCCTCAAGAAGCTTACACGGCGCAGCAAATGGGTCTGACCCTTACCATTACTTGTGGGAAACTGGGGGAAGAGGAGGAGGAGGAGGAGGAGGAGACGGGGCAGGAGGAGGAGGAGGAAGGGAGGTAGGAATGGCCTGGAAAGAGAGGAGCAGGAGTAGGAGAAGGCGGAGGAGGTTTGAGATAGAGGGTGAGAACATGGAACGCGGTGGGTATGAGGGAAAGGAAAATGGCTAAGCTACATGGAAGAGTGTGTCAGAGAGAAGAGGAAGAGGGAGAGAAGAGGAAGCAGAAGTGAGGCAGGCAGGCTGGAGGAGAGGGAGGGAAGGAAAGGCTGGGTGACGGGCAGGAAGCAGATTGGTAAATGAGTCTGAAGAAGAGGAGGTGGAGGAGGAGGAGGAGGAGGAGGAGAAAGGGGGAAGAGAGAAAGGAAAGGAGGAGAAAGAAGGGAGAGAGGATGAGGACAGGTGGGGATAATAGAGGTGAGGAAAGCGGAGGAGGTGGAGGGCGGGAGAAAGGGAGAAGAAGAGGAGTAGGAAAATGGAGGGAAAGAGGGGAGAAAAAACGTGTAAAGAAACAGAGAATAGGGAGATGAGAGGAGATCAATATTGACACACTTAACACACAAAACCACTACTAATATACTCTCACTACTACTACTACTACTACTACTACTACTACGTGTATGTCGATGCAGAAACAACAATATCAACAACAACAACAGCAAACTACTACTATATTTTTTTTATACTTCTCTATTTATTTATTTTGTTATATATTTCTTATGTTTTCTTCTTTTTCTTTGTTTTTTTTGTTTTCTTCTTTTTCTTCTTGTTTTCTTTTTCTCTTTCTTTTTGTTCTTGTCCTTGTCCTTGTTCTTGTTCTTGTTCTTCTCTTCTTCTCTACTACTACTACTACTACTACTACTACCACGACTACTACAACCATCACCTCTACCACTACAACTACTACTACTACTACTACTACTACTACTACTACTACAACCATCACCTCTACCACTACAATTACTACTACTACTACTACTACTACTACTACTACTACTCGTGGCCGCAAAAGAAAGCCGAGAAGAGCCTGACTAGTGACACGGTCGTACTTCCACAATTCCTCGCCATTAAACATTGAACTCTTGGCATTCTCCTCCTAGGCCGCTCCCTAAGCCAGCTCAGGGCGTGAAGGTGAAATTGCAAGCGACAGTAAAAGTGCAGAGAGACAGGGGGAGGGAATAGATAGCCAAACAGGGCGGCAGGGGCTGGAAGAGGGGCAGGGAAGCGGAGGTTGGGCAGAGGCCGGGGTTTTGGGAGAGGAACGGAGAGGAGAGGAGCGGTGGAAGGGAGTGAAGGAAGGGAGCAAAAGAGTGCGAGAGGTTAACAGTTCTAGAGAGAGAGAGAGACGAGAGAGACGAGAGAGACGAGAGGGAGGTCAGAACACAGCAATTAGAGAGAAAGAAGAATAAAGGCAATAAATATTAGGATAGCAGAATGAGGGTAAATTTGAGGGGAGAGAGATGAGGGAGTGAGACGCAGGAGGAGGAGGGAGGGGAGGAGGGGAGAGAGAATGAGGACAGATGTGACGGTGATACAGAGGGGAGATAAATGAGGGGAGAGGTTCACTTCCCTTATTTATGGCTCTATTCCCTGCATCACCCCTCAGCCTGCGTGCGGTCAGACGAGGGGAAATACGGTAACACGATCTCTCTTCTTTCCCTTCTTTCTTTCCCCTCTTTCCCCTCTCTTCCATTTTCCCATACCTTAATTTTCTCTTCTCTCTGTCTCTCAAGTCACGTCCCCTTCCCTCATCGCTTCTTCCTTTTCCCTTCTTCTTCTTCTTCTTCTTCTCTCTTCCCTTCATTCCCCTCCTCTCTTCTTCAAACTTTCCTCTCTCTCCCTTTTCCCTTCTTTCCCATCTTTATAATCTCCTTCGTTCCCCTCTTCTCCTAGTCTTCCTTTCCCTCTCTGTTTATCCATTTTGCACATCCTCTCATTTCTCGTTCTATTTACTCGTCCATGTTTTCCCTTTCCTCTCCTTTCCTTCTCTTTTCTCTCTCCCTCTGTTTTTCACTCCATAATCTCTCTCCCCTCTTCTCTCCTTCTCCCCTCTCTGTTTATCCATCATATACCACTGCATCCTTTTCCTCCCCGCCCCTCCCTCTCACGCCTCCCGTCCCCTCTCTCATTTCACAAGCGTCCCTCTTCCCCCATTTCCCCTCACACGTCAAGGGTTTATGTAAAAAGGTTTGATTCGTCTCATTTTAATTCACTTTCCTCAACGGCTGATGCGAGAGAGAGAGAGAGAGAGAGAGAGAGAGAGAGAGTGAGAGTGAGAGTGTGAGAGAGTGAGAGTTGAAATGAGAATTTAAGCGAAGGTAGGAAAAAAATTTGGAAAAGTCGGCTTGTGAAAGTTCTAACAGAGAGAGAGAGAGAGAGAGAGAGAGAGAGAGAGAGAATAACATCGAGTGAGCGAGAAAGAGAGATAATGAGTAAGAATCAGGTTGAGAAAAGAGAATTTAAGATGGCTCAGATTAAAGCGAGAAGATTGGAGAGAAAAAAACGTGAGGGAGAATGTTTTTCGCACACACACACACACACACACACACACACACACACACACACACACACACACACACACACACACACACACACACGGACATCTCCTTCCCCCCCCTCACTCACACACAAACACCTCCCTACCCCACCCACCCTCGACACAACCCCCCCCCCCCCTTCCCCCCCTCGAAACGTCGCCTGAAGTTTGCCACCTGAAGCTCCACGCATCGGACAGGCGAGGAAACTTTTCACTCCGCTCACGAAACTGATTAAACACGTGTTGGAATGTCTGTCAGGTGAGAGGCGCGGGTGTGTGTGTGTGTGTGTGTGTGTGTGTGTGTGTGTGGTTCAAAAACATCCAAGTTTTAACTACCCGTTTTAACTTTAGTGTGTCTTCTTTTTCCTCTTCCTCTTTCTCGTCCTTCTCTGTTGCTTCTTCTCTTCACTCTCGTCTGGTATTCCTTCTTTTCCTCTTAATCTCCCTGCGTGTTTCTCCCTTCTTCTCTGTCGCTTTTTCTTGAACTTTACCCTCTCTTGTTCCTTTTCTCCATCACCCTACCAACCGTTCACTTTCATATCTATCTTATATCTACTTTTATCCACTATCTACCTATATGTCTCTCTGTCTGTCCTCAATCGAAGCTGCATTCTTTTTGAGTCAGTCACTTCCATGATTGTTTCCACCTGTGCTTACCAATATGCCTCCCTGTCAATTAAGTAGACTCTACCTATTTTATATCTACCTTTATCTACCCAACTATCTATCTCTAACCGTCCTCAATCGAAGCCTCATCCATATCGAATCAGGCACTCCTGTGATTATTTCTACCTGTGTTTACCAATATGCCTCCCTGTCAATGAACACTCCAACATTTTCATATCTATACACCTATCCGGCCGTCCTTTCCAATCGAGTCCTCCGTTGCGAGCCACTCACACGCGCTTCAAAACTCCCCCCCAGCAAACATCATGCATATTATACACAAACGCCCAGGATTAATTGAACCGAGAGCGACCGACCCGACACGGCAAATAGAGTTGGTACGTTAAAATGCAGCGCTCTACATCATCATAATTGCCCTAACGAATAGCAAGGACCCCGCAGTGACATGTGTGAGAGTGTGTGTGTGTGTGTGTGTGTGTGTGTGTGTGTGTGTGTGTGTGTGTGTGTGTTTGTGTGTGTGTTTGTGTCTGTTTGTCTGTCTCTCTCTCTCTCTCTCTCTCTCTCTCTCTCTCTCTCTCTCTCTCTCGCCTTATCTCATAAAGCCAACATGCTGTAAAATAATGGTTTGCGGGATTTATCGCTACAACTTACTGACAAATGGGAGACAATGCGGCTCTGGATGAATGGCGACGATACACCATCTTAATGGAGCTAGGCGGCGCCCCCTTAGTTTCCCTGGCGGCTCCGGCGGCGGCGGCGGTGACGGGGGTGGTGATGGCGGTGGGGTCGGCAGGGATAGGAGCTTGCGTATATTCGGCGTCTATATGTAAGAAAGGAAATTCTGATTCTCTCTCTATATGTTCTTGGGATAATCTTTGCGCAATATTGTCACTGTGAAAACTGATGTGATGGATGGTGGTGGTGGTGGTGACGAGATTGCGTATATCAGCGTCTATGTGAGAAAGGAAATGCTGATCCTCTATATGTTTTTGGGATAATCTGAGAGCCATATTGTTACTATCTGTGAAGACCGGTACGTTGGATATTGGATGACACGTAAAAGTGGTTTATGGAAAGCTTTAGGGAACGGAGTTTGTCACACTAATTTTTTTGTAACTGATGTCAGAGGAATGGCCAAGGAAGGGAGAGCTTTTAATGTAGGTCTCTCTCTCGCATTATGACGAAGGAATAGGCAACGAAGAGAGTGCTTGTAATATAGCCATCCCTCTCAAATTATGACAAAGGAATGGCCAAGGAAGGGAGAGCTTGTAATATAGGCGTCACTAAAATTATATCAAAGGAATGGCCATGGAAGGGAGAGCATATAATGTAGTTGTTTCTTCAGTTATGTTAGAGGAAGAGGCCAAGGAAGAGAGAGCTTGTAACAGGCGTCTCCCTCTCAAAATATGACAAAGGAATAGCCAAGGAAGGGAGAGCTTCCATAAAAAAAAATAGTATTGGCGTCTCTCTCAAATTATGTCAAAGGAACGGTTGAGGAGGGGAGAGCTTGTAATACTGGTGTCTTCCTCTCAAATTATGACAAAAGAATGGCCAAGGAAGGGAGAGTTTGTAATGGTGTTTCTCCTTTCCTAATCAAAGCATGACTCGCTGGAAATCACTCACACACTCTTCTCTCTAATTATTTCTACCTCTTTTTCCTTCCCCTCTACCTTTTCTATTTTCCAGAGCCAGAAATAAAGAAACAATTCCTGTCCGTCTATTAACAAAGGCCACAAAATATGCAAAGTTAGCTGAATCGATCGCTAATTCCTCTCACTCACACACTCTTTCTAATTATTTTTTCCTCTTTTTCCTTTCTCTCTACCTTTTTCTATTTCCCAGAGCCAGAAACAAAACAATTCCTGTCCGTCTATTAACAAATGCCACAAAATATACAAAGTTAGCTGAATCGATCGCTAATTCCTCTCACTCACACACTCTACTCTAATTATTTCTACCTCTTTTTCCTTTCCTTCTACCTTTTCTATTTCCCAGAGCCAGAAACAAAATAATTCCTGTCCGTCTATTAACAAAGGCCACAAAATATACAAAGTTAGCTGAATCGATCGCTAATTCCTCTCACTCACACACTCTTTCTAATTATTTCTTCCTCTTTTTCCTTCCCTCTACCTTTTTCTATTTCCCAGAGCCAGAAACAAAATAATTCCTGTCCGTCTATTAACAAAGGCCACAAAATATACAAAGTTAGCTGAATCGATCGCTAATTCCTCAGGCAAAGGTTTATGGAGTACTTACCCTCCTCATAAAATACACGAGATATTGGCTCAGGTCATCTACTTTACGCTGAGGGTGATAAAAATTTACCTCTTACTCGGAAAATTCTTACTTCTTAACCCTAACTCTTACTTTTCGCTCTTACTCTTTCTATCCCCTTACCCTGAACTCTTTCCTCTTGCTTCAAACCACTTCTCTTGCCTTGAAACTCTTACTGCTAACTCTAAATTTTCTTACCTTTTACTGTGAATTTCTCTCTAACCTTTAAACTCCTTACACCTTTGCCTTAGACTTCCTTAAGCATTCGTACTCTTAAACTCTTTCCTCTTACTCTTAGAACTCATACTGATAAACCTAAAGTCTTGCCATTTACTCTTCATCTTTTTCTTATCCTTAGAATCTTTCCTCTTGCCTTAAAACTTTGTCTCCTATTTCCTTTTAAGCTCTCATATTTTTAAACACTTTCCTCTTACTCGTGAAACTCTTACAGCTTCTTCTTATTCTCCTTCTTAATTTTTACTTATCATTTCACTTTCGTACCATTAAACTCTTCCCCTCTTGCCTTAAACCATTGTCTCCCAGTTCCTTTCAAGCTTTCATACTCTTAAACGCTATTCTCTTACTCTTAAAACTCTTAACTTTCTTCTTACCTTTTAACCTTCATCTCCATTTCTTACCCTTAAACTATTACCCTTTCCCTTAAACCATTGTCTCCCACTTCCTTCTAAGCTTTCATACTCTTAAACTCTTTCCTCTTACTCTTAAAACCCTTCCCTTCATTTGGGGCAGATGTTTAACCCGGGGACATAAATTCCTCGTGTAATGGAGGGAAGGTTTATTCTCGGCCATAAAATAAATCCGTCTTTTAGTACTGGGAAAATGCGGACGCCGAGGACCTTTTTGTGGCCATAAATTTGTGCCAACCTTATGAAACGGGAATGTACGTTGTTGTTGTTGTTGTTGTTGTTGTTGTTGTTGTTGTAGCAGTAAGTGTTGTGATGTTGGTTTTATTATTATTATTATTATTATTATTATTATTAGTCGCAGTAGTAGTAATAGTGATGGGAGAAAGGAAGAGGAAAAGGTGGAGGAAAAAGTTAATTCATATTGTTGTCACTAGCAGTAAGAATAATATACGGTGGAGGAATAAGATGAGTGGGAGGAGGAGGATAAAGAGGAGTCCCACGCATACTCAATCCTGTTCAAGGCTATTCACACCTAGTTAATCATATTCCATTCCCCCCAAAGGCTATTCACTCCTTCTCCGTCATATTCAATCCTCCTCAAAGGCTATTCAATCCCCCTCAATCATA
>NC_066513.1:24893614-24948614 GCF_024679095.1 Eriocheir sinensis | reverse complement strand
TATTGTGTGTGTCGTGACATTTAAGTAACAATAAGTTTTGTTCTGTTCTGCGAATCTTTACTCGTTCTGCTCCCCGAGAATAGAGAAGTAAATCTGCGGGAGCATTTGGTAAGGTGCTAAAATTGAAGCTTTTGTGAGTCTGAGATATTTCTGACGTAAAATTTTTGTTTGTGGTGTAGAAAAGAATGTTTAAAGGGAAAGAAGCTAAGATGGAGGAAGAAAGGAAGGATGAAAGAAGAGGTTAAAAGAGGGAAAAGAGAAAAGAAGAAAGAAGTTAAAGAGAAGAAAGAAAGAAGGCGTTAAGTTAGAGGAGGAAAACGAGAAAAGAAGGAAGGAATTAGGGAGGAAGAAAGCTAAAAGTGAAGGTCAGAAAAGAAGGAATGAAGGAAATGCTGAATAAATGAAGACAAAACAAAACAGAAGAAAGGATTAGATAAAAATAAGGGCGAGAAGGAGAAAGGAGATGAAAGATACTAAAACAATGCAACTAGGAAACCAGGTAGATGTGAGTGAGGAGGAACTTGTCCCATCCAGGTAACTAAGGGGAGGTGAGTGTGTTGGCGTTAATCAGGCGAGCGGAGCGGCATGCAATACCTGAGGCTGTGGATGTATGGCCTGCAGGTGTGTTTGTTAATAATGCTGGAGGCAGGTGCGTGGGAGCCAAATGGTTATTGCTTTGGTATTGATGGAGGAGGGCAAGGTGTTCTAATTATTGCTTTCACTCTCTATCTCCAACACTTTATCTCTATCTCCATCTGCCTATGTCTATCTCTATCTATCGTTCTCTCTCTCTCTCTCTCTCTCTCTCTCTCTCTCTCTCTCTCTCTCTCTCTCTCTCTCTCTCTCTCTCTCTCTCTCTCTCTCTCTCTCTCTCTCTCTCTCTCTCTCTCTCTCTCTCTCTCTCTCTCTCTCTCTCTCTCTCTCTCCGTTTATCTCTCTAATATTTCTCTTCATCATGTCTCTCACTCACTTATTGGTCATTCCGGTCTTCCCTCCTCCTCCTCCTCCTCCTCCATCTTTCTTCCTGATCCCTGCTCATATCACCTTCGTCCTCCTCTTCCTCCTCTCCTCAATTCTTCATCCTTATCCCAGCTCATATAACCTTCCACCTTCTTTCTCCTCCTCCTCCTCCTCCTCCTCCTCCACCACCACCTCTCGCTCCTAATACTTCATCTTGGTCCAAAATCGCCATGTATCAAGGTGTTTATCGCAAAATTTATCTGAAGGCATAAGAAAAAAAATATGAAAAAAAGCGACTCGGCTTTTTCGCTCAAACGTTTTCCGGTGATATTTTTCAGTTTTTTCTCCGTTATTTTTTCTTTTTTAATCGCATGGCGGCCTCGAATATATATTTTTTTTAGAGTCGTCAGTCGTAAATTTTGGTGGGCGAGTGTGTGTGTGTGTGTGTGTGTGTGTGTGTGTATGTGTGTATGTGTGCGTGTGTGTGTGTGCGTGTGGGTTTATATATATGCGCATTCATTATTTCATTTTTTTTATTCATTTATTTATCTCGCCGCTGTGGTGTGTGTTGATCCTTATTTATGAGAGAGATTATTCACGTTATTTTTTTTCGTTTTATCTCTCCACTCTAGTTCCATATCCTCTTTTTATTTTTTGGGTTAGTTTCCCCTTCCATTAGTGGCGCCAGCAGCTCTTGGTGTATTTAAATTGCGCGTTTACTGCGCTTTTTTTTTGTAGACAGAGGTTTAGTCCAGTTAGTTGTGATGTGAGTGATAGTGGTGAGCTTTTTTATGTGTGTATTTGTTAGTGTGTGTTTGTAAGGGTTTACTTTGCTAGTGGTTGTTGTTGTTGTAGTAGCGGAAGTAGTAGTAGTTATAGTAGTAGTAGTAGTAGTAGTAGTGGGAGGAGGAAGAGGAGTAGTAGTAGCAGTAGTTATGGTTGTTGCTGCTGTTGCTGTTTTTGTTGTTGTTGTTGTTATTTTCCCGGCAGCAGCAGCAGCAAGTCACAATTTAGGACTCGCGGAACTGAAATGTTTTTGTCGCCGTTATTGCTGCTCATAACACACGCAATCTCTCTCTCTCTCTCTCTCTCTCTCTCTCTCTCTCTCTCTCTCTCTCTCTCTCTCTCTCTCTCTCTCTCTCTCTCTCTCTCTCTCTCTCTCTCTCTCTCTCTCTCTCTCTCTCTCTCTCTCTCTCTCTCTCTCTCTCTCTCTCTCTCTCTCTCTCTCTCTCTCTCTCTCTCTCTCTCTCTCTCTCTCTCTCTTATAATAAAATCATAGCTGGACTCATACAGCTCATAATATCAAGTGACATTATACATAATTTCCTGTTAATGAGGTTCCCTTAATAATGGTAGACTTATTTTCTCTGCTTGACTGACTGACTAAATAAATTATTGACTGACTGACTAATGACTGTATGGCTGAATGACTGAATGAATGATCTATTGACTGAGTGACTGACTGACTGATTGATTTAATGTCTAATTGTGTGACCGACTTGTTGATCATGCGAATGTCAGATTGATTGAACGACTTTCTGACTAACTGACAGATTGATTTCCTGTCTGTCTGAATGATTTGACTGACTAAATGATTGAATGACTAACATGTCACCTAAATAACTTATTGTTAGACCGGTTGGATGACTAACTCGCTGAATGACTGACCGACTGATTGCGTGAATGATCTGACTGGTTGACTGGCTGAGTGACTGCCTTACTGACTGGCTGACTGACTGACTAACTGATTTCCAGAATGACTGACTGGTTGGCTGACTGATTGGCTGCTTGACTGACTGACTAACTGACTGATTACCTAACTGACTGACTGGTTGAATGAGTGATTGACTGACTGACTGGTTGAATGACTGATTGACTGACTGACTGATTGACTGACTGACTGGTTAACTGGCTGACCGACTGGATGACAGACTGACTGACTGACTAACTCATTTCCTGACTGACTGAATGACTGACTAGGTGAGAAACTCGAGCGTGTAATAAACTCAATATAAGAGGCACAAAGAAAGTCTGTCTGTTTTTGTCTATCTCCAATACTTTTAAAATAGTGCAGAAAGTTATAAAAGAGATAATGTGTACCGACAAGGCGTATGAGCAGGATAAATAAAGCGAGAATCAGGTGCGTTGGTGCTGGTACTGCAAGTTAACGCAAAAACAAAAATATAGGTGATACGATATACTCATTGACCGTGAAAAGTGCAATACTGTGTAACGCAAACAAAGAGTAATACGGGAACATGTAACGTCAAAGTTCGCATATGAAACTCAACTGCGCGTTCACTAATGGATGGATAAATAATAAAAAGGCGAATAACCGTAACAGTGAAATTATCAATGGAAACAAAAGATGAAAGTGAAAAAGCGATTGAAACTCCTGATAGGTATAAAAAACACTTGTACCCACTCTCTCTCTCTCTCTCTCTCTCTCTCTCTCTCTCTCTCTCTCTCTCTCTCTCTCTCTCTCTCTCTCTCTCTCTCTCTCTCTCTCTCTCCCCCCCCCCCCCAAAGCTGAGGGTATTGTCCGCCTGGCTGAAGTAATGAAGACTCCAACACCATCCAAACAATAAAAGCAACAACCCTTACAGCTTCGGGTAGCATCACAACGACCCTCGCAGCAGCATCAGACCCAGACCAGCATCATCAGCATTATTCTCATTAACAGCGGGAAGAGCAGCAGAAGAAGGGGGTAGCCAGGTTTCTAGGAAGACCTCTTAATCCGCTTTCTCTTATCTGTTTTTTTTTTTCCCGCTCCCATTAGCAACAGAAATTGAAGATGTAGGAACGGCAGCAGCGATAGCAGGTTTAGAGTAAGGCCTATTAAGGTTCGTCTTGCTTTCTCGCTTTTTTTTTTTCTCTCTCTCTCTCTCTCTCTCTCTCTCTCTCTCTCTCTCTCTCTCTCTCTCTCTCTCTCTCTCTCTCTCTCTCTCTCTCTCTCTCTCTCTCTCTCTCTCTCTCTCTCTCTCTCTCTCTCTCTCTCTCTCTCTCTCTCTCTCTCTCTCTCTCTCTTATTTTGCTCACCCTCTTTTCCACTCTTCTTTCTCTCTTTCCTTTCTACTCTCCTTCCTTCCTTCCTTCCTTCCTGTCTCTTTCCATGTTTCCTCTTACTCTCTGCCTCCTACTCTCTTTCCCTCTCTTTTCTTTAATTTTCTTTCTTTTCCTTTTTTCTTTCTTTTTCATTCTTCCTTTTTCTTTCTGTCTTTCTTTTTCTTTTTTCTTTCTCTTTTTTTCGTTCTTTCTCTTCCTTTGTCAGTTTTCTCTTTTATCTATCTTTTTCTTTCTTCTTCCTTTCATTCTTTCTGTCTTTCTTTCTTTCCTTTCTTTCTTTCTCTCTTTCTCTCTCTCTCTCTCTCTCTCTCTCTCTCTCTCTCTCTCTCTCTCTCTCTCTCTCTCTCTCTCTCTCTCTCTCTCTCTCTCTCTCTCTCTCTCTCTCTCTCTCTCTCTCTCTCTCTCTCTCTCTCTCTCTCTCTCTCTCTCTCTCTCTCTCTCTCTCTCTCTCTCTCTCTCTCTCTCCCCTCGTCCCTGGCCCACATAAAATAAACAGTGTCTTCATTATGTAAATAGAGTTCAGGCATTTGTAAATAACCCACATTGAACACTGGAAATTCTAGCGTTGCCTCCAGCCTGCCGGAAGTGTATTCTCAATTTCCACTCTCATGAAATGATAAACAGTACCAGGAAATTAAAGAGCAGCTCAGCGAGAAATGAGAGAAAAAACGTGTATGTGTTTATGTGTGTGTGTGTGTGTGGGGTGAGGGGGTGAGGGGGGAGGTGCGTGTACGAATGCGTGTGTGTCTGATAATAAGATGCTAGGGAGAGAGGTGGAAGGAGAGACATACAGATAAAGGCTCAAGAAACTGGTCATGTCCTTTCGTTAACTCACCTCACACCGTTAACAGGAGGCGAGGGAGAAAGGTATAAAGAAGGTGAAGCATACAAGGACGGGGGAGAACGAACAGGCCACGTCCATTCACAAACTAAAGTCACAGCGTTAAAAAGAGGCGAGGGCGTAGCATACACAGATAGGGGAAAGGATACAGGTCAAGCCCTTTCACAAATATGGAGCCACACCGTTGAGGAGGAGAGGTAAGAGGTGAAGCAGCGTGCATTGAAGGTCACACAGACGGAACGGGGAATAAAAGAAGCTTGAGCCCGGCTGCTGAGAGGCGTGTGTGTGGAGGCAGCTGCTCTTGTGCTGGAGTGGCCGTCTTGTCAGCTAATTTGGGCTTTTAGGAGAGGACTCAAGTGGGACTCTTCCAATAGTTCCCTCTAAATAGTAGTGGTAATAGTAGTAGTAGTAGTTGTAGTAGAAGTAGTAATAGTAATAATAATAGTAGTTGTAGCAGTAATATTAGTAAGTAGTAGTCGTAGTAGTAGTAGTAGTAGTAGAAGTAGTAGTAGTAGTCGTAGTTGTAGTAATAGTAGTCGTAGTTGTAGTAGTAGTAGTAGTAGTAGTAGTAGTAGTAATCATTGTAGTCGTAGTAGTTGTAGTAGTCGTGTAATTCTTATTCTTATTTATATTTTTATTCTTATTCGTATTTTTCATCTTATTTTTATCGTAATTCTTATTAATATTATTAGTTCTCTATATCTTCTTCTCTGCTCATTAATATTTCTTATTGTTATGCTCTTCAAAGGTTTAAATCTCTGTTAGTTGAGATGTTGAGATGGGGAGGGTGGCTGCGTGGAAGCCTGGGCGGGGGGAATGACGGGGTTGGAGGGGGCGGGGTGAGTGAAGCAACGCGCCTCCTGACAAATGATCCCCGCTAGTTAGTTAGTTATTTAGTAGTAGTTAGTTCATGTCTCTGTTCTCATTTATCTTTTGACTCTTCTTTTTCGACCTTCATTCCTCTGTTTTCCTAATTCACATCAGTTATATTCCCTGTACCTGTGTCCTTGTATTCTTAAGTGTTTGAAAGTTTTATATTTATTACACGCCACTATCTCTCTGCTTCCAGGTTGTTTATGCCTCTGTAATGACGGCCATTCTTAATCCCTCTCCTCCCTCCACTCCCTTCTTCACTTAAGGACACTCAACACTTGCCACCCTCTTCTCTCGCCTCTCCTCGTCTCCTCAAAGGCTGTATCTCTCCTAAAGTCACAAGCATGTTAAACTCAGCTTCAGCGTTCCTCCTCTTCAGTTCTCTCTTCTTCTCTTATGCTGTTTTCACTTGAGCCTCAAGAAGACTTAATCCTCCTCTTCCCTTCCTTCCTCATCCTCTTTCGTCGTCGTCTTCTTCTTCTTCTTTTTCTTCTTTTCTTCTTTTCTTCTTGTTTTTGTTCTTCTTGTTCTTCTTGTTCTCGTTCTTCTTGTTCTTCTTCTTCATCTTCATCTTGCTTTCGCTTTGTTATTTTTCTAATTTTTCTTAATCCTCCTTCTCTTTTCCCTCCTTTTCCTCCTCCTCCTCTTCCTTTGATCTCTTCGGGTGTATTTCCACAAAAGAAGCAACATCTATTAATATTATCTTGTACTCATAATTCTTATACTCTTCTTTCTCTTCTATTCTCCTTCCTTTGCTGTTCTCCTTCCTCTCATCTCTTTTCTCCTCTCCTCTCGTTTCATCTCATCTTTCCTCTCACTTTTTCTTCCTTCCTCTTGTATTCGTTTCCTTTTCTCCTCTCCCCTCACTCTCTCTTTCCCTCCTGCCCTCTTGAATTATTTTCGTTCTCTCTCTTTCGCTCTTGCATTCCTTTCCTTATCTCCTCTTCTCTCACTTTCTCTCCTTCCTTCCTTCATTCCATTCCTTCTCTCCTCTCATCTTAGGCTGTTTTCAACCAGAGCCACAAACGAGAGACATAATCCGACGCAAATTGTCCGACCGTCACACTCGAAAAATACGGCCGACAAATAACCTTACCGCCCACCCACCCCACTGAGCCCTTCCCTGCCACCCAACGCTACCACACTCTCCCTTACACCCTCCAACCCTCCTCTTCCTCACCACCACGCCAACGCAGCAACCCTCCATATACCATTTCAGCCCCACGCCCTTGTTCTGCGCTCTCACTCAACCCTTCTCGCCTTCCTCACCACCACGCCAACGCAGCAACCCTCCATATACCATTTCAGCCCCAATCCCTTGTTCTGCCCTCTCACTCAACCCTTCTCGCCTTACGATCCTACCCTTTCATCCTGTAGCCTTCTAACGTACCCTCACACGCATTCACAAGCCCTCCCAACCTCTTATTTCCGCTCTCTCAGCCCACATACCACCCTCCTTCACCCTCCTAAACCCCCTCCACCCTCCTCCACCCCTCCACTGCACCGCTTCGTATTCCAAGAGAGCTGTTCACGCTGCCACATCGATTCATCCACGTCTCTGAGGCCGAGAAGTGGGTCGTGTCGCATTTGTCAGTTTTCTCCTCGATGCCGTGAGCTGAGTGCGGCTCCGGTGTGTCTAGCCAGCCATGAAGGGACGAGGGGCGGGGGGTGGTAGTACAAAGACCGCAAAGCCTGTAGTTGTTGCTGCGCCGAGGGAAAAATGGATAGCGGAAGTTGAGGGAACGTAATGGTTGTGGTTACCGTGTTGATGAGGATGGAGTGAATAGCAGCAGCACAGAAACCTTGAATGGAGTTTGTTGTTGGATAGATACAGTGCAGAGACCTTGGTGCAGTGTGTGTGTGTGTGTTATAAGATTGATAAAGCCAGTGTGCGTGTGTGTGTGTGTGTGTGTGTGTGTGTGTGTGTGTGTGTGTGTGTGTGTGTGTGTGTGTGTGTGTGTGTGTAATTTGCCATTCACCATAAGCTGACTATGCGATAAATTTGCAATCGCCAACCAGTACCCTCTCCGAATGAGCATGGAGCCCACAAGTGGCGGATCTCTGGGTGCGGCCGAAACGTCCCCCCCCCCGCCCACACACACACGCACACACACACCCGGGAGGGGGCACACAATCCCCATTCACCGCTTGTTTCGCCGGCCCAGGACTTTTAACACATCATTACTAGGTCTGTAACGCGAGTGAACTTTGGGTTAGCGCTCCACTTGCAGCTCGCTATGAAGTGTCACCACCTGCACCTCGCTATGAAGTGTCACCAGGGCCATGGACTTGACCAGTATTGTAGCACCGCTCCGCTGACTAAACGAAGCTGCCCTGCCTCGGCTCCACCACACTTCACCCCTCCTCCTCCACCTCATACTTCCATCAAAACCACCATCCTTGATCTTAGTCCGACCAGTTCCCAACCTCCTTATTTTTGCACTTGTTTATATACCTGCTTATTTTTTTCTTCTGTAAATTTTCAGTAAGATAAATTCATGTACTTGTAACTTGCACGTTTTTAGTCTCATGGCTGGTAACACTGGGTAAAGCATTTATTATTATTATTATTATTATTATTATTATTATTATTATTATTATTATTATTATTATTATTATTATTATTATTATTATTATTATTATTGAAATTATTATTATTACACACGAAAAAAAGCCGTGTTAAAATATACGGAACGGAAAACTGGATGATCGATGAGAGGAAGGGAAAAGGGGAAGAGGAGAAGGGAAGAGGGGAGGAAATAAGGAAGGAAGAAGGGAGAGGAGAGGGGGAGGAAGGAGGTGAATATGGATGAGAGGCAAAGATATTTCGTGTTTAGAAAAGTGGAGTTTATTTACCGTAGAGTTTGGTGTTTCCGTCCTTAGACACGTAGATACAGACAGCGGGAGAGTGAACGAAATGGAGAAAAGAGAGAAGAGGAACAAACAGAGAAAAGAAAAGAACAGGAGAAAACTGAATCACTTAAATATCACCACCACCACCACCACCACAACCACCACCACCACCACCACCTACACCACCACCACCACCACCACTATTATCACCACTACCACGACCATCACCACCACCACTATTACCAACACCACCACCACCACCGCCATCACCTCCTCCACCACCACCACCACCACCATCATCCCCACCAAAACCATTACCACCACAATCCCCATCACCATCCCCGCCCACCATCACCACCACCAGTAACACAACCATCACTACCAGCAGCAGCACCACCACCACCACCACCACCATCATCACTTTCTGTAATAGCATCGGTCCCTTTCCCTCCTCTTCTCCCCACACCACATTGAAAAGTGGCATAAAACTTGTCCCATCACATATACCTCGCCCGGGGGAAGGGAGCGAAGGAGGAGGAGGAGGAGGAGGAGGAGGAGGAGGAGGAGTAGGAGTAGGAGGAGGAGAAGGAGGAGGAGGAGGAGCCGAGATACTCCACTAAGGCCTTCCATCAAATAATTCCAACATATTTTGTAGGACTGAAAGGACAGTCAATTTACTAGATTTTTAGGGCAGGTGAAAAGAGTGTAAGGAGCAGTGCGTCATGGGAAACAGATAAAGGTATTGAAAGTTGTGGCCTTACGCTTTACCTGCGCGTGGCCTTGGCGCTCATCACCGTCAGGTTGTCCCTTGAGCCTTGAGCCGTTACCACGGGACACAGGGTCACTGTGTCACTGTGACATTCATGTTATCACAGTTTACCTTTCCCAGGTTTCCCCAGACACCCGTTTACTGACCAGCCAAAAAGTGAGGGTAACCAGCTGGGTGAGTGGCACGAAGAGTGCCAGACCGGGATTCGATCCCGCGCCCACTGATTTGTAGCATGGCACGCTAACCACTGCATCACGGCAGGCAGAGAGATTGATAGATAGATAGATAGGTAGATAAATAAATAGATTGATAGACAGATAGGTAAAGTTGGGAGCATACGTTATATCTGCGCCTGGCTTCAGTGCTCATCTCTGTCGCAATGGCCCTTGATCCTGTGGTGGGAGAAATCCATTATCCCGATAGAGGGTCAGGGTAACATCCGGGCTAACAGTTTGCCTTCACCAGGTTTCCCCAGATACTCATTATCGAGCATCCCGAAAGGAAGGATGAACAGTTGGGAGGGCTGCACGTTCACTGCCCAGGCCAGAATTCGAACCCAGGTCCGCAGATTCATAGTTAGGGACGCTAACCACTGCACCGCGTAGGCGCGATGGATAGAAAAGGGCAGATTGATTGACAGGCTATATGTGTGTGTGTGTGTGTGTGTGTGAGAGAGAGAGAGAGAGAGAAAATCCTCCTCATTTACTTGTCTTTTGTGTTTACGGCCAAGGCTTTCTTCTCTCCGTACGAACAAAACACAAGAAACAACAACAAAAAATCCTTACAAATAAACACACACACACACACACACACACACACACACACACACACACACACACACACACACACACACACACACACACACTCTCTCTCTCTCTCTCTCTCTCTCTCTCTCTCTCTCTCTCTCTCTCTCTCTCTCTCTCTCTCTCTCTCTCTCTCTCTCTCTCTCTCTCTCTCTCTCTCTCTCAAGGCTTCAAAGACGAGGAAAAGGGTGAATTCTTCTCTCACAAGTCCTCGAGCATTGAAAACAACAATCATTGTATCTAGGCATCAAAAGAGCTTTCCTGGAGGTGACGAGTGAAACATTTTTGAAACCTCTGAACACACACACACACACACACACACACACACACACACACACACACACACACACACACACACACACAAACACACACGCACACACAGATATCTGAATCCTCGTTTATTAAAGATAC
The DNA here is from genome assembly GCF_024679095.1 of Eriocheir sinensis. Lineage (NCBI taxonomy): Eukaryota > Metazoa > Arthropoda > Malacostraca > Decapoda > Varunidae > Eriocheir > Eriocheir sinensis. The sequence continues at coordinate 24,938,038 of NC_066513.1, read as the reverse complement.
AAAATAGAAAAAGGGAAGAACAGTAAGAGAAAGGGAGGAAGGGAAGAGGAGAAGGAAAGAGGGATGGAAATGAGGAGAGAAAGTTGGGAAGCGAGGGGAGGAGAGGGTAGGATAAGGAGGTGGATATGAATGGCAGGTAAAGTTATAGTTCGTGTATTGAAAAGTTGAGTTTCTTTTCCGTAGAGTTTTACATATGTTTCCAGGAACACGTAGGTAGATTGACCGACAGATAGATAGACTGATTGATAGATAGATAGATAAATAGATAGATGGATAGATAGATAGATAGAGATAGGCAGATAGAAGAGAGTGAGAGTGACAATAATGTAAAATGAGAGGAGCAGAAAATAGAGAACAAAAAAAAAAAAAAAACAGAACCTCTTAAACACTGCCATCACGATCATCAAAATCACCACCACCACCACCACCACCACCACCACAACCACCACCACCACCACCATCATAACCCTCTGTAATAGCATCGGTCCTTTTCCCTCCTCTTCCTCCCATATCCCATTGAAAAGTGGCGTAAAACTTGTCCCATCACATATACCGCGCCTGGGGGAAGAGGGAGGAGGAGGAGGAGGAGGAGGAGGACCTGGCCGAGACACTCCCCTAAGGTCTTCCCTCAAATATAACAATTTCATATTTTTTTTCCTCTTGGATTCAAAGGACACTCACTATATCAGCATTTTAGGACAGTGAAAAGGGAGGGAAGAGCAGTGCGTTATGGGTAATAGAGAGATAGATAGATAGATAGATAGTTTGAGAGAGAGAGAGAGAGAGAGAGAGAGAGAAAGCCAGTATCTGTCACGAGACGGATATCGGGAAAAACATCGATTGCGGAAGGCTGGGAAAGTATAAAGATTCCTGACTTTTTTTATTTATTTTTGCCGCGCATTTCCTGGATTGCAAAAAAACCGAAAAAAAAAAAACGAGAGAACATTGAACGTGGTGTAACTTTGCTTGATATTTGCACTGATGTTCTTATTGGAATGTAGGTTTTCCTGGTTCCTCTTTGCTTGTTTTTATTTGTTTTTATGTGGGTGTGTATGTCTATTTATTTGTCTATTTATCTGTCTATCTATCCGTCTGTCTGTGTGTCTCTCTATTTTTTATGTATCGGAAAAAGCTGTATACACGCTGAATAATTTCACGCGCCATCACGCCTCGAGGAAATTGAATGAGTGTTCGTTTTTTTGACAATTAATATTTCAAGACTATTTTTGATACTATTTTTTTGTATCTCCTTTCCTCTCCACCTCATTTCATTTCTCCTATTCTATTCTTTACTTTCCCTTCCGCTTTTACTTTTCTCTTTCGTTTTTACTGTTCGCTTTTTTGTCAATATACCAAGATTATTTTTGACACTATTTTTTTGTATCTCCTGTCCTCTCCACCTCATTTCATTTCTCCTATTCTATTCTTTACTTTCCCTTCCGCATTTTCTTTTCTTTTTCGTTTTCTCTTGTCCAACTCGTGTGTGTATTTTCTTTTTTTTTATTTATTTATATTCATCTTTTTGTATGAGCTGTTGCTAGATTGTTATGACGTTCTCCTTAAATCCTTTCCCACTTTCCTTTTCATTCCATCTCTGTCTTTTCTCCTGTTCTCTTGCATTTCATTATTTCATTGTCTTTTCATCATTATTATTTCGTTTCGCATCCGTTTAATTTGTTTTCCAGTGTTTCCCTCTTATCTTCCTTCCTTTCTTCCACCCTCCCTCCTTCCTTCCTTCCTTCCACCCAAGCATCCTGCCTTCCTGCCTTCCACCCTCCCTCCCTCCCTCCCTTCCTTCCTTCCTTCCCTCCTTCCTTCCTTCCTTCCTTCATTCATTCATTCCACTCTCTTCCTTCCTTCCTTCCTTCCTTCCTTCCTTCCACCCAAGTTTCCTTTCTTCCTTCCTTCCTTCCTTCCTTCCACCCAAGTTTCCTTTCTTCCTTCCTTCCTTCCTTCCTTCCTTCCATTCTTCCTTCCTTCCTTCCTCCCTCCCTTCCTTCCTTCCTTCCCTCCCTCCTCATCCCCCTCTTGTCACCTTCCCAGCCGCAGAAACAACATTTTCCAATAAATTTCCCTTCCTGCTACACAAATAAGTCCAATTTCGGAATTTAGTCGCCGGAAAATTTTGTCATCGAAGAAATAGAAAAAAAAAGACATACAAAAGATTCAATCAGGGAGCGAAACAGGTGGCGGGAATGTTTCGTTTGCAGATGGGGGCCGAGAGAGAGAGAGAGAGAGAGAGTAACAGTAATGCCAACAATAATAATAATAATAATAATGATAATAATAATAATAATAATAATAATAATAATAATAATAATAATAGTAATAATAATAACAATGACAATGACAGTAACAATAACAATAATAATAATAACAAAAACAATAACAATAACAACAATAATAATAATAATAATAATAATAATAATAATAATAATAATAATAATAATAATAATAACAATAACAATAAGTGGAAAAAGAGACATTAGGGTATTCTTTTGAGTGCCTTGAATGACCTCTCTCGAGACGATTTATTAATCCGTCTTCCTGTCACCTGTTGGAGGCCAGGAAGGAAGGAAGGAAGGAGAGGAGGGAGGAGGAGAAGGGAAGGGATGAAACACTAATATCCTGAATGAGTCTGTAGAAGGAAGTAAGGAAGACAGGAGGACAGGAAGGAAGGAAATGAAGAAATGAAGAGAAGAAAGAAAATGAAGACTAGGAAGAAGCAATATTTTTTCCTCCATTTCCTCTTTCTACGTGGAGGGAGGGAGACAGATAGAAAAGAAGGAAAGTAAGAAGCAGGGCAGTCAGTCAGTCAGTCAGTCAGTCAGGCAGGCAGAAGCGAAGTGAGGAAGGAAGGAAAATAACAAAAAATATTCCTCTGTCCCTCCCTCTTAATTTCTCTCTCTTTTCCTACTTAATTTCCTGCTCCATGCGTCTCTCATTTCGGTATATTTTCCTCTGCTTTTTCTTCCCGCCTCACGTTTCAACCCTTCGTTCTCTCCTACACTCAGTTTTCCTCCGTTTTTCCCCTGTTCAAGCATCTCACATTTCAGGACGCTCTATTTTTTTAGTCATCTCCCTTTTCTTTACTTCCTTTCTTCCTACGTCACATTTTTAGTCTTTAGTCTTTCTCTTTTAATCTCCTTTTTTCATCTTATAGGAGCCTCACATTCCTCACTGTTTTTCTGTCACCGTGGTTCTTGTTTTGTTTCTTAATTTCTCCCCGCTCACCTCGTATTTCAAGCTTTCTTTCTCTTTCTTACAACTTTCTTTCTCTATCTCTTTTCTGTCCTTCACATATCTCTTCTTTTTTTCCTTATAAGAACCTCACATTCCTCACTGTGTTTCTCTCGCTGTCGTTCTTGTTTTCTCTCCTTTCCTCTCCGCTCCCTCATATATCAGGCTTTCTTTCTCCGTGTCCAGCAACTTTTCTTAGTTCATCCCTTTTCTGTCTCCCTCCACACATTTCTTCCTCCTTTCTCCCCCGGTAAGAACCTCACGTTCCTCACTGTTTTTTCTGCGGCTGTCGTTCTTGTTTTTCTCTCCTTTTCTCTCCTTTCCTCTCCGCTCACCTCATATATCAGGCTTTCTTTCTCTGTGTCCAGCAACTTTTCTTAGTTCAGCTCTTTTCTGTCTCTTATCACACATCTCTTTCTTTTTTTCCTTATAACAACCTCATTTTCCTCACTGTTTTTCTGTCGCTGTCCTTGTTTTTCTCTCCATTCCTTTCCGCTAACGTCATATTTCAGACTTTCTTTCTCCTTGGATAACAACCTTTCCTCCTGTTCTCTTCCTCTCCATACGCCACACACTTCAGCTCCTCAAAGGCGCCGCAGACAGACCATCAGACAGCGAGGCACCGAGAGTCATCGCCCTGAGGCACCCCCGTTTTCTTTATTTCTTCAAGCATCTCGCATTTCATTCCTTCTTTTCCGTTTCTGTCACTCTTATTCTCTTCCATCCCTACCCACACGCCTAACAGTTCATCTCTTTCTCTCCGTCTATCTTTCTATCCTCCTCTTTTCTCTCCCATCCCCTCACATCACACTTTAGTATATCTATCTATATTTCACTCTTCATTCTCTCTCCCTCTCACAGCACCTCACTTTTCAGCATTTCTTTCGGTGGTATTAACTCGGCTTGCTTTCGCTTAATTATTTTCACTCACGTTACCTTTCATTACCTTTCAACAGTTTCTAATATGTTACGATCTTTTTCCTTTCCTTCTCTATAGCATCTGAACCTTCTCTTTCTAAGCCTCTCCACATTCACCTCGCATTTCAGTCTCTCTTTTGCTCTTTAACCGCTTCTAATATATCATAATCACCCTTTTCCTTTCTTTCCTTCTCTATACTAGTGGAACCCTCTCTTTGTAAGCCTCTCCACACTCACCTCACATTTCACCCTCTCTAGGACGTCGCAGGCAGGCCATCAAACAGCGAAGCACCGACCCATTGCCCCGAGGCACTCCCCTTTGGCGGCCTCGAGCGGGAAACAGAACTGTGCTGCTCGTTGCTTAAGTTTAGTTCCCCCTTAATAGCAGACCTGAAGACCTTTGTTGGGCTGTTCTGGATCGTCTGTACCTCAAGTTGCCTTCTCATGAGAGCGCTACGACCTGCTCCTCTTCTTACTCCTCCTCCTCTTCCTTGTCTTCGTCTTCATTTTCTTCGTCTTCATTCTTCTTCATTCTTCATTCTCATTCTCATTCTTCATTCTTCATTTTCTTCTTCATTCTTCTTCATTCTCATTTTCATTCTCATTCTTCATTTTCTTCGTCTTCATTCTTCTTCATTCTGTCTTCGTCTTCATTTTCTTCGTCTTCTTCGTTCTCGCACCAACTATCCTCAGCATTTCTGTCTTAATTTTTATTGTCCTTGTTTTTGTTGTTCTTGCTCTTGTTCTTCTTCTTCCTTTCCGTCTCCTTCATCTCCTTTCTCTCCCTCATCCTCCCCCTTCGCCTCCTCCCAACACCTCCAGAATGTTGAGGAGTTGATCGGTTTCCTCCTACCTCCGTCTCTCCTCTCATATTCCTTTCCTCAATTCCTTCCTTTCTTCCTCCCTTCCCAGGCAAAAGGTCAAAGCGTAGGAATAATACAAAGTTGAATATGAGATTACTTCGAACCAAGTGCTTTTGCTTTCATTATGTTTCTCGTTTTCTTCTTCCTTCTTGTAGAGCAACACTTCTGAACTCTGAGCCGCTTGTCCCTCTGGCTTGGTTGGGCAGGAGTGGTGGATGAGTTTAGTTTGTTTGGTCTTTCCTCCTCTTATTGGTCTTCGTGGAATTTTAAGAGAGTAAACGAAGGTAAAAATAGAGTTAGGCATCAGAGTCCTTTTTTATGTCCCTCTCGCTCTTTGAAGGAGAGGAAAGGATGCTTTTTTTTGCGTTAAATCCCTTTTATTTTTATCGTGGAAAGGTGAGGTGAGGTCAGGCAAGGCAAAGTTAGGTTAGAATTGGGTTCAGTTAGGTGAGGTGAGGTGAAGTGAGGTGAAGTGAGGTGAGGTGAAGTGAAGTGAAATAAAAGAGTCGCCCAAAGGATGATGGAGGGCGGAGTGGCCTATTGCGTCCTGTCTGGTATCGATCTGTAGGCTGGTGATTCCATTGTCGACGCGGCAGCAACATATGTACATTTTCAACCCAACGGCTCCCGATACTAAATAAACCGTTTATTATTATTACACACACACACACACACACACACACACACACGCGCACTGGAGTCTTCGTCTACCTACATTATTCTCTTTCATTTTTCTCCTATTTCTTCTTTTCCTCCTTCTCCTTTCTCCTCTTCCTCCTCTCCCTCCTCCTCCACCTCTTCCTCCTCCTCGAGTGATGCATACCGTCTCATGTATCCTCCAACCTGATGGTGATGGGCTGGAGGGAAGGAGGAGATAAGGAGGAGGAGAGACGGAGAGGTGAACGGGGAGAGAGCGAGGGAAAAGGAGAGAGATAGGGGGAGGGGAGAGAGAAAACGAGGTGAAGAAAAGAAGAATGTATGAACCTGAGAGATGGAGAAGAGGAGAAGGGAAGGAGATAAGAAGAATGGAGGAAAGGAGAGATGTATGGATGGGGAGAAGAAGGAAAGAAGGAAGAGAAAGAGAGGAAAGTAGGAGGAGGGACAGGAGAAAACTTGAAAGAGATAAAGAATAGAAGGATAAATGAGGGAAGGAAGGAGGAAGAGAGGTAAAAGTTGGGAGGAGAAAAGAGAAGAGGAAAGGGAATAAGAGTGAGGCAAGGGTGAGAAATTGACTTTTGGAAGGTCATAAAGAGGAGGAGAATAAATGAGGGAAGGAAGCAGGAAGAGAGGAGCGAAGGAGGAAAGGAGAGATGAGAAAGGTGAGAAGGAAGGAGAAAGGGAAGCTGGAAAAAAAATTAAGCTCTAGAGAGATAAATATAAAGAGAAATAAAATATACGAGGAAGGGAAGAAAAGAAACATCTAAGGTGCTGATTCAGGAGGAAGAAAGAGGAATAGGAAGGAATAAGGCAATGAAAGAAAGGAAGAAAATAAAAGAAGAGATCGGAAGAGAATGACAGAGGAGAAGGAAGTAGAGGGGAGAAGAGAAACTGATGGAGGGAGAGATGAGCCAAGGAAGATGGAGGGAGATAAGATATTAGCGAGAGGAGGGAGAGAAGAGGGGAGAGAAGGGGGAGAGTGAAGGGCGAGGGAGAGAGGCAGAGAGACAGCTGTAATATAAAAATAGCTCTTAGGGTGACGGTATGAGAGAGAGAGAGAGAGAAAAGGGGGTGGGTAGGGAAAGGGGGAGGCAGATGTGGTGTACAAATTGCCTAGGGATACATTGCATATTCTGGGGCGCCCACACCTAACCATTGGCTGAGGGTTCGGTGATTTGCATTAGAAAGGGGCGGCGGAAAGAGCGACAGGAAGAGGAGGAGGAGGAGGAGGAGGAGGAGGGGAATGAAACATGGAAACATGGAAATGCTGGCTACAGTGGCTGCCCCCGATGCTCCCTCTGAAGGAAGGCGCTGAAGTTAGGGTTGACTGATGATCCGGGCAGCATGCAGGAATCTTCCGCCACTCGGAGATGGTTGAAAATTGTCAGGGTGTATCTGCGGGACTCGAACCTACGGACACGGGCTCACGACGCTCGCACATTGACCACTCGGCCACCGCCTCCACCACTACTACTACTACTACTATTTTTTTTTACAACAAAGGAGACAGCTCAAGGGCACAAAAAAAGGAAACAGTATTAAGAAAAAGCCCGCTACTCGCTGCTCCTCCTCCTCCTCCTACTACTACTACTACTACTGCTACTACTACTACTACTACTAGTGATAACAATAACAATAATAATAATAATAATAATAATAATAATAATAATAACAATAATAATAATAATAATAATAATAATAATTCAGCAGTTATAGCAATAATAATGAATACGGACGCTTCCTTGAAGGCAGGCAAATACACAGACACACACGCACATACAAACACGCACATACACACGCACACGCACATACACACGCACACGAACATACGCACACGCAGCCTCTCTCAACTTTTGGTTCAGTTTGACGCATGACGGCGCTTCCCTGCACGGCCTCTGCTTCTCTCTCTCTCTCTCTCTCTCTCTCTCTCTCTCTCTCTCTCTCTCTCTCTCTCTCTCTCTCTCTCTCTCTCTCTCTCTCTCTCTCTCTCTCTCTCTCTCTCTCTCTCTCTCTCTCTCTCTCTCTCTCTCTCTCTCTCTCTCTCTCTCTCTCTCTCTCTCTCTCTCTCTCTCTCTCATGAGTTTCCGATTTGCTTTGCCGTTCCCAGCATTACGAGTGCGCGCGCAAGCACACACACACACACACACACACACACACGCAGACACACACAAATAATTGATGTCATCATTACTATTTTTATAATTACTATTAGAATTATATTCATTATTATTATTATTATTGTTCTTAAGGGTGGAAATCTATGATGGTTTAAAAGGCAAAATGTGCTTGATGCAGTTATAAATAATGAGAGAGAGAGAGATTTACATAGATTTACATAGAAAATCAGACCACACAGACCCCATGGTCCAGACTTGGTGGTCTGTCCTTAAACCTAAGTGATTTTACATTAATCAGAAGACTCCAAAACGTTGTATTTCTACTCTAGTTGATATTAAGTTGAAGGAAGTGACGGTCGAGCTTATTTTTGAAGGAGTCAATCGTGTTACACTGGACCACTGATGGTGGAAGCTTATTCCATTCTCGCACTACAACGTTGGTGAAGAAAAATTTGGTGCAGTCTGAATTTACTTGTCTACATCTGAGTTTTACGCCATTGTTTCTCGTGCGCAAAGTGTCATCGATCATAAACAATGTTGATCTGTCTACATTCATGAAACCATTAAGTATTTTAAAACATTCGATCAGTTTTCCTCAGGCGACGTTTCTCAAGAGAACATGTTAAGGGTGAAAGCCTTTCTTCGTAGGATTTGTTGCGCAAGGAGAGAGAGAGAGAGAGAGTAATGACTGTTAACTGCTGCTCCATTAAGATAAGACTGAAAAATATATAGAATGCCGCTCTTTTAAAAATATATTTTCACACATACTTTACAGTCGGAACTAAAACAGAGGGAAAGAGAGCGCGGGATAGATTGATAGATACAAAGAGAGTAAAAAAAATATAGATTAATCCTCGTTTTCAATTTTCTCTTAAAGCCATATGAATCACGTTATTAAGAAGCCCTACCTTATCTAATATATTTACCTTATCATACCTGACGTTACACTGCTCTACTTGACTCTTTCTTATTTTACTTTCTTCCTTCTTCCCTCTTCCTTTCTTGTTTCCTTTATTTTTCTTCTTTCCTTTACTTCTTTCTGTCATTCCATCCTTTCTTTCTTCCTTACTTTCTTCCTTCTTTCTTTCTTTCCTTCCTTCCCTCGTTATTTTCTCTATATCTTGTTTCGATAAATAATTGACGAACTTGAGACGAACCATTTTCTCTCTCTCTCTTTCTCTCTCTCTCTCTCTCTCTCTCTCTCTCTCTCTCTCTCTCTCTCTCTCTCTCTCTCTCTCTCTCTCTCTCTCTCTCTCTCTCTCTCTCTCTCTAACACACACACACACACACACACACACACACACACACACACACACACACTAACAGGGCAAACATTCACGTTTTTCAAGGTTCTCACTGACAACGAAGATTTGCTATGCAGAGACGAGATTTCCTGCTTGATTTTCTTACCCTGCTTCCTCCCTGATTTTCTTGCCGTGCCTGCTGCTGTCTGCTTGCTCTTCTGTGTATCCTCCTTCCCTTCTTGCTTTTCTCTTTATCTTTTTCCTGTTTTTCTGTTTGTCTATTTGTTTTTTCCATAGCGTTACCTGCTTTCCTGCTTTCCTACTTGTCTCCTGTCTGCTTATCTTTTTTTTTCCAACCCGTTTTCTGCTAACCTGCTTGCGTTCCTGTTTTTCTTCTTCTCTCTTTTCTCTTGTTTCAGATTCTTTTTTTTTTTCATCCTTCTCTTCTCCTTCCAATTTGTGTTTCGCTATCTTGGGTTCATCTTTTGCGATTCGTTTTCTCCATATGTCTCGTCTTGTGTAGTCTTCCTCCTCCTCCTCCTCCTCCTCCTCCTCTCTTTCTGAATCGTGCCTCATTTTCCTCCTTGTCGCACTTCTAGTCCTCCTTTTCCTCGTCCTCCTCTTCCTCCTCCTCCTTTTTCCCCTTGTCGCTCCCTCCATCCTTCTCACCTTCGCATTTCTAGTCCTCCTTTTCCTCGTCCTCCTCTTCTTCCTTCTCCTTTTTGCCCTTGTCGCTCCCTCCATCCTTCTTACCTTCTTCATTAATATTCTTCTCTCCCTCCTAGGCTTCCTTCTCATCCTCTTCCTCCTCCTCCTCCTACTCATGGCTGCTCTCCGTCCTCCCAAACACGTCCTCCCTCACCTCACGGCGTGTCCTCACCTCGCCGCAGGTCAGGTAACTCCCTCCCTCGCCTCGCCTGAAAAAAAAACAAAAAAACCCCAGCTCAGTGATGAGGAAAAATGGAACAGCAGAGGGGAAGGAACGGAGCGGGCACTGTTGTTGTTGCTGTTGGTGGTGGTGGTGGTGTTGGTCGTGAGTGTGATAGTGGTAATTCTTTTCAGGTATTGCAATGTATTTGGTTATTTTATTTTTTTATTTTTCGGTCGGAGGTGAGTGGTAACCCTTAGGCCTCTACCTGTCCATACCTTTTACTAATTAGAGAGTCAGTCAAACCATGCATCCGTCTACTCATCTATCTCTCACCCCGTCATTGATCGATCTACCTGTAAGCTTTCATCAGACTCTAACTCTTTATAAGGCATCTTGATTCCATTCCCTTTTCCTCTCCATCAGTCTATCAATTCATATACATCAACCTATACCAGTCTTTATCAGTCACTAACGCATCATCTGTCTTACCTGTATCTGTTATCGGGGTAAGTCTGTCTCTGCATGGCTCAGGTAGCTCAGGTAGGGCAGCGGAACCTTTATTTACCTGCGCGAGAAACAAAGTCAACGTTTTAGCATCAGTTGCCTCATCCCGTGTTTGTCCGCCTCAAGCCACCCACCTTCCTACGCCTCGATCCGGGATGGTGGGTCTACCTTTCTCCTCCTTTGTTTATCAAGATGTTTCTCTTACTCTCTCTTTTCCTCTTGTTTCTCCTTTTTTCTCTCTCTCCTTCCTCTCTCGTTTTTCTGGGTTTCGCTTTCTTCTTATTGCTTTCGATAGATAGATAGAGAGATAGATGTGTTTCTCTTACTCTCTCTTTTCCTCTTGTTTCTCCTTTTTTCTCTCTCTCCTTCCTCTCTCGTTTTTCTGGGTTTCGCTTTCTTCCTATTGCTTTCGATAGATAGATAGATAGATGTGTTTCTCTTACTCTCCCTTTTTCCTCTTGTTTCTCCTTTTTTCTCTCTCCTTCCTCTCTCGTTTTTCTGGGTTTCGCTTCCTTCCTATTGCTTTCGATAGATAGATAGAGAGATAGATGTGTTTCTCTTACTCTCCGTTTTTCCTCTTGTTTCTCCTTTTCTCTCTCCTTCCTCTCTCGTTTTTCTGGGTTTCGCTTTCTTCCTATTGCTTTCGATAGATAGATAGAGAGATAGATGTGTTTCTCTTACTCTCCCTTTTTCCTCTTGTTTCTCCTTTTCTCTCTCTCCTTCCTCTCTCGTTTTTCTGGGTTTCGCTTTCTTCCTATTGCTTTCGATAGATAGATAGATAGATAGATAGAGGGATAGATGTGTTTCTCTTACTCTCTCTTTTCCTCTTGTTTCTCCTTTTTTCTCTCTCTCCTTCCTCTCTCGTTTTTCTGGGCTTCGCTTCCTTCCTATTGCTTTCGATAGATAGATAGATAGATAGATAGATAGATAGATAGAGAGCAAGAGAGACGAAGAAAAATGCATTAAGAAGTATAGAAGTCGGAATTATACATGTTCCCTCCTTTTACTCCTCTTTTATCTTTCATTTTTGCTTGTCATTTTTCTCCTCTCTTACTTTCGTCCTTGCTGCTTCCATCATCGTTCTTTCGGTTCATCTCTTCTCTGCTCTTCTCTTCCTTTCCCTTTTTTCTTTTCTTTTGTATGTAATTCTTACCCTCGTATTTTTCATATATTCCCAAATACGTGTGTGTGTGTGTGTGTGTGTGTGTGAGAGAGAGAGAGAGAGAGAGAGAGAGAGAGAGAGAGAGAGAGAGAGAGAGAATAAGAAAGTGAAAGGCAGAAAAAATAAAAAAAAGTGTGTGAGAGAGAATAAGAGAGTGAGAGAGAGAAGAGAAAATAGTGAGAAACATTAAGGTCCTAAGCGCATACGTTCACATCTCCACCCCTTTAACTCCTTTGTGTATATATATATTCATCATCGATATTCTGCGTCCGTACAACATTTATCGACACGCCACGCCACTGTAATTTGATTCCCAGAGTGCGAGTTTCAATTTCGGGGAAGGCAGAAGCAATACAGGTAGCGGCAGGCAGGTAAGGTCAGGTGTACAGGTGGACCAGGAGAGACTGATAGAGATAGAGAGGGAGGGAGAGAGGGAGGGGGAGGCATTGGACAGTTAGTCAGTCAGTGCTTACCTTACCCTGCCTCACTTACCTGGCCTTACCTGGCTCTACCTCGCCTTGCCTTGAATTCGTCTGAACTCCGCCTGGACAGTGGGGCGAAACGCTGACGTGAGGGGCAAGCGACCTCCAGGCTATCACGTCTTTGGGGAGAGATGGAGAGGGGGAAAGAAGGAAAGAGGGAGCAAAGAAGGGAGGAATAACGATAGGAAGTCTGAGAAAGGAGGGACGACGAGGAAAGAAGGGAGGGAAGAGATGAGTAAAGAATAGACGAAGAGAGGGAAGGGCTGGGCGAAAAGAGGAAGGTAGGGTTGGAGAGATGGAAAGGGTAAGGGAGAAGAGAGGTAGAGGAAGGGAGAGAGAGAGAGAGAGAGAGAGAGAGAGAGAGAGAGAGAGAGAGAGAGAATAGGTTACAGCCCCGATTTGGAGTTCACAGTCACTGGCCTTCTAAGTCGAGGAGTTAAATAATGCACAGCCCGACCGTGTAGTCCAGTCCAGTGTATGTCTAGGCGTGGCCGTGGAGGGTGTGTTCTCTGGCTGTGGAGTAGACAGAACGGACTGGGATGCTGGAAGAGTAGACAGAACGAACTTTGATGCTGTGGGACTGGAGAGAAGGAATTGTAATACTGGAGGAGTAGGTACAACGAACTGTGATACTCTGGAACCGTGATACTATACTAGAATAAGCGAAATGTATTGCTATAGGACTAGTTATAACGAACCGTGTTGCTGAATTAGTAAGGAGGAGAGTCATGATGTAAGGATTGGCGCAGAGGTGCATGAATGTGTGCAAGTGTGCGAAGGTCGAGGAGTGGTTGTAGTTGAATGTATGGTGGTGAAGGAATAGGGAGGAAAGGGGTGAGGGTTTTAGAGTGGTAAATGGATCCTTTGGTGAGGCAGAGGGTGAGAATGCAGGTGAAGGAACATGCAGTGATTGAGAAAAGTGGCATAAGGGTATAGGATAGGGTGTGCGGGAGGATGGCGTTTAAGCTTAAGTTGGCCCGAGGAAGGGGGATTAACGGGGGCCTTGCGTGAAGAAAGCAGTACCCCCCGGACACCTCTTTTGATTCTTTTTATAGGAGCAGCGAGTAGCGGGCTTATTTTTTTTATTATTGTTACCTTTTTTTGTGCCCTTGAGCTGTCTCCTTTGTTGTAAAAAAAAAAAAAAAACAAGGCCAGCGTGATATCCGGGTTACATCAGTTGACCTTTCCAAGTCTCCCCAGGTACTAATTTTTCGAGCAGTCCGAAAGGGAGGATATGAAGCTGGGTGAGCTGTACACCGACTCGTACAGATTCGTAGCTAGGCATGCTAACCACTAGACCAAGGAGGCGGTGAAAAAAATACTTCCTTCACTTCTGTTCAGACGGAAGGACTAGGAATAGAACGTGAAAGAGAAGGTGAGGTAGAGGGTGAAAAAGACACCTGAAAAAAGAGACAGAGTGTGTGATACGTTACCCAGCACACCTGAACACCCCCCTACCTGCCTCCTCTTTCTTCCTCGGGAGACACAGTTACCAAAACATTGCGAAACCTTTGAGCTGCTGTTACCCAAATGGTGTGAGACCTTTGACACACACACACACACACACACACACACACACACACACACACACACACACACACACACACACACACACACACACACACACACACACACTCGGATAATTTCTTTCACATTTTTTTCCAGTGCATGTAAACGTCACTTGAACAGTTTGCAGCGAGGGATCTTTCTCTCAATCCCTGGAGGTCGCTTTCCGTGGCCTTTACCAGTAATTAAGTCTTTCTGAATATTGAAGTCTTTGTAAATATTGAATTGAAAATATGAGTCAGAAGGAGCGGAGGGAGATAGATAGATAGATAGATAGATAAATAGATAGATAGAGATAGATAGATAGAGAGAGAGAGAGATTGGCAGGGTATTAAGTCGGATAGAAAGATAGACATAGATGAAGAGGGGGAAAAAGAGGACGGCTGGAGGAAGGGAGAGAGAGGGAGAGAGAGAGCAAGACGAATGGAAGACAGGAGAATAATAGAGGGAAAAGATTAGAAATATCAAGAGAGGAGGGAGAGAGGAGGGAGGGAAGAGAAAGTAGAAAAGAACACACGGAGAAAATGAGACGGAGAGAATGATGGAGAGAGGAAAGGAGAGGAGAGAAAAAACGAGGATAAAAAGAAATAGAAGAATGAGGGACTGGTGGAAGGTAGGACTGAAAAATAGACAGACAGAGGGGAAGAGAGAAAGAGACAAGGAAAGAGAGAGGGAGGGACAGATGGTAAGGTGAGAAATGTCAAGGTAAGGTTAGATTCCTCCCACCCCGTCTCCTCTTCCTTCTAATTATGCGCCGTCCGTCACTTTGTTTTCTTATCCAACATTTGCGTTGCCGCGAGACTCGGCTCGGAACGCTGAAATCACAGACAAAGATCATCAAGAGAAAACAGTTTGTCGACGTTGAGCGCGCGCTGTTAAAATTCATGAGTAACTTAGCTAGATTTGTGTAGCGTGATCCGTTTTCGTGTGTTTTGTTTCTCTCTCTCTCTCTCGCTCTCTCTCTCTCTCTCTCTCTCTCTCTCTCTCTCTCTCTCTCTCTCTCTCTCTCTCTCTCTCTCTCTCTCTCTCTCTCTCTCTCTCTCTCTCATTCCTGCCTTTCGTCAGACTATATATTTTCTTCATTCTTTCCTCTCATCATCATTCTCTCTTTTCTTCTCTCCTCACTCGTCTTCCCCTCCATCCTTTCTAATCTTTTTCCCTTCATTTTTCTCTCGTCTTTCATTCGTCTTGCTCTCCCTCTCTTCCTCCAGCCCTCTTCTTTTCCTCCTCCTCTCTCTCTCTCTCTCTCTCTCTCTCTCTCTCTCGCTCTCTCTCTCTCTCTCTCTCTCTCTCTCTCTCTCTCTCTCTCTCTCTCTCTCTCTCTCTCTCTCTCTCTCTCTCTCTCTCTCTGCGCTCTTTAACGGTAGTCGAAAGGGAAAAGAAAGAAGGAATGGATGGGAATGTAAAGAAAGAAAGGAAAAAATGTGTGTGTAAGAGAGAGAGAGAGAGAGAGAGAGAGAGAGAGAGACACAGCGAGGGTCAGTTTGGCTTCTGTGTCCTTGGTCGTAAAGTTCACCAGTAACATGATTTCCCAGACACTGCCAAGTTAGCCAGAAATTAACATCACGACGGACGAGGCTGCCACGCCCTGCCTCGCCCCGGCACAGAGGAGCCGAGGAGGCCAAAAGGCAAAAGGAGGAGGAGAAGGAGAAGCAGGAAGAGAATGGGAAAGAAAAGGCTGATGGCAAAGACGAGGCGAAGGGAAGGGGGAGAGGGTGGGACAGGAAGTAAGACAAGGAAAAGAAGGAATAAATGTTTAAGACAGATAGATAAGGCTGATCGGAAGGAAGAGGCGGAGGGTAAGGGCGAGGAGGTGGACATGGCGGTGGAAAAGGAAAAGAAGAAATAAAGACCATGACATACAAAAGGATATAAGAGGGTGAGAAGGTTATAACGAAGGATGGAGGAAAGGAAACAAATGAATAGAGGTTTGAGGCAAGCAGAAGGCTGTGGAAGGAGGGAATGGAGAGGGAGGAGGGGAAGGAGGAAAGGCATAAAGGGGAATGAAGGAGAGGAAACAGCTACAGCCAGTAACACACACACACACACACACACACACACACACACACACACACACACACACTCAGCTTAATAAACTCCTTAAGAAATCCCATTATTTGCCAATCAAGAGGATCGAAGAGTGTATCAGTGGACTCACTCTCCCCCTTATTCCCCCCTCCCTCCCTTCTTTCCTCCCAGTCCTTCCCTCCTCTCTCCCTTTTCCTCTCTCCCCTTCCTTCTTCCGTTAATCCTCCCTCCCTTTCCCCTCCTCTCTTCATTTACGGTATTCCTTCCCTTCCATCCCTCCTATAATTTGTTTCCCTTACTTTCCTTCATTTTCCGAGTCCTTCATCCCCTTTATTTGCCCCGGTCTAAATCATCTTCCTTTTATTTTTATTTTTCTCTCACTCCTTTTCCCCTGTTCTTCCTCCCAACCTTTATTTCTTTTCGTCATTCTTTTCCCCACATTTTTCTTCCTTCTCTCTTTCTTACCTCCTCTCATTCCTTCTCTTCCACTTTTCCTTCCTCCCTCTCTTTTCTTCCTTCTCTCTTGTCCCTTCTCCCCTCCTCTCATTCCTTCTCTTTCACTTTTCCTTTCTCCCTCTCTTTTCTTCCTTCTCTCTTGTCCCTTCTCCCCTCCTCTCATTCCTTCTCTTTCACTATTCCTTCCTCCTTCTCTTTTCTATCTCTATCTACTTCTTCCGGTCTATCCTCCCCTTCAGTCCCTCCCCCTCCATCATTCCTTCCTCCTCTATTCCTCTTCCTCTTCCTTATGTTTCCTCCAATACATATATCTCCCTCCCCAATAATTTCCTCCATTTCTATCTCTTATTTGCCACCTCTTTTCTCTCTCCCTCTCTTCCTCTTTCCTCCAGCACAGTTTCTCCTTTCTTTCCTAATTATTCTCTTCCTTCCTCCCTCTCTTTCCTCCCTCCACTTCTTATCCTGTTAAACATCCCTCTCTCCCTCTCTCCCTCTCTCTTTCCCTCCCTTCCTCTCTGTGTCACTAATTCTTCCCTCCTCGTTATCCAGAACTCCCTAGGCCCCTTTTACCTCCCTCTCTCTCTCTCTCCCTCCCTCCCTCCATTCCCATCTGTTTTGTCTTTCCTCCCTTCTCTCTCTATGCGTCACTAGTCTTCTTCCCTACTCTCCTCATTCTCTCTCTCCCTCTGTTTGTGTTTCTCCTTCAATATGTTCACTTCCCTCTCTTTCTCCCTCTCCCTTATTCTTTTCCATTAATATATTTCTGTTCTTTTATTTCCGTAACATATTCCGTTCTTTTATATCATATTTTCATCTCTCCCTCGTTGCCATTCTTCTCTCTCATTCTCATTTTTCTTTTTCCTATGTTTCTTCATTTTCTTATTTATCTAATTTTCTCTTTGATCTCCTTTTTCCACCCATCTGTGCCTCCATGCCTTCCCTTCTTTTCCCCTCATTTTTTTATTGTCTTAAATAACTCTGTGTACGCTTATCTATTTCCCTTCCTTTCCTTTTCCACTTCCTTTTTTATGTTTCTCTTCCCTCTCTTTTTTCTCTTTACTTTTCTGTCAGCCGTAACGTTCTGTCTGTCCTTTTTCTTTCATGTTCATATTTTTCATTCCTTCTACTTTCAGGTACTCCCTCACACAGTTCTCTTTCCTCTCTTCACCTGTTCTGTTGTCTTTCTCTTCTCTGCTCTTCTTTCACCTCACCCCTTTACGCATCTCACATCCCTCCTCTTCTTTCCTCTCATTTTCTTTCATTCATTTCCTTCATTCTCCCGATTTCATTCATCCATCACCGCTAATTTCCTTTACGCATCTCACATCCCTCCTCTTCTTTCCTCTCATTTTCTTTCATTCATTTCCTTCATTCTCCCGATTTCATTCATCCATCACCGCTAATTTCCTTTACGCATCTCACATCCCTCCTCTTCTTTCCCCTCTTTTTCTTTCATTCATTTCCTTCATTCTCCCGATTTCATTCGTCCATCACCGCTAATTTCCTCTCTACCTTATCCACATGTGCCCACCAATACCCTTCACCCTTCGCTCCTACCTTCTTTTCAAACTTTTCCATCCCTTTTTCTCCCTTTTCCATTTCCTCCACCTTTGTGTTCGCTCATTTCTTTTCTTTCCTTTCATTTTCCTCTTCCCATTGTTCTACGCTTCTCTTCCTTCTCTTTTCCTCTACTTTCTTTCAGTCATTACGTTCTGCCTGTCCTCTTTCTGTTTTGTCCATATTGTTTTTTCTTTCCATCCTCAGGTACTGTCGCCCTCAATTCCCTTTCCTCTCTTCTTTTACTTCATTCTTTTTCTTCCCCATTTTTGTTGCATCTCGCCACTCAATGCCTTCCACATCCCTCCTCTTCCTTCCCCCTTTTCCTTTCCTTCTTTCTCCTGATTTCATTCATTCTACATCGTTCATTTTCTTTACCTTATCCACATGTGATTTCCTCTACATCCTCACCGTTCTTACCTACCTGGTTTTCCCACTTTTTCACTCTCCTTTCCTCCCTTTTCCATCTCTTTCCCCTCTTTCTCCCTGTGTCCTCAACTTTTGCACGCTCCTTCAGTCTACGGAGAAAAAGTTCACCCCGGCAAACTTTTTTTTCAGCCCCATCTATGTGTCGTAAGTTGCGAGAGTTCGGATGGATTCTGAAGCCTCGATAGATTTGCAGTGTGAGAAAATTTAGCCTTCCCATGAATTGGCTCGGTCTCTCTCTCTCTCTCTCTCTCTCTCTCTCTCTCTCTCTCTCTCTCTCTCTCTCTCTCTCTCTCTCTCTCTCTCTCTCTCTCTCTCTCTCTCTCTCTCTCTCTCTCTCTCTCTCTCTCTCTCTCTCTCTCTCTCTCTCTCTCTCTCTCTCTCTCTCTCTCTCTCTCTCTCTCTCTCTCTCTCTCTCTCTCTCTCTCTCATTCTCTATCCTGTTATCCTGTTTGTAATAGGATAACTTTTTGTAGGACCTCTCTGTGTGTGTGTGTGTGTGTGTGTGTGTGTGTGTGTGTGTGTGTGTGTGTGTGTACGCTAAACTAGTATAGGCCGTTGCACACACACACACACACACACACACACACACACACACACACACACACACACACTCACACACACGAACCTCCAGATAATGAGATTAATTGTGTCATCACCAGCCTCGTTGCGGCTACGAGCAAGCATTATCATCACCACCAGCACCACCATCACCACCACCACCACCACCACTATCAACAACAACAACTCAACCATCATCCCCCACGACCACCACAACCAATATCACCACTACCATCATCATCATCAGGACAGGTAATAGACATCTCCATCAACAATACTTCCCCTCCCTTCACCTTACCTTACACTCCTCACACCTGTATATATCATCATCATCACCGTCATCTAATCACACACACACACGTCATCAACATCATCAGGACAGGTAAAGGGCGTAATCACCATAACCTTTCCTGACCTTGCTTCACCTCGCCTCACCTCACCTCACCTCACTTCGCTTCCCCATCAGCTTCCCTTCCCTGACCTAACGTGACCTCACCTCGCCTGCCTCCCTCGCCAGCGCACTGTTACTCCCTCACCTTTAATATCCACTTGATTATGGCACCTGTTCACGTCTCCCGCATGTGGTCGCAGAGGTGATGAGGTATTTTTTTCTTTTCTTCTATTATGATTATTTATTAACTTTTTATTTTTCACTCTTTATTCTCTTCATGTCTATTATTATTTGTTCTTGTCATTGTGTCATTTTCCGGTTGGCTCGAGTTTTTCTTTAATTTTTCGTTTTGCTATTTATTTTCCATCTTTTTTTTTTAATGTGCTGCGAAAAGTTTTGTTTTGGGTGAGCGTTGTGTGTGACCCTTTTTTTTTTGGGTCCGTGTGTTAGTCTCTTTTTTATTTATTTTTTTGTTTTACTCCTTCCTCTATTTTTTCCCGGGCCTGTCGTTGTGCACCAGTCACTTTTTTGCTGGCTTGTCTCTTCTTTTTCTCTGCGTGTGTGAGGAAGAGAGAGAGAGAGAGAGAGAGAGAGAGAGAGTGAGAGTGAGAGTGAGAGAGAGAGATGAGTGACTGGCTGGCAAGTTATTTGATTACTGCATTTCCCATTCCCTCCTCTCTCTCTCTCTCTCTCTCTCTCTCTCTCTCTCTCTCTCTCTCTCTCTCTCTCTCTCTCTCTCTCTCTCTTTTCTTCCGACATTTGCTCAGTCCTTCCTTCCATGCTCAATCAGGGGCTTCATTTAACCTTCCCTTGCTTGTTTCTATTTGTTACCCGTAATTTCCCTGCAATTAAACATTCCCTCAGCAACCGAACGTTTCCTCAACATTTAAACGTTTCCGAGCAGCCACCAGCGTGCAGGGATCGTCCTTGCTGCTTTCTGATCTTCGCTGTTTGAGGGGAGCCGGAACTTATCTCCCTTGATGTGTTCTTGCAGGTTAATTAGTGTTAGGGAAGGAGGATCATGATATACCTCTTTGCTTGATCCTCCTAAATGTGGGTGGTTTTACTTTGTTAAGAATGGGAATATTTGTTAGCCGTTATGTATTATTGCTCGTTTCTTAGTTGATTATTATTTTTTTTTTACGTTTCTTTTCATACTTTTTAAGAGGTTAAATTTATCCGTCACCAAGAAATTTTAAGGCAACTTTTTTCTCATAGTTTTTGCCATTATTTTTTACGTTTAACTCTTCCTTCGTCATTATCTAAACGAATGAGCGCATTTTCCTCAGTAATTCCACTCATTAATTATCGCGAATCGTCTACACCTGCATCGTTATCACCTGTTGTAAAGCAACATTTTATCATTTCTTATTTTCAGTCCAAGTTTGTTTTTTCACGAGTTTTCAAGAGACTCACTTTTCTCTAAATGATTCCGCTTTTCATGAGTGACAAATTTTTCCACTTCTCATTTTATCGTTAATAATTTTCAAGAGTTTTCAGGTGGCACGCCGTTATATTTCCTCTTTTTTTATTTTCTTCCCATAGACCACTAAGTTTCTCAATATTTACTCGTGTTTCCGTTTCTACTGCTCATGAATTTTCAGATATAGATTTTTTGCCTCATCACTTATTCATAATTTCATTTTTATGGGACTCTCAATTCTTGTATTTCCTCTGTTCATTTTTTCTTTTAGTATTTCTTTGTTGGTAATTTTTCACGAGATTCTGAATGACAATCTCTCAGTGGTTTTGCTGCCAGAGTGACAAATTTTCCTCGTTTTCACATTTCCATTTCGTTTTTTCCTCTTTTTATTCAGACATTTTCTCCGCTCGCTTTTTTCCTTAAACCATCCGCTTCAACAATTTTCACGAGCTTTCAAAAGGTTTTAAGTTATTTTTCCATCTCTATCAATTTTCGTCTTTTCTTTTTTTTTTTTATCTCTGTTTTCATATTTCTTTTCCAAGTTTATTAAGGTATTTCTTTCATTTCCCTAACAAAGCTTTCCACCTCCCGTGAGTAATATTTTCCCTGTGTTTTCATATTTTCATTTCAAATTAAAAGAAGCACATTTTTACCCTCTCCATTACAGTTCTTTTTCGCCTCCCTCGAGTATTATTTTCTCTGTGATTTCATATTTCCGTTCCGAGTCTAAACAAACATATTTTTCCCCTTCCCGCACTTCTTTTTGCCTCCCTTGAGTAACATTTTTCACGCTTTCAACTATCATTTCCAAGTTTTCACCAGTTTTCAAGAGATTTTTTTCCCTCCCTTCCTCTTTCCCTCATCGGTTTCGCCTCCCATGAGTGACATATTTTCCTCATCCATTATCATAAGTTTTCCTCCCGGCTCATTCTCGCCTCGCCTCGGCCACTCCTCCTCCTCCCACACATTCTTCACCGAGATAAGAAAAAAAGGGTGTGACTCGATTTTCTCCGCAACAAACGAGTGAGAGACGGTTCGATTTTGTTCTCGGAGTCTCCTCTTCTTTTACTGTCTAAATTTTTGTATCTATTTACTCATTTTATTATTTTCACATCACATTTCTTCTCGTATTCTCTTTGTAGAGTTTTCCTGTGATCATTAATTATTTATTTTTAATGTTTCCAGCAATCAGTGGAATTCTTTCGCCATAATTTGTATTTAGGATAATTGAATATTCATGGAATCAGAGATCTTTCCTGCTATATGTTGCTTTACTCTTTTTTTTCAAACATATTACTTACTACTACTACTACTACTACTACTACTAATGATGATGATGATGATACTACTACTACTACTACTACTACTACTACTACTAATGATAATAATAATAAAACTAATAATGATGATAAAGATAATAATAATGATAATAATAATAATAATAATAATAATAATAATAATAATAATAATAATAATAATAATAATAATAATAATGACAATATTTCTACTACTACTACTACTACTACTACTACTACCACTACTACTAATGATAATAAAAAATAATAAAAGCAGTAATAGTGAAATAATAATAATGACAATATTGTTTTTTAGAATAATGCCAACCATAATAATTTTCTGAAGCAGTGGAAATATGGTTAGATAAACGCTGAAAATATATTTTATTGCAACAGTTTCACTTGTATTTTTAAAAGCTATTTCTGAGACTACCACCACCACTGCCACCACCACCACCACCACCAGAGAGAGAGAGAGAGAGAGAGAGAGACTGTTATTCTTTTGGGTTTTAAATGGATTGTATTGAATGTCAGTGATTCGATGCAACAACAACAAAAAAAAAGCGAATACTCTGAGGTGCGTGTAAATGTGTGTGTGTGTGTGTGTGTGTGTGTGTGTGTGTGTGTGTGTGTGTGTGTGTGTGTGTGTGTGTGTGCGTTTAATTTCGGATATGTCAAGTTAAAGAGAATTGAGGGGTAGGTCAGAGTGAAAGCGAAAGATAGATAAATAAATAGATAGATAGGAAGACAGATAGATAGATATGTAAATAGATAGATAGATAGATAGATAAATAGATAGATAGATAAATAGATAAGCAGATAGATAGATAGATAGAAAGACAGGGAGGGAGAGAGTTAGTGACAGTTTTGACGTAAATTGGACGTTTTGACACGGCAAAACAAAGGGTGGCTGACTTGAGTATGCTGATAAAATGGAAAAAAATAAATAAGACGACAGTGGAAGAAACTCCTTTTCTCCTACACCAGACACTCAGGTTTCCGACATTTTTTTATATTTGTTTTCTGACTTTTTTTTTAACTTTATATGAGAGTGTGATAAAGCTGGTTTAAGCATACTACTCTACTTGACTTACATATACCAACTTTACCTACCTTTACCTGCTACCGGAAGACCTATTGTAGCGGGGTTGTCAGTAGTGCATCCCTTCGCTGGTGGCAGAGAGACGAGTAAGGGAAAGGATTGGACGGAAATGTTCGCATCTGTGAGGTTTCCGCTGGGATTCGCTCTGACAAGGGTTTGGTGTTAGTGTGTTGGTGGTGGTGGTGTGGGTGTGGGTGATGATGGTAGTAGGGATGAGGGTAATGTTGGTGTTTGCTGATGGTCGGGGGAATTGAGTGTTGACGGTGATGGTGGTAGGATTAGCCGTGGTGGTGTTGAGGGTGATGATTGGTTGCAGTAAAATCCTGTCTTTTTTCTTATTTCTAGATATAATTATTTATTCGTGACGTTCGTTTTCTTCTTTCTCGTGTCGTGGAAATAATAAAAAAATTCTCAACCTGTTTTTTTGAGGTGGTTGGGGAGGAATTAGAAGCTTGGATATTTTTTATGGTTGTAGTATTTTACCATTTTTCTTTTAATCCATAGATATTATAATCATTTCTACTCACTACGACAACCATTACCCTGCCTTAGTTACGTTAAAAGAATGAGAATGTAAAAATAAATCTTATATAAGAAATTTGATGGTCGAATATGTAATCGTATGTTTGCCCCAGTATTGTGCTCTGGCTCCGGGAACATCCAGACGCCTTAGAACCTGCTAAAAGGGAATTGTTCTTTACGTTCGGCTTTTACTTTCTCGCGTCGTGGAAATTAGAAAATGCTTAACCAGATCTATTTTTTGGGTGGAGGGAGGAATTAAAAGCTTGAATACTTGCTTTAATTAAAATATTTTACCATTTCTATTTTAATTCATAGATATTATGATCATTTCTACTCACTACTTAATCATTTTTACCATACCTTTCTTACGTTGAAATGTGAGAATGCTTGCATAACCCTTATATATGAAATTTGATGGTCGAATATGTAATCGTTTGTTTGCTCCAATATTGTGCTCTGGCTCCGGAACATCCAGACGCCTCAGAACCTCCGCGTTGTTGGGGCGGAGGGCAAAAGTTTTCTTATTATTGAGTAGAATTTGTGCTTTGGCTCGCTCGATCGGCGGGCTTTCACTGATTGTTTCACGCTTTTCTCTTCCAGGTACGTGTGTGTGCGTGTGTGCGTGCGTGTGTGTGTGTGTGTCTTTTGGTGTGAGGGTGTGAGTTTGTGTGGTGGGGTGGAGGGAGGGCTGGTGTGTGTGTGTGTGTGTGTGTGTGTGTGTGTGTGTGTGTGTGTGTGTGTGTGTGTATGTGTGTGTGTGTGTGTCTTTTGGTGTGAGGGTGTGAGTTTGTGTGGTGGGGGAGGGGAGGGCTGGTGTGTGTGTGTGTGTGTGTGTGTGTGTGTGTGTGTGTGTGTGTGTGTGTGTGTGTGTGTGTGTGTGTGTGTGAGGGGGTGTGAGTTTGTGTGGTGGGGGAGGGGAGGGCTGGTGTGTGTGTGTGTGTGTGTGTGTGTGTGTGTGTGTGTGTGTGTCGCTTTGCCGGGGACTGCAAACCTTCCCACGCCATGCAAACCTACTGGAAACACACCTGCAGATTCCACACAGGCAAGACCACACACACCTGCAGAGAAGAGGCTATTAACGTGAGTGTTCCGTGTTTTTCTTTCAATTTTTTTTTCTTAATCTTAATTATAAAAAGTACTGAATATTTCAAGCTTTAGAGTTTACCTCGTGCTGGTCGGCGGCAGGTTGCACACACGTTTTTTTCCGTTCGTGCATGATCTAAGAATGCATCTGGACCTTCATGGTAAAGGACCGTTGAGGCAAACAAGAAACTTTGGCTCTTAATATACAGATAATTGAGAAAGGGGGTAAACGTCTGGAGGGGGAAATGTCCAGAGAGTAATATGTACAGAGGGGAAAATATCCGACACCCCTTGTTTTCATCTGGTCGACGCGTGGTGTTTCAAAAGACAGAGAGCTCGTCACGTCTCCATTGCCAAAGGAAAAGCGTGAGTGTTCCTCATGTTCAATTCCCAAACGATTTACGAATAGACGATTGAAAAACATGCTTCGACTGTGCAGTGTAATGTTAGTGATGTAGCGCTGCATTTATGAAGTTAACGTTTTTGTTGTTGTCCCTGTTCATTGTGTTGCATTGTGTTGATTAACGTTCAGAAGGATAGAACAAACGTTTTCCCCGCGTCCAAACATAAAACATACCTGCGCTTTCCTTTTCATTGCCTGGCACCAGAACCAAAGAATCCTTTTTAACTTTTCAAGAACGTTCAAGAAATGTACTTGTATTGCCTTGTATTGCTCTTTTGCGGCTGACTTTTATTCAGTTACTTCTGAGGATAACTTTTTATCCCAAGTAAAGACTTTTGTTTCAGTTCTTCACAAATGATTTATAAATGTTTGGACAAAAGGCTCTGCGATTGTTTCCTGTTGTGTTGTATTAATGTCACACCGTTGACAATTTTTTTTCTGGAGTGAAGTTTCCGCTGCACTAAAGACACTTTTGTTTCAATCCTACACAACTGGGTGGTAAAAATATACTCCCTTGTTTGCCTCTCCAAGCTAAATTGATTATTCCTTCTGGCTTCTTCCCTTTCAGCCTTTTGCAGCAGCAGGGAATTGCGTTTTTAATTGTTTTCCCCTCGGCATTAATACAGTTAACATTTATCCTTTCTCTGATACGAGCATGCACTTTACACTACTACTAGAAATCATGCAATCGAAGAACCCTCTATATTCAATTCCCATTCTGCATATCTAATCGCCTCCACTGGTTTATCGCGCGAAAATCCCATGACATTTTAATTGCCAACGGGAAATCCCTTTAATTGAGAGTTAATTGCGAGTGCCTATGCGCGTGTTTACCTAGGCAGAGCCTGATATTGGGGATAATGGAATAATTTAAAGGTGCTCTTCCGTGTTTTCAATAAGAGAACATTCACCGTGACAAGCCAGGAGACTGAGTCTGAGCATCGCTCTATAAATAGATCGAGCATCGAGCCTGATTTGAACGTTTGGAAGTTGGAGTCGAGAGAGGCAGATGAATTAGCCAAGAGGGAAAGATCAGTGGGCAGGAGAGGCGAGCGAGGAGGAATGTTGTGCAGGAGGAAGGGAGAAAGGAGGGCATTCGCCTGCTGGATGGGCAATAATGTAACTTGAGAGAGGCTTGGGAGAGGGAGAGAGAGGGAAGAGATATTGAAGGGAGACGGAAGGGGGGCGATAAATTAAGGGGAAAGTGAAGGAAGAGAGTAACCGTGAGATGTGGAAATATGTAACTTGAGAGAACACTTCGAGAGGGTTTGGAGAGGAACAAAAAAGGAAGATATGAGCAGGAAGAGACACCGGCCATTAGAGAGGAAGGCAAAGGGAGGGGGAGGGAAGAGAGACGAGGAAGAGAGAGAGAGAGAGAGAGAGAGAGAGAGAGAGAGAGAGAGAGAGAGAGAGAAGGACACACCTTGGACGAGGGACGAAACAGAGGGTAAAGAGAGGAACATATCTAGTGAGAGGGACCAAACTGAGAGGAAGGAGAGGGACATACATATCTTGTGAGAGGGATAGAACTGGGACGAGCCATTACGAGGGAAGACAAAGGAAGGGAGTTAGTGAAGCGATGTGTACCAATCAGGCCGAGTTGCTTCAGTATTCCATGTGTCTATACAGGTTTAAGGAAGCCTGAGATTAATGACGAGAGCTGGCGTACATGTTGCCTAGGTCACTGTTCAGGAGTTGTCAAGCGATGTTGTTTGGTAGATTATATCATTTATTTTTACACGGTATTGTGAAAGGAGGAGTTGATGCATTTGTTTATTGATTTCCACTTAACGCTGATCACTTTCCTTCTTTTGTTGCAGTAAAGGAAGCAACTCAAAGACAATAAAAAAAAAAGCCCGCTAACACCGATCCTATATAAAAGAGTTGAGTGGACAAAAGAAGTGAATTTCGGCTAGAGAGGTGTCTTAATACTCTCAAATGAATGACAGTACAGACTCACGATTTCCAGCTAACTTACTTTCAATTTAAGATAGCATAGGTAATAGAGTTAATTTCGTTTGTTGATTAACTTTGCCTTATTAAAACCAAGTAATTACCAACTTCTTAATGACTTCGCTGTACTTGACTGTGCGTGTCCTTCTGTCTATTCATGTTGCGGGAGGAGGAGGACAAAAGGCGTGAAGGTGAAGGAAAAGTGAAGTGAAGTGAAATGAGGTGAGGTGAAGTGAGGGAGGAAGAGCACTGGTTCGTTTTCTATTAGCGTATGAATTCAATCGCCTCGTCCGTCATCTCATTTTATTCATGTCATGGGAGCTGAATGAAGGAAGGAAGAGGAGGTGAGGTCAGGTAAGGTGAGGTAGAAGGAAAGCGGAGAAGGTGTAAAGGCAAGGGAGAGGTGAAAGGAGATGTGCTGAAGATGGGAGATGGTAGGAAGGCAACGAATTTAGAATAACAATAAAAAAAACCAATGAGAAGGGAGAGAAATAAAAAAGGTGAAGGCAGGAGGGAGGAAATATAAAAAGTAAAGCGTAGATGATGGGAAGGCAAGGAAGAAGGGAAGTGAAATGAAACGTTTGAGATGGAAGGAGGAAGGAAGACATGGAATTAAGAGGAATGCGCTGAGAAGAGTTGAGAGTTAAGAAAAAAGAAGGAAGGGAACGTAGAAAAAAAAGGTGAAGGTTGATAGGAACAGGAACACGTAAAAGGTAGAGAGGGAGAGAAGACGTGAAATGAGATGAAATGTTGGAGACTGGACATGGCAGGAAGGCAAAGAATTTAGAGTTGAACGAAGGAAGAATAAGAATAAGAAGGAAAAAAAGAGAAGGGGAAACAGGAACAGGAAACCGAAAAAGATTGAAAGACAAGGAAGAAGTGAAATGAGATGAAGTGTTGGAGACATGAAAAGGCAGGAAGGCAACGAATAAAGAGGAGAGCGAAGCGAGAATAAAGAATAAGAAAGGAAGGGGAAGGAAGAGGATAACAAGAGGTGAAGGTAAGAGAGGGGAAAAGAGAGAGAGCCAAAAAAAGAGATGAGATGAAAAGAGTAAGAGATGGGAGAAGGGAGGAAGGCAAGGATGAAGTGAAAGAGATGAACAATAGCTGAACGGATGACAAGGAATAGATGAGATGAGGTGAGCGAAGTAAGATCGAGTAAAAGGGGAGAAGGGAAAGGGGAAAAAACATGAAGATAGGAGAAGGGAAAACAAGAGAAGAAGAGAAGGCAGAGGAGAGATGAGAGAAGTAAGAGACGGAGAAGGAAGGACAAGGATGAGCTGATGATGAGATGCACGGTAGGTGAGGGAATGAGGGAGGAAGTGAAGGAAGAGATGAGATGAGGTGAGTGTAGGAGCGGCAGGGATGAGGCTGCGTGTTCTATTGATGCTGGTGCAGTTTAAGGCGTGTGAGTAATTAACATGAGGCGAACTAGAGTGGGATGAGTCAGCGAGGAAGAGAGGGTGGAAAGTTCAGAAGAGCCTTTGTTCTTCTATGTTACTGCTTGCCTGTGTGATGATGATGATGATGGTGATGGTGGTGATGGTGATGGTGATGAAAGGGTTTTGTTTGTATACCTTACCTTCGCATCCCTTTTTCAAGACCCACTTCCTTTTTTTTTTTAAGGGGTAACTTGTCATGTGGTGGTGGTAATGGTGATGATGATGGTGATGATGATGATGGTGCTGGTGATGAAAGGGTTTTGTCTGTATACCTTCCCTGCACATCCCTTTTTCAAGACCCACTTCCTTTTTTTTATGGCGTAACTTGTCCTGTGGTGATGGTAATGGAGATGGTGATGATGATGAAAGATGAAGATGGTGATGATGATGAGAGAGGAAGATGGTGATGATGATGAAAGAGCACACATTTGCATACCTAACCTTCCCGCAACTCCTCTCTCTCTGCGAACTTCTCTTGTCCCTTTTTTAACTCCTGTCCAACGGCGGCCCATCACATAATTATGAAACTCTTGCACGTATAACCTTAGCTTCAGCCTCACCTAACTTGCTCGGCCTCTCTACGCCCATGTACAAACTCTCCACTATGTCCATCCAACTTTCCCTTTACGTGGTCTACCTACACACAAGGGCTGCGGGCAACGTTGGCTGAGTTTGCGTTGTAGTTACTCCCGTCCACTCCCGTCCCTCCCTTTGTCAAGCCTCCCTCCTTCATCTCATATTATACGCCTGTTGCAGCTCTCGAGGTAACGTTTTCTCTCTCTCTCTCTCTCTCTCTCTCTCTCTCTCTCTCTCTCTCTCTCTCTCTCTCTCTCTCTCTCTCTCTCTCTCTCTCTCTCTCTCTCTCTCTCTCTCTCTCACACATTCCTTGCATCATGCCACTTTTCAGAAAACAGAAGGAAATAGAAGAGAACTTGTAAAAGGAAGCAGAATACAGTGGAAGAGTAATCTGCCATAGTGTTGTATCCACCGATGTTGAACGCTTTACTAAAAGTGTGTCAGTTTCATAGCTCTTGGCAAATAAATTGGAACAGCATACACAGTGAAATTAATCTGAATACACAGTGGAATATATAGCTTTGAATCAATACTCTAAGTTACGTCCCCATAAAAATGTGTTATACTTGACAAAACCTAGAAAATAAAATGATATAGACCAGAATACGATAAAATAGGGAAGAACACTGTAGAATAGAGTAGGAAGAGGTCGCTCAGCATCACTGTATATAGCGTTACGCTGAAAAGGAGAAACAAAAACGAATAACTGCTATTTTATCAAACTTTTTTCCGGCTTAGGTGTGATTTATGGAGAGATGACAAGAGAGTTACCGAGATTCCTTTTTTGTTGTCTCTGAACCTTTCCGTGCTAGTCAGGTTTTTATTACGTATGGTCCACAGAGAGGCAGAAGGGGAGGCAAAATGAGTTATTTCTCGATACCTTTCCAACGCACCACCGCTGAATATGGAGGATTCAAGCGTGGGATTTAGACTACACCGTAATGCATATTTTACAGTAAACATTGAAAGTAGGTCTATTTTTGTTGCTTGCAGTCTGTAGAAAGGCACACAGATAAAAAGTGACATCTATATACCTTTGCAATAAATGGCCGCTCAGCATCACGGTATGTAAGTGTTCAGAGGTAAAGCCGACCGCGAATGAATATCTAACGTTGCTTGTAGTCTATAGAAAAGCACTAGCAGATATAAAAGGAGTTATCTCTGTATACCTTGCCAATGAACCGCCGCTGAACATCACGGTATATAAAAGACCAGTGGGAAAACAAAGAACGAATGAATCTTTAACTGCCAGTGAAGAGAAGCAAGGGAAACACTGGTGGGGTTTTCAGGTCATCCTCACCACAGGACCTCACGGGATTAACGTATTCGGGACGGAAAAAAGGTGAGAGGGCGAGAATGAATACATATTCCAACCTTTGCGTCCTGCTGTAACCCAAAGAGAAGGAAACTAAGCCCCGGTATGAGTTATTTCAGTCCATTTTTCCCTCAGAACGGCGCGACGTCAAGGTATTCGGGAAGGTATGGGTGGACAAACACACATTTTACCGTTAACATTGTGTCCGAGCCGGTGATAAATAGTGGCGGTCTATAGGGGGCAAGATAAGCGTTGGAAGGAGCTCTTACAAGTCATCTATACCTCATGAAATAATGATATGCAGGCGTTTTCTTAGGTTTAGAAGAAAGAAGATACTGCACCATAAATATTTCACCAGGCTTATTGATTATCGCTATATAGTGACGCTTATGGAGGCCAGGGTAAAGGTGTCAGGAGTTATTCAAATTCATCTCTGAACATCGAAGAATAGAGAGGAATGACAAGAGGGAGAGAGACGTTAGAGAGTGAGAACGAATGCTAACGTTACTTTTCACGTCCGGATCTGATCCATAGCGAAGCAGAAGCAGTGTCGGAAGTTGTTTGGAGCCATCTCTTCCTCAAAGGGTGGTGGTACTCAGCTATTCGGAGAGGAGACACGAGAACGAGTACATATTTCACCCATCGCGTCCGGTACGCTATTACGTATTGTCTGCGATCTGAGGAGAACAATGAGCAGCGTGACAGTAATTCATCTTGCCGCAAACCTCCCTCGACCAGCCTGCCGGTGTTCATGGGGGTGGCGCGGTACGAATACATATTTTATCCGAGCCTTGTCCAATTTGGTGACCAGAGCCTGCTAGTGATCGATGTGGTGGAAAGGGGGGGGGGGGGGGAGGGGCATAGGGATTACCACCACCACCACCACCACCACCACTAGCACCACCACCACCACCATCGCCACTACCACCACCGTGTATGCTAATATGATTTTTCCTGTTCCCTTTTGAATAATTTGAAAAAAAAGAAAAATTATTCTCTTTCTTCGTTGTTAAGTCCCTTGTTCACAAGCTTGTCAGTGCCGCAGTACACCAATTTGTAAAGCTAACCAACAGATAAAGTCTAATGATCCACGAGGCGGCCGCGCGAGGACACTTTAAGATCACGTTGCTGCTCTACTTGTCGACGTGTATAGGCGGCCGCTTCGTCACCAGTAATTTGAGTCAATAATTCGGGCTCTGGCATTACTCTACATGACAGTAAGGGGAAGGGAACGCGGCCGTCACCACCGCTACCATGACCAGCACCACCACCACTACTACCGCCGCCACCCTCTCCTACATCATGGGCTGGAAGTGCTCTGTCAATAAAACAAACAAACAAACAAAAAAAATAAAATAAAAAAACGTTCCGCCTTAAGCCCCTGTAGGCTTTCTTGCTGGGGCGTGGTGGTCGGACCCAGCCTGCTATTACGTGGGCAAATGTTTATAGTGGCGCCTTGCTTGGCTTATGCTGTCCCCTGGAGCTAATATTCTTTATTTTTTTTTTCTTAGAGGGAATCTCCAGTCTGGATTGATAAGTGGTCTTCAGGGTAACATGTGGATAGCTTTAAACCACTCGGTAATGACTGGTAATTTTACTACTACTACTACTACTACTACTACTACTACTGCTACTGCTAATACTACCACTACTACTACTACTACTACTACTACTACTACTACTAATAATAATAATAATAGTAATAATGCTGCTATCACTACTGCCACGACAATAAGTACTGATACGAATATAACACGAGAATACACGTGCTGCAGTTAAGGTTACAATAAGCGCGGGATATGAACGCAGACTAAGCTAAATCCTGCACCAGATATATGCATAATGAATGTCAGTTGCTTCTCCCTCTGCACCGCATCCACCCTGCCGCCCCGCTTTCCTGCCCGCCTCTCGAGTGTTCAGAGACGCGTGCACAGCTAAAACAACCTAGAGGAGGCGCTGCCGGGGCGTGGCTGAGGCTGTGCGTGATATTATGTTGTGGGAGTCTTCGTGCTCATCAACCCGACACTTTATCCAGAGCAGCTCAGAACGGAAATTGTGGGATAGCAGTAATGGATTGCTTCTTCACTCACCCTTAAGAGGATTTATATCTGTATCTGAGCTTATATAACTTGTCGGTTCTTAGCACATAGAGTAATATAGACTTGAACTGCATCTTAGCACTTATGAACCTGTAATAGAGGGATCCACTTCTATAACTGTGTTTATGTAAGTTGGAGGTACTTAGTATATCCGAATTGGCAGACTTAGATCGCTTAATCCACCCTTTTGAGCCTGTATTTGAGGGTTTTACTATGTTCATGTCCGTACCGATGTGTCTCTCTCTCTCTCTCTCTCTCTCTCTCTCTCTCTCTCTCTCTCTCTCTCTCTCTCTCTCTCTCTCTCTCTCTCTCTCTCTCTCTCTCTCTCTCTCTCTCTCTCCAGTCATTTAATATTAACAAAATGAACACATCCATGACTCAAATCATAAAGTGGCTCTGATTAAATGTTTCAGAGGTACTAAATTTTTACATCCACATCTATATCATTCTTTTTGTCTCTGTTTGCCTTTCCCCCTGGCTCTCTGATTATTTGTCTGTCTGTCTATCTATCGTTCTATCTATCTACCTGCATCATATATACTAATTTGTTTTCTTGTGTGTCTGTCTTGTTTGTTTGTCATTATGCCATTCTGTTTACCTATCTCTCTGTCGCTCTGTCCAACTCTCTGCATCATCTATATTTGTTTTCATGTTTGTCTTGTTTGTTTATCAGTCCGTGTTTTTGTTTATCTGTCTGCATGTCAGTCTGTTTGCCTTATTGCACTTCTCTGTTTATATCCATCAATCTGTGTGTCTGTCTGTTTGTCCGTCTGTACATCTGTTTGTTTTCTATCTGTCTATCGGGTTGTCTGTCTCTCTGTATTTATGTATGTATGTATGTATGTATGTATGTATATAAGTAAGTATGTTTGTATGTATGCATCTCGCTATCCGTGCCATTATAAGAGAGATGTTGCGCTAGAAGAAAAAAATATTTACATACCATTACGAAGCGCGTATTGAAAGAACATTTAGGATATTAAAAATGTTCGTAGGAGTGACTGTCGCCAATAACTTAAAATGATGTAAAATATGAAGCGAAGCAGACAAATTTTACATTTAATAATCTTTACACAGCAACTTTTATTTTGGCTCAGAGTAATGATGTCGAGAGAGAGAGAGAGAGAGAGAGAGAGAGAGAGAGAGAGAGAGAGAGAAATGCAATGTCGTATGAAATCTGATTTTCTTTGTAAATTAGGACAAATAAATTCACTCGAGCCAGGCCTCTTACGACAAATTGTGAAGATAATAATATGACAAACGAGAGCAATAATAATAATGATGGTAATAATAAAGAAAGAAAATATCAGCTTCACATGTGGAGTACTACAATAAAAATAAAAATGATAGCACAAATAAGACGTGAAATAGTCCGACGCAAAAATTAAATATTGGTAAAGAAAATTGATTGAAGAGAAGACAAGGACGAGATTCAAGCATTAGGATAAATTAAACGTGTCTTGCGTGGCTGGCGGCTCCGGCAACTCCAAAACTCCCTCTGGTGTGCAAAGCTAATCGAAGGCAAGGATAAGAATCACTCAGCTATTTCCATTAAGCGACGCACACACACACACACACACACACACACACACACACACACACACACACACACACACATGGAGGGTCTTGATGAAATTTCAGGGAGCGAGAAGCAATACAGATCGGAAAGTTTTTTTTTTTTTTTTTACTCTTTAATTCCTGGGTGGTTTCTGTTTAATTGCTGCACGGTTTCTCTTTCTTGGGTTTCCTTCCGTTTTCTGCTTTTGTCTTTCAGTAGTGTTTTTTTTGTCTATTATTCATTTATGCTTTTTTTTTCAGTAGTGTTTTTTTGTCTATAATTTTATCTACGTATCTATCTGTCTATCTATTTGTCTTCCTTTCTTTCTCACTGCTTTTTTTTTCTTCAGTACGTGTTTCAAAGTTTGTTAAGGGTTGTTTGTGGAATAGAATATTAATCCCGAGTACACGCATGCATCTCTCTCTCTTCTCTCTCTCTCTCTCTCTCTCTCGCTTTGGGTTTTTTCTTTTCAACTTTGCCAAGACTCCAAAAAATATTATCTGTGGAATATGAAGTTAATGCTGAATACACACGCGCGTCTCACCCCTCTCTCTCTCTCTCTCTCTCTCTCTCTCTCTCTCTCTCTCTCTCTCTCTCTCGTCTTTAGTGTCTGTTTGTCTTATTTGTTTTATTCTTCGTAAAACAAACACAAAAATCTTCTTCTCATCTTCTTTTTTATCCTTTTTTTCCTCTTCCTTCACTACTTTTTTGCTTCATAATCTTCCTCTATGTGTTTTTTGCTTATCCTTTTCCTTCTCAATCTGACACACATTTTGTTTGCCAAGTCTCTTTTTAGTCTCTTTTGCGCTTCTTTACTTAAGTTTATTAAAAAAAAATTACATATGATTACACAAAACGAGGTCAAGATGTCAATTTTGATGATTGGAAGAACATTGCCAACCGATTCAATTTCGTGTTAATCAGATTACGACCTTACCTGCGCCGATGTAATCAAGGAACATATGTAATTTGTACGCAGCGTCACTTGTTCACGTAATGTATTGATTTCCTGAAGGTGTGAAAGGAAGGAAACGCCTCGGTGAATCCAATCTCGGCTCTTGATCTCGATTCGGGAAGGCAAATGGCTTCTGCAGGGCCTTCAAGAACTCACCTGACCTCACCTTATCCATCTCTCTCTCTCTCTCTCTCTCTCTCTCTCTCTCTCTCTCTCTCTCTCTCTCTCTCTCTCTCTCTCTCTCTCTCTCTCTCTCTCTCTCTCTCTCTCTCTCTCTCTCTCTCTCTCTCTCTCTCTCTCTCTTTGTGTTTGCGTTTTTCTTTGTGTCTGTGTGTCTGTGTCTCTGTCTTTGTGTCTTTCTCTGTGTGTCTGTGTCTTTGTCCCTCTGTGTCTGTCTGTTTGTCTGTCTGTCACTGATATTTCTCTCTCTCTCTCTCTCTCTCTCTCTCTCTCTCTCTCTCTCTCTCTCTCTCTCTCTCTCTCTCTCTCTCTCTCTCTCTCTCTCTCTCTCTCTCTCTCTCTCTCTCGTATGGTCTCTATTCCCCTTGACTCCATTCTGTTTGCAATGCCTTATACATTTCCATGACTTTTCCGGGCCTGTATACAAAAGATAGTTTCTCTCGCTTATATATTTCCTCCGCCTATTCTTTCAGCTCACGACCTCACCTTTTTTACTCTTATCTCTTGCTCTTTCTCTCGTATTTTCGAACTTACATGGGCTTCTATTCTACGTTCTCTTCGTGTTTTCTTTAAACTTGTATACTAAGGGATGTCTCCTCTGTTTATAATTTCTTACCTGGTCGTTTAACTATCAAGGAATGTAAGGTATAGAAGGTCACACGTAGCTTCGAGTATTGATCTACAGGTGTTAAGAATGGTACAAAGATGCCTGGTGATCCCTATGGCTGATAAAGGAAAGAGATGAGAAAAAGTAAGAAAAGAGCCAGGTAGAGAGAGAGAGAGAGAGAGAGAGAGAGAGAGAGAGAGAGAGAGAGAGAGAGAGAGAGAGAGAGAGAGAGAGAGAGAGAGAGAGAGAGAGAGAGAGAGAGAGAGAATTTCTTGATTTAAGGCTAGTTAAAATACAATTCCTTGTTTTCTGGAAAGGAAATTCATTGTAGAAGGGAGGGATGGAGGGATGGAGGGAGGGAAAGAGGGAAAGAGGGGGAGAGAGAGAGGGAAGAAGAAGTAGGAATGGCTGGTGTGAGGAAGGGAGAGATAAAGATGGGTATATAGGTGGGTAGATAAGCAGGGAGAGAAGGAAAGAGACAAGGGGGAATGGAAAGGAAGGGGGGCAGGGTGAGTGAAGGAAACGTGATCGTAGGGGGAGGGAAGGATAGGTGGGAGGGAGGGAGGGAGGGAGGGGAGAGGGAGAGAAGACGGGGAAAGAAGAGAGGGAGAGGAGGGAGGAAGGGAGAGAGACCTTGAGATTGAGAAAGAAAGATTTGGGAGAAAAATTGGGATACAGAGTGGCTGGAAATGGATGAGAGAGAGAGAGAGAGAGAGAGAGAGAGAGAGAGAGAGAGAGAGATTTTTTTATATATTAACTTACACAAGGGAGTAGGTAACGGGCGCAAGCCACTCCCGGTGAGGTATATGCGGGAAGCATATTCCCGAAGTCTCTTATGGTTCGGCATAAAGAGAAATTAGGACCAATAAGTGCGCGCGGTGAGCACGGGGGTGCTGGGGGGGGTCTGGCCAGGCTAGAATTGATGGGTAACTATGTCAATGTGCGCGTGAATTTTATTTTACTTTTATCCTCACCATTTTTAAGATTTAATACTATATTGACTATTTTTAAGATCCAGAACTGGAAATGGAGAAAGGCTTTTTTCTCCTCCTTTTCCCTTGCTTCTGTATATTAGGAACATCTTAATATACAGACGGTGTTACCATCACAGTGCGGTGTTATCATAGGTGACTGTCTTATCACTGTATGGATATGGATTAAGCGTTAGAGAGTAGTGAAGGGAGAGTAGGGAGGGAAGTGGTAAGAGGATAGTGAAGGGGGAGTAAGGAGGGAGGTGGTCAGAGGGTACAATCACCGCAGGCATCACACACACACACACACACACACACACACACACACACACACACACACACACACACACACACACACACAGTCACAGCAGAGATCACACACACTAGCTCCACACCCACACACCCACACACCCACACACACACACACCGCCAAGTGGCCAAAGACTACCCACATGCTGTCCAGAAGACCATTTGTCAACCCAGACTTTAGATTCTAGGATAAGAAATGAGCGTCGGGGGGCAGCATGAGCCAATGCAAGATGGTGCCACTATAAACACTTGCCTGCGCCACAACGGGCTGGGGCATTGCCGTCTCGATAAAGTTGACCTATCCTTGCCAACCTTTCCCCATCCTCACATTTCCCTTCCTCAATCCTTAGCCAGCCTCACCTAGCTCTGTACAGACTTTCACAGACTCTACAAAATCCAAAACCTCTCCCAATACATCCTACTCCTTCGCATAACTCTGCAAGCCTTACTCAGCCTCACCCAACCTCAACCAAGCCTCACAGCCCTTTAACACGCTCCGTCCTTCCTCATCTAGCTTTCCATAGCATCGTGCAGTCTCTCTCGCAGTCGCCAAAGCTTCAAAAGGCCTCAGTCCGTCCCTCCGCATAACGCGATGTATAACTCGATCGCAGTTTCATTTCCTCTTTGCGTCGAAACACTCGGGTGGTGGGACCAGGCATGGCACACACACACACACACACACACACACACACACACACACACACACACACACACACACACACACACACACACACACACACACACACACACACACACACACACACACACACACACACACACAGCCCCCATCCCTCACTTGAGTCACGTCCGCCAGTTTCAGTTAGTCAGTCAATTGCTGGACCCAGATCTCCAGTCCAGGGTCCGTCGTCTTCGTTTAGTTGCTGTGTGTGTGTGTGTGTGTGGGTGTGTGCGTGTGTGTGCGTGTGCGTGTGCGTGTGTGTGTGTATTGGTAGTTAGTAGTTAGAGAGAGAGAGAGAGAGAGAGAGAGAGAGAGAGAGAGAGAGAATGTGTGTATCAATATATATATAAAGGGTTGCCCGTATGTCTATTTGTACGTGACATAGGTGAAAAGTTTTAATAGCATCTGCCTTCAGTGCCGCATGGGAACTCTACCTATCAATAAGTTAGTCCTTTGAGGTCGAGTTCAAAATGCTACGTCAAGAAGGAGTTGCAGTATTGCGTCACTCTCTCTCTCTCTCTCTCTCTCTCTCTCTCTGTTCATTTAATATGTCAAGAGGAGAGAGTATGGTATAATATCAAAATCCCTTGAACTGGCTGCCTCTTTTTATTAATTCCGCTCTATTGCTATGAAGTGATATTATGAATGACCAGTTTTATATTACCATTAACTATAGAACTGATTGCGAGGGTTGCAGTGGTGTTGATGGAAGTAGTAGTGGAATTAAGGTAGTAGTAGTAGTAGCTGTAGTAGTGGTTGTAGTTGTAGTAGTGGTTGTAGCTGTAGTAGTAGTAGTAGAAGTGGTGGTGGTAGTTGTAGTTGTGGTTGTAGTAGTGGATGAAGGGGAATGTGTAGGTTAAGATACTCATGAAGGATATTTTTATTAGGTTTTATTTAGGAAAATACACAGTACAAAAAATTTGATCCCGAGGACACACGAGTACTCTCTCTCTCTCTCTCTCTCTCTCTCTCTCTCTCAATACCCCTTTCTGAACGCATCAATACTTATGAAACATTTACTAACTAACTGTTTTTGCGAAATTGATTCAAAAACCTAATGCAGGCGCCTGGCGTTAATGTCATCCGGTTTGTGAATTTATACCATTATTGCCGTGAACCACCGCCCAACGGATCCCGGGAAACACTATATTTTCTTCCGGAAGGCTAATATTCAATAAATCCCCCTCGCCGTCATACTGTATACAACGCATTGTCATATATTTCCCATCCTCAAGCTCAATATATGGCTCCCGCGCCTCGGCTTGGCTTGCCTAGTCTGTGTTAGTCACTTAGCTCAAGTTTCGCTCTGACAAGCTTGACGGAGGAGCAATATCGCTGCGAGGAAGTGTCAGCACTCGAGAGGAAAGGCTGACACCTACACCACTCCTCGGGTAGACTCAGTCTGCCGAGAAGGTAAATCTTACATATGCACGTGACGTAATGAGAAAACGCCCGAATATACACGTCATTTTCAGGTCCTGTATCCATTTTATCTGTTTCTCATGTTTCCCGTTTTCTTCCTTCTTAGAGAATACAGGTAAAGAAGAAGCGTCACAGGTTTCTTGTAAGTATTAAACCTCTTATTTTTTGGCATTGTTAGCGGGTGTTATCGTGTCATTCCGTTCGTTAGTTTTGCTTTCTATCTTTAATTGGCTCAGGAGGCAGAGATACAAACCTTATTAATCCTTATTCTTCCTCCTCCAATCACAACCAATCGATGAACTCTCCTGGACGTAATCAGGCTTCGAGGTGATGTGCGTGATCTTGCTCTTCGGGAATTGTGTTTGCTGTCATTACTCCCGCTGAGATCTTACTCCTCTGTTGTCGTGTTGAGATCTGATGGGAACTTTTGGGCGAGGGACGCGGGATTCTAACCATGTACTCGGCGCCTCTGAGGAGCGTACCGATGGCTATAGATAAGACGTTCCTGATTAGAAAGCTTTGAATCAGTGAATGAATGCCCTTGTGTCTCACTGTGGAGGAAACACAACAACTGCACACACACACACACACACACACACACACACACACACACACACAACATTCAAATATCACCATCATCATCTCCATTTTCGCCCCCACCATCAGTCAGACAGCAGCTTCATAATAGAAGCCATAATAGTCATCATAATTATAATACTTACACGACAAATGATACACACACACACACACACACACGTACACCGAAATAATAGTAGTAGTAGTAATATGGTCATCATCGTCATCGCCTTCATCATTATCATCATCATTATCATCATTAAGAGTAGCAAGACACCTCTGGAACTAACTTGTAGCGGTTACATTGCTTCAGTTGCGTTGCGCCAATGCAACCGCAACACTGAACCGCTGGACTGAAACATTGCAGCCGTTACATTGAACCAACATAGCCGCTACACTGGACCAACACAATCGCTACACTGAATGAACGTACCCGCTACACCGAACTCTCCTTCTGCCCAGAGAGGAAGGGAATAGCGGCTTCAGGGTCACCAAAGAACGCGTCACACGGGTCTAATGAAGCTGAAGACGACGACCACGAGTTATACTGCTGCTCCTTAGCTCTGGAAGGACCCATACCCACTGTGCTGGGGATGCAGGGGCGCGTTGGCGTATTTGGGATGAGGACTGGTTGTGTGTAGGCCGTGTGGAGGTGGTGGCGTGGGTGGTGGAGGCGAGGGCTGGTGGGGCGGAAGCCTTGTCCTCTCTCGTGGTCCAGGGACGCGTAAATCACTCCATCAGGATCGTGGCGTGACTTAACGGGAGAGTCGTAGAGAGTCGGTCCTCCTGCACCCCCCCGACCTCCCTCTCTTCCTTCTTCACTTCCTCCTCCTCCACCTCCTCCTCGGGGCTGGTCATGACGCTGAAGCTGCGGACTCGCTGCTCCACCTCTCAACATCAGTTCAGCATAGTGGACGTCCCCAGCGCTGCACGGGGACTGCGAGAAGGAGAGAATGTCGGAAGGTCTTGTTAAATGCTTGTCTTTGCGTCGTGGCGGTGGTGGTGGCGGTGGTGAGGTTCAGTGGTGGAGTGTAACGATTTGTGATGTAGTGGTTGAATTTAGATTGTTTTGTAATGGTGGTCTGTTATTTTAATGGTTGTGAGTGAAATTATAAAGGTATGGCATTGTGTGAGAAGTGGTGAATGTGTGGTGTAGTATAAATTGGTTGAGTATAGATTGTTTTGTAATGGTGGTCTGTTATTTTAATGGTTGTGAGTGAAATGATAAAAGTATGGCATTGTGTGAGAAGTGGTGAATGTGTGGTGTGGCAATTAAATGTACGTATGTGTGTATGTATTTAAAGAGTGCAGCAGCATCGTTAATTAAGGTACGGGTGTGAGGGTGCACCGTTGTCTTGCTCCTCTCTCCGAAGGCATGTGTTTAACTTCCAGGGAGGGACACAGTGAGCCAGTTTTAATAAGTCTAATTAAACGGGATTTAAATGCAGAATTCCAGGATCTGTTTAGTGGGTTTTGTGTTCGGCCTTCCAGGAATAAGAGACAGTGTGAAAGATGGACAGAGAGGCAGACAGGCAAAGAAACAAGCAAGCAGAAAGACTGACAGACAAAGAGAGAGCCGGACATGTTAATTGATGGATAAACACACACACACACACACACACACCCACACCCACACACACACACACACAACTTTCATCGGGTAATTAGTATGATCCAGGTGGCGGGAAGTTCACGCCCACACCGCCCCAGCAAACTAACTAATTAAATGACTCAATCCAGGTGTGCCACGTCAGGTACACACACACACACACACACACACACACACACACACACACACACACACACACACACACACACACACCAGGAAATGAATAATGCATCTAATCCTTTCGTTTCTACGTGAAGAATCTAATATTTTTCTCGTATTTTTATAGCTTAAGATCAATACCTGAAATGCGGTTGCTAAGAACGGAAAAAAAGTGATGTTGAAGAGACTGTAGACTGACAATGGCCAAGAGTCGGATAATGTTGGAAGGAAGAATAAGATTAGGAAAGAAAGAATATGATTAACTAAAGGGGTGAGGTTAGTAAAAATAAGGAGAGCGACGAAAATAAGAGATAGTTTCGAGAATAGAACTGACTAAGAGATGGTAAGAGGAAGATTAGCGAGAACAGGA
Source organism: Eriocheir sinensis (assembly GCF_024679095.1). Taxonomy (NCBI): domain Eukaryota; kingdom Metazoa; phylum Arthropoda; class Malacostraca; order Decapoda; family Varunidae; genus Eriocheir; species Eriocheir sinensis. The sequence continues at coordinate 24,896,387 of NC_066513.1, read as the reverse complement.
AAGTAAAATAGTCGGAAAAGAATAGGACTGAGTGGAAGAGGATGAGAGCAAGATTAGCGAAAACAGGAGAGCAAGATAGTATGCAGAGAGAGAGAGAGAGAGAGAGAGAGAGAGAGAGAGAGAGAGAGAGAGAGAGAGAGAGAGAGAGAGAGAGAGAGAGAGAGAGAGAGAGAGAGAGAGAGAGAGAGAGAGAGAGATGAACGAAATTTTAGGAGGCGAAGAAGACACCGGCCCGGGTACATTCGGTAGTCAATGCCCATACTCACCAATAACAGACGCAAGCCTTATAACCTACAAGCAGTGGGTAAAATACATATCTTCCCGACAATCAGGTACTGTGTTTGGACAATAACTGTTACTCCTGAACTCCGGAACAAACAAACAAACAAACAAGAAAAACAACAACAACCCGGGTTCACTAGGAAAACTTCATCTTTGACAGTTTTCCGTGTGGCCGCGTGTGGCGCTGCGTGTATAGACAATTCCGTTATATGAGCTAAGATAGATTTGTTTAGGTTGAGTTAGTTTAGATTGGTGTCAGTTTGGTTGAGTTATTGTCACCATGAAAACTTATCTCACCCTTTTCCCTTCGGCATGCCCCGCCTGGAGGTCCCCGCGGGCACCACACGCTCTCTGGGGCATGGTGGTGTAGGTGGTGGGCATGGAGGTGTTGCTGATGGTGGTGACGGTGTTGACGGCGTTGATGGGGTTGAGAGTGTTGAGGGGGTTGACTCCTTCCATCAGCCACGTCTCTGGGTCTGGAGAAAGAAGGAGGTGGTGATGATTGTTGTGTGTGTGGATGGTGTGAACGTGCGTGTGTGTGCGCTCATGTGTGTACTAAGGTGGATAGGAGAGGGACGTGGAATGAAGAGCATGGGTGTGGGTGTGGGTGGGGTAAGTATGTACTGTGATGTAGGTAAGGCTGATGGAATGCACATGAAAGAAACGCGAGGGTAGAGGAGCTGTCAGGGCGCGGGAAGGCAAAAGTTTACACCAACAAACCCATTTAATACACACTCACACGCGCACGAACACACCTACCTCCAAGGGGGATCACATCTGGGTTCTTCTCATCTCCATCTCTGGGGGTGACGGGAGAAGGGGAAGCTGTATCATGGAAGGTAGTAGTGGGGCCTTTAGGATGGCGGAGGGGGCTGGTCTCTCCCTCCCCGCCCACCTGCTCCCTCACCACCTGTCTGCTGCATTGCGCTTGTGTTCGCCGGCCGAAGCGTAGCCTTATCACGGCACAGAGTACGAGGACGACCACTAGTAGACCACCAAAGACCCCCAAGATGACCGCTATGATGGGCGTCAGACTGAGCTCCGCCGTGGACTGGCCTTGTGTTGGGGACGGTTTGACAGCGGCTGGGGAAAGGGATAGAGAGGTGGAGGTTATGAGACGGATACAGGGAGATAAGGAAGGCATGGTGATAGGAGGAAGGGCGTGAGCACCGTTGCCATATTATCGTACTCAGAGCATAGGATTTACCGGTTTTGACGCCTAAATATTGCCAAGAAACATCAGGAATTAACTATTTTAACGATAAATATAAATGAATCTAGTTATTGGGGCCCAGGAGACAGATTTTGGGTCGGAAGTTGGTAAATTTCAGAGGCTGAGTACGACAATCTGGCATCGTTGGGCGTGAGGGAGATATACAGAAATAAGGAGCTGGAAGGTAGATAGGCGTAGATAACAGAGGGAGACATAAGGAGATAATGAGACAGTGGCAAGGAGACAATTAAGTGTGAGGAGGAGAAATATGAGAGAGAACACAGAGGAGATGAAGATGTCGTCAATAGAGGGAACAAAAGGTTGAGGGACGTAAATGTAGTCGTAGTTGTAGTAGTAGTAATAGTAGTAGTTGTAGTAGTAGTAGTAGTAGTTGTAGTAGTAGTAGTAGTAGTAGTAGTAGTAGTAGCAGTAGCAGACTGAGGGTTTAAAATAGAACAAAGGAAACGTCAACAGAGGCGAACAGATAACATCAAATAAAGACAAAGAGATAACAAAGGGATCAACACACACACACACACACACACACACACACACACACACACACACACACACACACACACACACACACACACACACACACACACACACAAGGAGATATAACAAGAGGCGAGAACAAGGCAGGTAGATAACAAGGGGCGGCCAGGTAACGAGAGAACATGCACAGGTGTTGTAATTGCGAGACCTTGGCCTTCCTCGTGTGTGTGTGCGTGTGTGTGTGTGTGTGTGTGTGTGTGTGTGTGTGTGTGTGTGTTGGAAGAGGAGGAGGAGACGGAAAAGGAACGGAATACATTTTAGACGAGGTTTGGATATTTCACCAGACGAGTTCCTTTAACAGAAGACGAGATGAAGTTTGCTCAGCGGAAAGATTCATTCAATTTTTTGCTGCTCTGCCTTTCTTTTGGACTTGGCTGCCTTGTTACTGCGCCTGGCTTTTTTTACTTTTATTTTTTCCTGCCTACCTTTCTGTCTGCCTGCTTGCCTGCTTCCCTCGCCTTCTCCTCCACTTTTTATCTACCTGCCTGTCTGCCTGCTTGCCTGCTTCCCTCGCCTTCTCCTCCAATTTTTTATCCACCTACCTATCTGCCTGCTAACCTCTGTGTGTGTGTGTGTGTGTGTGTGTGTGTGTGAGAGAGAGAGAGAGAGAGAGAGAGAGAGAGAGAGAGAGAGAGAGAGAGAGAGAGAGAGAGAGAGAGAGAGAGAGAGAGAGAGAGAGAGAGAGAGAGAGAGAGAGAGAGAGAGAGAGAGAGAGAGAGAGAC